>NC_065527.1:16356338-16356497 GCF_006386435.1 Epinephelus moara
TATCTGGAATTCGGTACCGGTACCAAACGGTACCTTATTTCGGTACTTTTTAACCCTATGGACCCTAGGCGTTTTTGGGGTATTTTTACTGCCTTTACTTTTAAGCTCATATCACAGTCATTATAAAGGCTACATACACATGCTATATCTTGTTTTTTT
>NC_065527.1:16357765-16508839 GCF_006386435.1 Epinephelus moara
TTAACTTTTGTCTGCACATTGTTTTTGTCGCCATTGTTGCTGAGTCTGAGGTGCGAGTCATGCGCTCTCACTCCGCCTCCACCTCAGGTACCGAAATTTGGCACCGTTTCATTTTAAGTGAATCGGTACTCGGTAGTACCGACGTGAATCGGTACCAAGTACAAAAAGTACCGAGTTTCGGTACCCAACCCTAATAATGGGAGGCGCCCAGTAGGTATCCTGATCCTGAAAGGTGCAGCAGCTTTACTCCAAGCTCCTCACCCTATCTCTAAAGCTAGCCACCTAACAGAGGAAACTCTTTGGGGATGCTTGTTTCTTAATCCAAGGCTCATGACAACAGGTGAGGGTTAGAACAGAGATGGACTGGTAAATCAAGAGCTTTGCCTTCTGGCTCAGTTCCCTCTTCACCATGACAATCCGGTGCAACGCCCGAATCACTGCTGATGTTGTGCCAAACTGACTGTCCATCTCATGCTCCATTTTACCCCCCAGATACTTGAACTTTTTTGCTTGGGGCAGTAACGCTCTCCCAACCCAGAGGGAGCAATCCACCGTTTTCCGGCAGAGGACCACAGCCTCAGACTTGGTGGTGTTGACTCTTGTCCCGACCGCTTCACACTCGGCTGCAAACCGCCCCAGTGTGTGCTGGAGGTCACGGTGTGAAGTCAACAGAACCCTTTTCCAGTTTTATATGTATACAAACATGAGCATATGGACGGAAAAATTAAAGAGCCACAATGACTGTGGGCCACGATTCAGTCCTCAGAAAAACTCCCAGTCCTCCTCCTCACTGCCATGAGTGTATCCATAAAGACAATCTATATTCATCTGCATATCCAAATGCATACAACTCACATACTTATGCGTACTTTGATCTTGATCTGTCAGCAATTTTCTTTGCTTTCTTACATATGCCCAGCACACACTGTAATAAACTTTGCTTTATAAATCAGAACTAAGGGAGTTGATGGATTCTCCAAGAGTAAGTCAACTCTAAATTCAAATAATTCCAACATAACCAATCCTACAAAGAAGGTGGAAATGGATTTGGCATTTTCAAATATTAAATTTCAAAAAGGACGAATACATTATGAAGAACAGATGGAAGCAGAACACTGTTATATGCTGATAATGCATAAAAATACAACAAAAACACCACACTGGTACCACAGGAACATGAAGAAGGTGTTTGTGTCCTTTTTTTGTGTTCAAAACACATTCAGAAAATCTAAAGAGTATTGTGACAACACTAGTATCACGGATGAGAAACTTCACATTTTCAACTGGCTTGTGCTGCCGATTCCACGTTTCAAGTGCTGATAGTTCAGGTTACCTTGCTGCTAGAGAGCTGGCTGAGGTGCGGTTTGAGGTCCTCCCCGATCACTGCGTAAATGGCCACCAAGCAGAACACACAGGCTTTCCTTACACTGCTTTCAGAGTTGTCGTAACCCTGTTGAACCAGATGGGACACGTTACAAACCTGCAGGACGTGTTTGTCAGAACAAAGGAGTCAGAGAAAGTATTCATGTGTGAATGGTGTGTGAGCACAGGAAATACAGGAGATTAGTTTTACACACTTTATGAAATCAATAACAAAATATATGACAATTAGATCGGACCAGGCGATCTGATTGGTCAATCAGACATTTAGAACGTGATCAAATCAGCATGTAAAAATGTTTTTAAAAGGCTAAACGCCAACAATTACAGACTGAGGCAGAATATCTCGTTACATAAAAATATGTTGTGAAATTTTTGAAAGTAATACATCTTTTTATTTTGAATTCTGGACTTGACAGCGCTCTGTTAACTGTTTTTGGAAATGTTTGGATAACATCAGCTGTGCTGGTGAGTCTTTTTTTCCAACAGATATCGGAGTTACAAGTTACACAAACAGGCAGTTTTGTGTTCTTGTATGTGGTATTTATTCAGTTTAGGAAATCTCACCATCTCTACAAAGCATTTACGTTAGCTCAAGTTAGTTGGCTGACTCAGACAGGTACTAGGAATTGTCGCTGTTGCTAGGTTGTTACTAAGGGTCGCCTACTTACTTGAGTAGTAAACCATGTTTCATTATCTGGGAGTTTACTGACATGACTGATTATTTTCCAGTTATTAGTCAGACCCGATGTGTTCCCATGGAAACTGAGATACAAAGATCTATAGTAACAGTAACACTCCACAGCAGTAGATAAAAACAACTCCTCTTGCTTTTACTGAACAACACACCCAATATTACACTAGTGATAATTCTGGATCATTTGTGTTGATCTTTCTGTGTCACCTGAATGAGTCCTGGCACTATCTCAGGCAGCAGGCTCATCAGACCTTCACGAGGAACCCTCTCCACTACTTTGGTCTGCATCTTGATGGCAGCCAGGTTGATGGGGTAGTCAGCTGACTGGATAATGGGACACAACACTTTGATGCACTGGTCTGGACTGATGGACAACGCCAACATAGCTGCCGTCTCCTCTGCTGCTCGTACCACCTGCAGGAACACACACAAACATCATCAGTACTGATGCTGTAAAACAAAAAAAACCTGTAAACTTAGTTAATTTCATATATTCATTTGAGATGAGTCCCCATTTTTGGTCCCCCCTCTGTTGGGGTACCCAGCACACAGTACCTTATAAAACCTCACTTCAAAAAATCCTAACTATCCCTTTAAGTGAGCTAATGTTTGTGTTTGAGTGCGCATACCTCCTTGTGGGGGTCTTTGTGAGCCTCCAGGGCCTTCATGATGGTGAGCTCTGCGTAGTTTTTGAACCTCCAGGGCTGCTTGCAGAGAATCTCCCTCAGCACCCGCAGAGCCAGTGTTCGGATCACGTGCTGAGAGAATCACAAAAATTTTAGAAATTTAAGGGAAAGGACTTTGGCGTGACCAATTTACAGACATTAATCAAATGTGTGTACCTCTCTGTCACCCATCGTTTCCAGCAGGAGCAGCAGGATGGTCTTAAAATGTTCGTCCCACACCTGCAGGGTGTTCTCACGAATCAGCTTCAGCAGTTCGCAGAGCGCCGCCTTCCTCTCCTCGATGCGCTCGTTGTGATTCGACAACTCTTTCAGCAGCTCGGCCACCAGCTCCGATTGGTCCAGGTTGCTGTCTGTTAAAACACAACAGACAAGAAAAACAAAACGTGGGGCAATTATCCTTTGATTTGTTTTGAGTGGTGCAGTGTGTCTGTGTGTTTCTGTCAGAGTGCGTCTGTGTACCATCTGTGAGAAGCTCCGAGTCATCCAGGCTGGTGTCTTTGCGGCTGTGTTTGAAGGGAGAGTCTGATAAGTGCTCGCGGGCCCCTCGGGGGCTGGAGGAAAGCAGAGGGGTGTTGAGGAGGGATGTCTTGTTGTCCAGAGCCATGCGGCCTCCGTCCACAAAGTCTGACACTCTGCCATCTGTCCCGCTGTCCCCCTGCAGAGATGCAATAATAATTGTTAAAGAGGCTCCGACTTTCTGGTCACGTTCACCCCCTGAAACATGTCTCATTTGGTCCAGACTAGTTTAAAAAAGAGAGATAACACTGTTGCCTTTAATTTCTAACCAAACCAAGAGGGATCACATGGACTGAGAGGTAACGCATTCACCCATGACTGTCATTCTGCATTATCAGCACGAGCTTTTTTCATTTGATTGACAACAAGTCATGCTGCACCTTGTGTTCATTCTCTTGGTTGTCATACAGACAGAAAAGATGTTTGATTATGAACACATCAGTCAAGACTTCAACTCATCTGTCAAAAATAATATAACAGGACAAAAAAGAGGTGTTTTATCAAGACAGAGACAAATTCATGGTTTGTGATTTTGGGCTATACAAATAAAATTGACTCGACAACATCACAGCATATCATTTAATCTCCTTTCTGGTGTATTAAAATCCCAGGAAACAGAAGTTAGAGCATCTTTAGCTTCTGTACCGTGATGTATTTCCCAGTAAAACAAAATAATTGAGTGGTCTCCAGCTATAAAAGGGATTTAAATTAAATCCTTCGCATTTGATTAGGCTGCTAAAAAGTGGGCGGGCTCAGAATTTAGTGCAATACCGAGCTACAGTACAGCAAACTGCTGGCTCCGCACACCTCCCTCAGTGTTAGATCAGGAGGAGGATGAGGGAGAGATGAATGAATTAAATGTCCGCCACATTGTTTTGATAAGAAAACAAAGGTTTTGTCCACCGATATCCAAACACACACTCTTCCTTCCTCTCTCCTACTGCTCTGTTTGCTGCTACAACACACAAACCCTGCACTCACTTGCTGACGTACACACACAACAATGTTATCGTGTGTATTTATATAGATTGCTGGGGAGATTAGTATCTTGAGTATCATAAAATCCTGTAGCTGGTCTGATTTGGTTTCACATCACGACCGAACTGAACCAGACCATGAACCAGCTTTTCAGACAGTCCCAGTCGAGTTGTTTAGTCCGCAGCAGAGGTGAAATGACAGCTTTCACACCAGAATAAATAAACCAGAGCAAACACACCAGACTTCTTCTGACATGCACAGAACAGGTTAGGTGAAAAAAGCATCCTAAACAGCTGGGCAGATACTGGTCAAAACAACGGAAACACTCTAAGTTTCAGATTTATTCATCTGGATCACTTCAAGTTACATAACCAGGAGCATTGGGGTGACATTTCCTTGATAGCATGTCCTTCTCTAGATGTGTTAAAAACAACTCAGTGTTGGGACTTGAGAAGGCTGACACATTATGAGCCACCAGATGAGAAGTGGAGTAGGTTAAACAGGTTCAAAGCGCTCTTCTTTCTGTGTATATTTACACTCAAACCACTAAATGCCACTATCTGAGTGGTGGTTTGATGAGTCAGGTTTGCTGTGATTGGCAGGCTGATGACATGTGGGCCGGTCGGATTTCAGATGCATGTCACGGAAAAAATGTCAGGAGGTCACACCTCTGTACTTGAGTACATCGTGATCATGCCCTTAAAAAGTGCAGGGGTTGTTGGGAGGGACTGCAAAAAGACCTGGCGTGATGTCTTGAGTCATAAATTTGGACTCAACGAGCAGAGTATAAAGATAAGCACTAGTGAAAATATTACAAGGAGGTTCCTGTTGAGAGAATCCTCTCTGTGTGACTTTCAGCAACCGGGATCATACTCAATAAACATGACTTTATCTGCGGCCACAAAGGATTAAGCCCTCAGTCATCAGTCCCATTAACACGTAATGTATGAGCATCAGTTCCCACGCTGCGGGGGGAATGGAGGACCAGATCAGATATCAGGGTCATATGCAGTTAATGTAGCCATCTATGTGTGCAGACCTTTACGTGTTTTGGAAAACATGCTGTAAGGCTAAACAAGACTTGGGATCAAAACCAAGTAGCAAGTGAAACATGTCTGTAGCTTCGAGCAGCAAAAACTGTCATGCATCAAAAGTTAGAATCAGGTCCTGGGTCAAGACAGTATTAGCACTGTTGTTTGGGAGGTGTCTTTAATGTTAGCCAATCAAAAAATGGATTTAGAACCCCCCAACTTTACAAAATATCATATTTATTTTTCTCAAAGTAAGGTATTGATGAATAGTTTTGGTATTATGCCCATGATGGCATCATTCTGACAGCAGTTTTTAACAAAATTTTCAAAACAATTCAATACTTTACTGATGTATCAAATATACGTTTAGCCAATATATCAGTCAGTATCAATGCACAACGCCACCTGTCGCACAACACTACATGAAGTGTTGTCCATTCGTGCTGCAACTTACGATTACTCTCATTGTTGATTAAACTGTTGAATATTTTCTCGATAAATAGATTAGTTCTTTGGTCTATAAAATGTCAGAAAATGGTATAAAATGTCCACCTATGTTTCCCAAGCCCTAGATGATGTCCTCATATGTCTTGTTTTGTTCACAACACAAGGATATTCAGTTTACCGTGAGAGAGGAGTAAAGAAACCAGAAAATATTCACATTGGAGAAACTGGAATCAGAGAAATTTGAATTTGTTTTTTATTAAGAATATTAATAAGAATATTAAGAATAAAATTACTTGGTGAATAATGTATAAGTTGACAACTAATCGATTATTGATTGCAGCTCTATTGCCCACAACAGGGAATCAAAGTTAATTATATTTCTTATTAAAACTAAGAACAGACTGAACATTAAAATGCATTCAATCTAATTTCTCTTTACCTACCACTCTCCCCGACACCTCTACTCTTTTTATGTGTGGTGGTGTTTTGCTTAACTCTCCTCAAATAATATTGTCTGACTACAACAACTGTTTCATGAAGGAATTCTTACAAGTTGGCAGCTTGGTCATTGTTAGACCGACTCAACTTCAACACCATGCTGCTGGCAGATCTTGGCTGCTATCATCACACAAACATCTGTAAATGTTTCACTCTTGTTCTCATTTAAAATCAGGTCATCATGCCTGAGTAAAAATCTCATTTCCATCACAAGAATGTTTAACAGAAGCAACAATACAGCTCGAATTGTTCCATACCAGCCTTGACACATAAACACATATTACATCCCTCCTTCTGCTCTACTGACCTCGTCTCCCTCCCGCCGGTGGACTGGCTCATTCATGTCCTCTTGGCTGCGGACGCTGAAGTTCTGGATCGCCTCAGTGACACCTTTCAGTGAGCTGTAGATGTCCTCCGAGTTCATGTTCTCTGTGTCGTAGTCAAATGCACTGCACACAAACGAGAGAAAAAAGGGGCTGCTTGATTACAGTTGAAACTGAAACTGTCCCGCTATGATTCGTATATTTCATATGGTATTACATGTTTTTCTACCGCACATGTAGAATAAATCTTGATTGGGATAAAGGCAACAAATAGGTTAAAAATCAATTCAATGGACTGCTTTACATATTCAGTCTCTCTTTTAAACTTGGTGCTGACTAATTTGAAATGATGCTCAAGCGCTGCTTGAACCGAGATGGACAGAAGTTGTGGCTGAGGTGACAAGGAGTCGCAGAAGTCACGTTGGAAAACAGGCGAAAATGCAGTGCAGATTTTGTCCTGTGTTCACTGCAAATATGTCAATAATTGTTAGATGTATTTGCCATGAGTGTGTGCGTGTGTTACCTTGGTGAGGGGGTGTTCTGGGAGGTGTTGGTGGGGGAAGTAACCGGGCTGGACCAGCTGGCTGGAGATCGGGGGGTGTGGCGTGTCAGAGGGCTGCCCATTGGTGCCTGAGGGTGTGACACACAAGTTTAGCTATGAAGAAGTACACCATTAATGTTACAGTGTGATGATTCAATAATTCACAGCCGCTGCTTAACATTTGTGTCTGAAACACTCTCTTTGTTACCTGTGCAGCATTGCCAGTGTTCTTCAGATGGTTTTGAAGCAGTTTGGTGGCTCCATCCTGGAAGGTTTTGGGCAGAGCTGCCAGCAGCATGGTGAACTCTGGAGTGTTGAGCTGGAACAGCGAGATCAACACCGACTGGGCTGCCTGTGACACAAAAATACACCCCTCTCAATTAGAAAGACTCTCTACTGTCTTTACCAGTGTTTGTGCCCATCAGTAAATCAAAGAAGGTGGAAATTTTTTTCCAAGAATTAACTGTGGGAATGATAATTTGTGCTGGTGGAGGTTTGTGTGTCTGCACCTTTCTGACATCAGAGCTTTTGGGTTCAGTTGTCCAGGTGATGATGCGGGAGACGGCCAGCCGAGTCTCACTGGAGTTCACAAAGTCTGGAGCTTCCATCTGTAACGTCAGCGTCTCGATATACTTCAGAATGGCCACCTTCACCTGCGACACAAAATCACACATTTATACAAATCATTAGAGAGTTATCTGATAACACAAAGAGACTGCATGGCCAACATTCACCTGCAAAAACACAAACACAGTAATAACAAAACTACAAACACACACACATGAAGTGACCACCAACGTTCACAGTTAACATGTACACCCACAGCAGATTGTGTATCTCTTGCAGGTCTGAAAATCAAATGATCTGATGAATCAGTGAGAGAAGATCACAGTGCATTCATGGTCATGCTTTATCGTGTGGGAAAACAAATCAATTCAAAAAAAGGAAAGCGATGACAAATGACAAAACAAAGGAACCAATAAATGCACACATTCTCGCAGGGTCCGAAACGCCACAACAACTGACTCCTGCCCTGATTGTTTCCTATCTCTCTCCATATGCACCTCAAGGACCAGAAACTTCCTCCAAATCACTTAGCAGCACCGTGCGCGCCATATAATTGCTCCCCCCGGAGCGCACTGACCTGGGAGGACTGGCTCCAGGCTGCGGCCTGCTCGTCTAGAGAGCAGGCGTGGCGCCGCGCTCTGGGGGGGAACAATTTTACCCCGGACCCTCCCCTGCCTCGCCCTCGCCCGCAACACGAGCTCCGCACAGGCTTCAGAGAGAAAGAGGAGAAGCACCGCGTCAATCAACGGAGGGAGAAAGGGAGACGGGGACAGGGGAGGGCAGGGGGAGACAAGAGAGGAAAAGGAGGCGGAGGGAGGGGCAAGGAAGGGAGGGTGCAGAGAGTTTAAGAAGAGTAAAAGGATTGAAAAGTAGGCTTGGGCGATATTAAAAGTTTTATGATATTATTCTAATTATCTGGCAAAACACAATTTTAACCGTTCGGCCACATGATGGCAGCAAAGAGCTGATGCCTGGTTAACCAACAGAAACGAGTGATTTATGAAGCTTCATGCGAAAGTTTGAGATGGATAATGGCTGTCACGCTGCTGAAATGCTCAACATTGTATTAACATCCCTGTAACGTCTACACACTTATGAGTATTGCAGAAAAGTGCATGAGTTGATCTTGAAAGTCGCCTCTTTAAGTTGCTATTTGTATTTTTGTGATGTAATGTTTTAATTGAGAAACTGTTACTGGATAAAATAACCAGATTCAGTCAGGTTATTTACATGAAGTAAGAAGTATTTCATCACGCCACACTGATTTGCAACATTATCCTCAAACATATTTCTACTGTCTCACAGTTTATAGTCTCATATTGCTCTCCCCTCGCCTGTGGTGTGAGCTGTAAGGTCTTGCTCTGAGCTGACAGAGTCTGAGAACGACATGTTTACATGCACAAAATATTCTGGTTTTTGCTCTTATACTGAAAAAGACAATATTAGTACTAACTGTTTTACAAGGCTGATGAAAATGAATCTTCCACTAATACATGCTGTTGTGCATACTCCGATTAAAGTGCCTGAACACTGCGTTTATCACATCAAAATATGGAAAAGTCCAACACCCGGAGCCCCTTGTGCCATTTTGCTTCTGTGCATCAAAATAGAATTTTTTTCAAAATTTCCTCCAGTCTCGGGTTTGTTCAATCATACAAACACAGCCTCCCTCTTTTTTTCCTTTAACCACATTCTTAAAAAGGTCTGCATTGGGATGTTTGTGCAAGTCCAAAAACCTGTTGATATCCAAGTATTTGATAATGTTTAAAAGTAGGTGTGTTTCTACTTTCAACCAGTGATGTGGGCTTTTCTTTTGGGGCAGCCTCGCAAACTGTTGACAAGTTGGTTTGTGTTAAAAAACAAAACAAAACAAAAAAACAGTTGAGACACATATTCTGAACATGCTGTACACATGTCCAAAGAATGCACCTAAAACCTGACCCTTATCAAATTCAGAATATTGTCATATCCAGTATAACTGTGGTATATTAGTGTGCATGGCAATGTAGTCAATGTTTTTTTAAGTACTGAGAGTTTTTTCAGGTCACAGAGTGGGTCCACGCTCCACAGCAGTACTTTAAGTGGCCACTTTACTGCATAAAATTTGGGACTACAAAAACAACAGCTGAGAGCAATAAGTAAAGGCAACAGCAGTCTACCTCGTCATGACAGAGGGGCTGAAACAGCAGCAAGTCAAATGAAGAGCGAGATCAGTCTTGAGGAAATTTACATTTTGGTGAAGGGGTGGAATTGTAATGCTGATGAAATCTTTCATTGCCCAAGCCTAGCTGGAAGGCAGAGGGAGAGAAAGAGTGATAAGGAATGATAAAGTTGTGAAAATGGTGTGAAATATTGGGCAGGAGCGGGTGGGAGGGGGCGGAGCAACAGAGAGATAAAGGGGTAAGGGGGCTAGGACTGAGGAATGAAGGTAAGGCAGGTTAGTGAGGAGGAAAGTACGAGAGGATGGATAAGGAGTGAGAGGAGGTAGGGAGTGTCCACACCGTAGCCGAGCAAAAAGCCAGTGGAGAGGCTAGATCAATCGCCATCCAATCACAGCCCAGGATACAGGGTTTTGTGGGGGTTTGGGCAGGCATGAGGTCATATCAGTACAGCAGTTACCATGGTTACACAGTCCCTGAGTTTCCAGCCTTATGTCCATCCTTCCCTTCCGACCCTCCCTTGCACAGGCTCAACTCTCATTCTCATATAGAGACAAACAAACACACATACACACACACATTCAAAATGAAGGTGTCGTTTACCTTGAGGTTGGGCGTCTGTGTCTGGTCCACAGTGAACCTCATGAGAATAGTGAACTGGAGATCATTGGGGAAAGACTCTCTGTCAGAGGAAAAAATAATCCACATTAAGCTTCCAGCGCACAGAAACAAAAAGATCTTGGCCAGCTGACTTAAAAGATTAAGATTCATTATTGTGTTACTACAAAAGCCAGAGATAAAGATCAATTTGTGTAATTATCCTTTCTCTCTCTGTGGATGTTTAAAAACACGAGACAGAGGAGGCAGCATTGATCCTAAGGGGAGAGTAACTTTATGGAGCTTTCAAACACACCTCATGGTCTTCTTAGGATGTGACTGTAAAGCTTATAAATGGACCTCTGAGCTTAAATTGTTTTGATACACATACTATTGTCAAAGGTTAGACGTGAACCCCCATGCTCAAATATAATTCAACTATATACTTGGCTAGTTTCAAATAATGAGGTAAATGTATGTAAAAGTAATCCCTGTAAGCAAAAATTGTATGGGTCATTTTTTACGATAGAAAGCGCTATTCAATGTTACAGTCATTCCCATGCCTTTAATGATGGTGCAAGACCCTGAAATGTGGAAGACCCGAAATGCTGACCAATTGGAGCAGAGTGGGCTTTTTAAGGAGGGGGTCTTAAAGAGACAAATGCTACAGTGGAGTGCCCCAAACAGAGAGTGATTAAAGGTGTTCTGGCGCAGATATTATGGGAAAATAAAGTTGTTGTTGTTTTTTTAGATTAAAGCATGTAAACATGTTCTCATAGAAACCCCAAATGAAAATGAGCATAATAAGTCCCCTTTAAACTTATGTGTCAACAACTAGTGTTGTTTTTGGCGGCCTGTTTTAATTTTAGTTTTAGTCTAGTCTTTGTGTTAAACTGTCATTTTAGTTTTTATTAGTTTTAGTCACATTCATACTCTTTTTTTGTCTAGTCAAGTTTCAGTCAACTAAAAGTCTGATCATTTTAGTCTTATGTTAGTCAGAATAATCTATGACTATTTTCATCTCGTTTTAGTAGACGAAAACTGATGATATTTTAGTCTAGTTTTAGTCAATGAAAATTGTATTTTAGTCTCTTTTTGGTAATGCAATTCTATTATACCCAGTCAATATAGTATAAGTACCTAGTATAGTATAACCAACCCAAAATTTTCTTTTCTAAATTAGCTCCTAGTTAGAGCTAAATATATATTTATTTATACAACAGTTAGTTCCGACCGAGTAATTTGATTGGACGAGAGGCATTCCGTGAGTGCTGATATAGAGTATAACATCACTGGGACTTGTAACAGTAAAATCACTCCGCTCACAGGTGTTATAAGTAAGGGATAATGTATAATGAGCCGGTGAATACTGGGAAAATAACTCCCGACAGGGGAATAGAACCCCGACGCGCACCCTGCCCTGCCGGCAACGGCTGAATCTCCTTGTCAGGGCAGCGTCCCTAGCAACGCTGGGCTACATAGCAACGGTCATTACACAGTAATATCAGACCTCTGAATGCCGCGACTGACCAATCAGAATACAGCATTTAATAGAGCCGTGTAATAAATATAAATACAGCCGTTAATTAACCAACTGTCACACTCGCTACATTGACACAAACTGACACTATAGCGTTACACCAAGAAGATGGATATTTTCCCCAAAATTACATTTGAATTAAATTATGAGTGGTCGTCAGGAGAGGACGAGGAAAAGGAAAGCCAGGACTCTTCTGTGCAGACCTCCAGGTGTGTTTGTGCAACATCAGTCGACCTCGACAAACTGGAGAGGAGCAAAAATTAAGCGATAACGGCCAGGAATTATCAATGATCATCTGATGAGGTACTGATGAGGATGAGGGAGAGTGGAAGCTGAATCCGGCCGTGCCAACATCCAGGTTTGCCAATGTTTCATCAGCCGAACTGGACGAAGTTACACAGTTGCATATCAATGTAAAGTAGCTTGTGAGTTTCTGGTGTGTGTGCCGCGTTGCCTGGCAACAGATTGGGGGATCGCAGAGCTACATAACATACTTTTATTTCATCACCTTTTGTTAACATTTCCTTACTCAGCATTGCTGTTTAAGCTGTTGTTGAACTGTTGTATAAAAGCAATATCACATGAGAGTGAGTGATGTTGTACTGTATATCGTCACGGCTGTAATCCGTCTGGCAGTGCGACGCACAGCCTAGGAAACAGAAATACTGCAAAATAATAATAATAACGCGACTAAACATTATAACGTTATTTCGCCTCGTCTTCGGTCAACGAAAAGACATTTTAGCAGAGGTTTTATTTTGTAAACCACATTTAGTCTCGTTTTTATTCATCAACAATATTGCATTATATATTTAATTATAGTTATCGTCACATGACCACCATTTACATTGCGTCTCGTCTCGTTTTCGTCACGTGATAAAGGTTCGTTGACGATGATATTTAGTCATACTTTTCGTTGACGAAAGCAACACTATCAACAACTTGTATACCCTTGTGTCTGTTTTTAAGTTTGACACTCACCGTGTGATATCCAGGGCTCTCTGAACTTTGGCCTGTACAGAGCCCAGCAGGTCGGCTCCCATCTTCTTCAGCAGCTGCGTGAGCAGGACGAACAACCAGTCCTGCAGATCTTCCTTATGGACCACAATGAAATCTACCAGTGTCTCCAGGAACATGCTGAACACCTAAACACACACACACACACACACACACACACACACTTTGGGTCATACAGGGACTAACTCACTCAACAATTCCCATGCTTCATGCACACATGCATGCATATGAGTCGTTCTGCATTTAGACTGTAATTACAGGATACAGAAAGGTTATGCTGAGGAGGTATCATGTGAGAGCAGCATTAGTTCCCATTGTGAAGTTAGTGGTTATTCACTCATCATTGCAGCAGCCCACCTTCAACCCCAATCACCGGTTAAATCACCCAAATTAAAAATAACAGTATTAATATTAGAAGACAACCACAATGAGACAGTTAATCAACAAGCACCAATCAGACCGTGTGGTCACCGTCTCTACATGCCAATGGTTGTGTTCAGCAGGACAGTGTGGTTACAGGCGACCTTGTGTGAGGTAGGTTAGTGACAGAATTTTTTATCCAAACACAATGTGTAAATAAACAACACTGATTGGCCAAACTTACTCTCTACAGAGAGTTCCAGAGTGGGGTGGCATGGGGGAGAGAGAGACACATCTGTTAGCATCCTGACAAAGAACACCTGAATGAACTCATTGTCTGTGTGTACACTTAAAACCTTGACTTTCAATACAACATTTGCAAAATGGAAATAAAGTCAAAAAGAGTAACAACAGTAATAAAAATGTAAAGTGATGTTTTGTGCACACTTGAAAAGAAAACAGAGAGATGCTGAAAATAAGTGAGATGAGAAAGAAGTGGGAATGTTGTGGGATGGATAGATGAAGGCAGGAGAGGGATCCATGGTGAGATGCAGTACCTTGAAGGAGGCTGAGCTTATACCGGATTCTGCCGTGCCGTACACCCTGCCGGAGTCTCGCTGAAATTCATCAAATCGTCAGACGTCAAATGAGGGGGAAGGGGAGGGGGCTCACACACCTTACGACATGTGTGAGGCAACGGGCACTCAATGAAGGCCGAGAGAAAAGTGGCAGTGTTAGAGAGGGCGAAACGCAGCTGGTTAGTCAGAGAGAAGAGCTGGCAGCCCAAATATTTGTGTGTGTATCTAAGTGCGTCTGAGAGTGTGTGCGGTCAGTGTCGTTGCTGCAGATTGCAGGGCGGCGGGGGAAAGAGAGGGAGGGGCAGTGGATGCAGTGAGCACAGCCGGCGCATTGGCTGCTGAACAGTGACAGAGCAATCCCACAGGACGGCGGAGAGTTGTGAGGTCACACGCAAACTCAGGCGTGGCATGCCGTTAGAAAACAGTCCGTCGCACACTCTGCATGCCTGTGATTATGTCTGAGTGTGAATATCCGTGTGTGTGTGTGTGTGTGTACATCTACCAATACATTTTGACTTGTTTATCCCATCTTTATCTCCAAACGTATTCAAAAGACTACATTTAACATCTGTGAGTGCTAAAACGTGTGTGTGTGTTTGTTCTGGCAGAATCCGGTACAGTGAAGGATGGTGGGGATAAACAAAACATTTGAAACTGAAATAAAATAAAAGTGGGTGAATAATGACTCTATTTGGCATGACACTGTAAATGAATGCTGTGCGTCTTCATGTGAGTACTTGCACTATATGCGCTCATACCTTACTGTGAGGGTCTGCAAACATCCTGGTGAAGATTTCACACAGCCTCTTCAACTCTACCCGACTGCAGATCAGAAAGAAACACGATTAGAGGAAAATCAAAATTAATCTATCCTTTGAAAACACATCCCTGTGTTCTATGGCTGACCTTAGGGTGCGTTGGTTCTTGAGCAGCGCCTGTAGGCCCAACAGCCCCTCCTTCCTCTCTGACCAGTTGGCACTGGCACAACGGTTCAGCACCTGGAAACAAACACAAATACAGTCACACAAAAGGCTTGTTAAAACTTTGTATAGGCACAATGAAGCAATGAACTGATCCTGATACTAAAGTAACATGTTCAGTTGAATACTGAGATGCAATTCTTGTACTAATTGCAAAGTTGTGGTGATCAAAATCGACTGCAATCCAAATTTCGCTGACTTGTAAACAAACTTGAAGGTAAGTTTGGCCCCAAAATTCTGCACCAAGGACATGAACATAAGGTCTGATCATTACACGGTCATTCAGTAAATCCTTAAAGGAGACCTATTGTGCTCAAGTTTCATAGTTTCATTTCAGGTTTCTACTAGAACATGTTTAGCAGCAGGAACCCTCTTGCTGTGAGGTGACAATGCTAACCACTGTATCACTGTGCTGCCATAGATATATGATCTGAAATCAAGGAGAAATTAATGACATCGGCAACCAAGATGACCTGCTTCCCTGATGTTAGCATGTAGCTACATGAAGCAGTGTGTGTAATGTAAACACTTGCAGTAGTGTGCCTGGAGCAGATGACCATATAAAGAAATCTGTCATGAGCTGACATCAGCTTGTCTTGAAAGTGGAAAAAAAAACCTGTTAAAAACAAGAGTATTCAGAGTGGCCTGAATTCTGGCGTTTATGCTCACAGGCATTACTTTAACTTACATTTACCTCACTGTGTGAAACTTTGGCCACACTCTTAAATCAATTATAAATGTATATATATATGACGAAAATACGGAAAAGCATAATAGGTCCCCTTTAAAATCTGAACTGGGAGGCAAGACATAAACTTGAGCAGAGGGAAAAGCCTGGATAGCTGTAATAATGGTGTTATTGTATCTAGTTTAGAAAAGTGTCTTGGCCTGAAGACTGTTTTACTGAGTTTTCTGCTGCACTGCTGTTGCCACCAACCTCAGCTACGTCTT
Organism: Epinephelus moara; assembly: GCF_006386435.1. Classification (NCBI taxonomy): domain Eukaryota; kingdom Metazoa; phylum Chordata; class Actinopteri; order Perciformes; family Serranidae; genus Epinephelus; species Epinephelus moara. The sequence goes on from NC_065527.1 coordinate 16,373,612, forward strand.
CTGTCTGTCTCATGTAGGTGGGAATAGCTCCTCCATTTCTAGAGCTGTAGGACCTCTCCGAACAGGCGCTGGAAGCATCGCTGTTAGCGTCGTCATCAGAGTACATGCCGTAGTTTTCATACCGCCGCCGTGCTGGCTTCTTCTGCAGGTGGAGGACAGGAATCCAAAGGAGATGAAATTAAACTGAAACTGAAGACCGGGTAAAACCAGGCAACAGGCAGAAAACATGCACTCACACACACTTGCTTTATAGAGCACAAACACAGCTAAACACACACAAATAACACACATGTAGGAGGCAAGAGAAGGAGCTGACCTTGGACCGCATGTCTCCCAACAGCTGACAGCGTTAAACAGAGGTAGAACCAGGGGTTAGTGAACACACACACCACACACACATACACACTCCAGGAGGTGTGAGCTGCACGTGATGACAGCTTACTGGAATGTGATCAGTTATTATGTGCTTGTTATGCATATGTGTTGCACGTGTTTTCATACCAGTGCATCTGCGAGCGCCTCTTCAACATCTGAGCCCGTGTTGAGGACCCTCATGGCACTGACTGAAGAAGAGAGACGACTGGACTGACTGATGCCAAAACCTGTTCCTGTATAGAACCAGACAGATAGAGAGAGTGGAAGGACAGACAGAGGGACAGCAGAAAAGAAACGTTAGAACTAAATTTGCAAACCCCTTCTCTTACTCATCGGGCTGTCTCTCATGTCCTCTGATGATCACCATTCTCCACATCATCCATTCTCTAACATCACATAACCCACACACACTTCATTTCCCATGAGCCAACCCTGTAAGTCGATGGGATGACTTGTTAGGTGACACTGCAGGTGCTGCTGAGGGAGAAAAGTATGATTGACAGACAACAAAGAAGAACAGGTTGGTGTCCTTGCAGAAAAAGGGGCAGAGCTGAATAAAGAAAACAAATGGTAAAACTGGCAGAATGGTTGTCAACTGGCAACTGAACGGGCGGAAACATGCGATTCCACTGGAAGGTTCAACATCCTGGAGCAGAACGAAAAAACAAAAAAAAACAAAAACAAAAAAACAAAATCAAAACGGAGGCTGATGCACACGAAAAGAAACAGGCTGACAAAGAATACAGGAGATGCTTGGCACTAAAGAGAACAAAAGAAAAACGGGTGAGCGAACACAAATTAAGGCGACATGGGTGGGTGGGTGAGGTACGGAGAAATAGATGTACTCAGCCTTCACCTGCAGCCCCAAAAGCATCAGGTGTGTGGAGAGCTCCGGTGGAGCGAGAGTAGCTCCGCGTTGCTGCAAGCAAGATTAAAACACACGTACAGAGTTTAACACTCGCACACACACGCGACACGAACACACAACCCTCACACTGATCAAACAGTGTGACAGTAGAAAGAGAGGCTGAAAAACATGCAAGTGATTGCTTTTATCTTTATTTTAATTACCCTCAACTTTTTAAAGTGTTGAGATTTTTTTCAGAATTAAAATAAAAGCCTGAGTTTCTTTGGTTTGATTTAACTTTATGAGAGAAGGTTTCTCTTCTCCTCTGATGTGTACTCATTCAGAGTTTACTCGTCATCCCTCCTGGGTATCTGTCTGCTACTGCTACTCACCGAGGGGTGTGAAGGAGCGTACGGGGCTGGTGTCCCGGCTGCTCTCCCTGCTGGCCTCTCTGCTGCAGCCCTGACTCATACTGGGCCGAGGGATACGACTGCCCCGAGCTAACGCCACCCAGGTTACAACACGGCACCGCAGCAGAGGGAGAGATGAGGAGGGGGGAAAGGGGAAGGAAGAGCAGCGGAGGGAGGAAAAACAGTATCAAGGAGACAAAGGACAAAGGGAAGACAAAGAAGAAAAACAAACATGAGCAGTGACAAAGGAGAGAGAGAGGGGACGTACATGGATAAAGACGTGAGACAGAACAGGCAAAAGTGACAAACTGACGGAAACAGGAGAGAATATGAGCACAGGTCGACTGGCTCAGAGGGAGCATCTCAACAGATTTGAGTCACTTTTTTTATGTGACACTAAGGGTTTCCCACACATTCAGTTATTTATGCTGCCGCCATGTTTTGATTTTCTATTTTTGGAGCTGGACTGTTCATTAGGAGCACTGTATGAAGCCCAGAGTATACTCTGGGCACAGACAGAGCAGAAGAACACCAGGCGCAGTGAATGTGAAGCTTAACTGTTCATTGCACTGGGTCAAAAAGTTGCCTCTGTAGCAGCTTCTTCTCTTATCCATCAATCTGATTAGCTCGGATCAGACCGACTGATCAATTATCCACCTCACAACTTATACTCCACCAACTGTTGCTGAGGAAAAAAATTAGCTCATGAAGAGTTCGCCGGGCGCTGTGTTCACGGACCACGGCAACCTCCAAATTTAGAGAGGGGATACAGACTGATTCACAAGGACACACAGGCAACAGAAAAAATAATAAATTAAAAAAATATAAGCAAAGTTATGCCCCCCAAAAATCCACAAAATTCTAATCAGTTTATTCTTCAGTCCAACTGGATGTTTGTGTCAAATTTTTAAATATCCCTTAAGGTGTTCTTGAGATATCATGTTAACGAGAATGAGAAGGTCACAGTGATCTTGACCTTTAACAAATTCTCATGAGTTCATTGTTCAGTCCAAGTGAACGTTGGTGCAAAAAAAAAGTTCCCTCAAGGCGTTCTTGAGATATTCTGTTCACAAGAATGGGATGGATGACGTGCGTACGGATGGACAACCTGAAAACATGTCTCCACGGCAGTCGCCAGCGTGAACGCATAACAAGACTAAATTGATTGAACGAATTTCAAAATGGTTGCAGATTAATTTTCTGCTTATTGACCCATTGTTTCAGCTCTTGATGAGATGCACCCTAAAGAAGCACAGGACTGCTGGACTCACATTTAAATGAAACAGTCATTCTGATAATCACATGCACTTAGGCACACACACAGATACACAGAATAGAAAAGGAAGTGATTTGAGATGAATTAAGCGAGGGATGGGCAGGGGGAGGAAGTGCGCTTTTTCATCCAGTAGCATTGCAGTCAACTTCACCGTTCATTGCTCTGTTCATCAGCCTCAGCATCTACGCAGCCAATCAGGGTAAATCACAGCCTATCAAAGGGTTACAAAGCCCTGGTAAAGCTTCACTGATCCTGCTAGAGGGTTCGTTCTCCAGCCACTGACAACAGGTTAGTAAAGAGAGGGAGGAGGTCATGATGCGTAGACATGTGCTGATCATGGGCACCCATCACCACAACAACACAGCCGTGAAGTCAGACAGATTAGGGAGATGGGCTCTATGAGGCTGAGGCGGGGAGCTACAGCTTGATGGAGGGATTGGGAAAGTGGGAGAGATTTGTACTGATGGATGGAGATGAGGGATGATTTTAAGATGATGACAGACTGAGGTTAAGAGATGGATAGCGGGATGGTCTGCTCGAGATCGGAGCCTTACCTCCTCTGCTCGCTCCATTGTAGATGGAACTAATGCTGGAAGGCGCTAGAGGACAGAAGCACCAGGGGGAGGAAGAAAAGAGGACAAGGAGCAGGAGGGGAAACAAGTTGAGATCCAAGGGTTCACGGATGATTCAAAAAAGTTGTATGTGCTAGTGTCTAAAGCGAAAGGCAACAACCAGTTATATAACCTTTAAGCAACTGTTATAAAAATGGACGCAGGAAGACAAATATAAAAAGGGAAGACCTTTCATTGTTCAGGTGTGATGAATGAATTTAGACCCAAAACCAAAGAAAAGATTGTGTGTATGAACATGAAACTGTAACTGTTCACTTACCAACAGACAGGCGGGTGGGGGAAGAGTCTCTGGAACAGCCCTGGCTGCGGGGGATGCGGCTGCGTCTGTGTCCTTCCCCGCTGGACCCGGCCAGCACCCTGTGGGCCCCTGAGCTCATGGTGCTCAGGGCCGTACTTGTCAGCACACGCCCGGGGGAGCCACTCCGACTGCCAGCTTCAGAGATACGCAGAAAGAGGAGAAAATACAAAGACAGGGAGAAAGAAAAGTCAGAACTTTACCCAGGCAACAAGTGAAATTTAACCAATCCCCCTCTAATCTGAGGAGCCTTTTTAGAAAATGGTGGCTAGTGAGGAAGACAGTTGCTACTGTCGTTCACTTAGTGGCACTAGTTTCCAAGCACTTTTTAGTAAATGTTGTAACATACAGTTTGTATATCAAAAACAGACAGAACTTAAGAGCAAACTCTACAGTGTTGGATGTCATTGGAAAGAGGATTGTTGGGGGTAGGAGAGTTGAAAACCATACCAAGGGGAAAATTTTTGACAACTCTTAGTCAGAATTATATAAACATACATTTCAACAACATACATACATTTAATAAATACTAAATAATATTTTTGAAGGCACAAGAAAAAAAGTTGCGTCCAAGATGAAAACCTAACACTTGATAACAGAGGTCTCAATTTCTCCTCCCCATGACATCCTGTCTCCAAATGCAAAGCCCACAGTGCATCTACTTCTACAATGACTCACATTACTATCAACCTGAAGACACAGAGTTGAGGAGAAGCTGCTCTGCAGTGCTGAATATGAAGTGTGTGAACAGACTTTTAAGGGGAACAAGCTCCAGGGCTCAACACATGAGGCTGGACCTTAACTGATTTCAACATGAATGAAAATGTGCACACAGACCAGACCCTCTCGCTCTCGCACTGACACACAAAAACTCAATTAAAGCCACTCACACACAAATTCAACACATAAACAGTCTATGTACTAGCACATAGTGACAGCTAAATACATCTACATGACAACAGTAAAAGCTAAATGGGGATTGTTCTATTATCTTGACTCTGAAGATATACAGTAGCTAATTTAGTTTTCATACTTTTATTATGTAAAGAAAACATGACCCTCTCTTTGACCTCTGTAGACATTTGTTATTCATTTCCAGTCACCTCCGCGCTCTTGTCTTCCCTCATCTCCTTATGTTTTAAAGCTAATGTGTGAGTATTACAAGGACATCATTTTTATAAACTATTTATAAGGCAGTGGAACAAAACCACAGAATTATTTGCCTGGCATCTAAAAATACATTTTTAGGACAACTATATTCCAGTAGGGAAAGGTGTCTGTTGTCCTCGTAACATGGTAACAAAAACATATTCTCAATCTTTAGACTACATCCAGGCACACATAAGAGTGCAGGACGACAGGGCTACCAAAGCAGTGTGTTTAGCATGATCATAAAACAGCCATGTTAACAGTCTGTGCCTACAAATCCCAGCATGCCTCAGCCAGAGTGGGAGGAGCTTTAAGTGACCTTGCTGGGTGCATGTGAAGGAGGGGGGAAGTCAGGGCAACAGAGGAAAGGCAGTAAAGATAAAGAGAGCGGGTAAAAAGAAGTAGCGTTGTAATCTTACCACCGACAGGGGTAGCAGACTGAGATCCTGAGTTGGGAGGAGGGGGAAAGCAGAGGCGAGGGGGAAGGAACAGCAGATTAAACCAGATGAATTATGGGTGTTAGCGCAAAAAGAAAAAAAAAAGCGTCATGGGAGTTAGGACACAGAGTACGATGGGAGCGCATCCTGGTGTTCCATATCAAGAATGGAGGCGAAGCTGAAGCACTTTGATTAAATAAATCCATTTATTAAAGAGAAAACAAGGGTTGAAAATGTGTTGCTTAAACAAACACACACACTGAACCAGCTGCAGATGGTTGCCTGGGAAAAGCAGTGCATGTTGGGACAGCTGGCATATGTATCAAGCAAAGCCTGTTCACAATGAGGAAAAAAAAATGCCTCAAAGTAAATATGCTCAAAAATATCCACACACTCTATCACTCACACACACACACACACACACACATGTAGAAATCTTTCTAAGCCTCTGGTCAGCTGCCATTTCCTCCGTTTCTGTTAGTCTGTTGTTCTGAGATTTGGGTTTTGAACTCTTGACTCAACTGTCATTTGGTTTCTAAGGTAACGTTCAGACTGCAGGAAAATCAGATTTGTTTCTTGAGTAAGATCTTCCAGAGAGACTGTTTGTTCTTCTATCTGCAAGTGATCAGATCTGTGTGTCAAGACATCATAAACCTAGATGAATGGACTGCTGTGGACATGACGCAGACATCAGTATCTATCGCCATGCTGGTGACATGGCTTTCCATATCGGCATTAGAAATGGAGGTCCATCATTTCCCCCTTGGGAAGGCTGATGGTGGAGGCTGCTGAACACGGTGATGGTCTGTGCTACAGTCATGGCAGACTTGACTGTGCAGCCAGAAGTGTGGTGCCATCCACTAAGTATACGCCAGGGTATTTTTGGCCAACAAGGACCAAGTCTTGTCCATCAAGACACTAACTTAAGAAATCAAATTTTAGTAGCCAGTGAAGCTTGACAGAGATGCATGCAGGGTTTTCCCTGTTTTTTTTCGAGACCAAGGTGGCAAAGGCCTGTGGCGGGGGGCATCTTGACAGCTGTACTTTTAGATACGGTCCCCCCTCAATAAAATACGAAAGGAGGCCCCCACATGCTTGAGTTATACACTGCTGACTTGTATAATCAGAACAGACATGTCCTGTGATTAGCAGTCTTCTATGATTATATTTACCCTTTACAGCAGGCACATTCTGACAGCTGAGAATATTACTGTCAGGTATTGTCCCCCCTCTATTAAATATGAAAGGAGGCTGAAAATCACAGGACATGTCTGTCCTGATGATACAGGTCAGCGGTTCTAAAATGTGTGTTTCTCTTTTTTAATACAAATTCTACATCTCGGAGGCGACGTCATTCCACATACGGGCTTCCTTCGCCTTTCAAATGGGGCAGAGCTCCATGGGAAACAGTAGCAGAGATACAACCCGAGGGGGAACCGGGATCTGACACAACACCGGAGGGAAAAGCAGGTCCGTGGAGCTGTGCGCAGGACGGAAAAACAAGTGCGTCGCACCGAATGCGTGGCGCTACGGCGTCACTTTGGGTTGTGAGCGCACATGACGTGCATCTACATTGAAAGCAATGGGTTTGTGCGCGAAAAATACGCTACATCCAAGGTGGCGGCCAAAATCACCCAGGCAGCCAGCCTTTGTCTTAGATAGGCAGGGAAAACCCTGGCATGGTTTGGATCGGATTTGCAAAAATCGCTTTTTATGTGGCTATTTTTCTGGCCGGACTTTCTAAAATCAAACCGGACATGTCAAAAAATGGATTTGGGCCGGCAGTTTGAACAAGGGCAAATGTTCAGGTGCAGTGTGCTGTGGTCCAGTCACCAGCACCAAAGCATCACGCTATAAGCAGCAAGTATTCTTGGAAAGCAGGTGCAGACGTGTCTGCTTTACGTGTTGCAAATAGGGCTGTACTGACGAGTTTGAGTCTCAAAGCTTGATTCAAATACTACACACTGTTTTGTTGTTCCATCTCTATTCATTTTATTTAAACCCGGTATTTCAACACAGTTGCAGACAGATTGAGACTTACCCGCGGGGGCTACGCAACAGGAGTCCACAGTGGAAATTAGACTTATAGTGCTACACACAGGAGGTCCCACTGGGAATGAGACCTACTGGAACAGGCCCAAAGACTGGGCTTGCTGCGATGGATCAACCTCCAGTGAGTAGGTTAGGTAGCCGTGTTGGTGATGATTATGTAAAACAGTGGTGATAGTATCTGCTGTCCCCTATGGCTAGTTAGCCCCCATGCTAAAAACAAGCCAGGTTATGCTAGCAGCAGATCCACTTGCAGCAGGCTTTCCGGACCCTGACAGGGCGGTCTAGCAGCAATCTAACAGTGCCATAAGTAAATTTATTCATTAGGAAAGCAGCTTTATTAAAAAAGATTAACTCATCTTCTCTGGTCAATCGCTTAATTCATATTGAGAACTCTTTTTGGGGTGACAGACGTCTTAATACACTGTATGATGCCAGACATTCGGTACAGCCTTAGTTGCAATAGTAGCTAGCTCAGTGGCTCTCTCTATTTTTAACAACCTAACTGACAACCAGAGCCAGGCCACAGCAGCAGAAATAAACTGTCCACCACACCATCCTCAGTGATGAGACACGGCATGCAAAGAAAAACACACGTTAAAAAATACACACACACACACACACACACTCACTCACTCACTCACTCACTCCTCTTTACACAAAACACCTTGATCCAAATGAAAGCGATAGCAGGTGGGCCACCATTCCCACTGTGGTACACAGATAGACACACACACTCTGACTCTGACACACAAACAGAATACCTGGTGTGCAATCTGATTCGTCGGAACCTGAAGGCACAGAAACATTTACATGGAGCTTTTAAGTAATTAAACTCCACAACAACAGCCTATGAAACTACAAACACACACTCCAAGGAGCTCACACACACCTCACACACATCTCTGCTGCTGGGTTTGTGTTGATGTGGTAAGTGGACCTGACACCCAGAATGTCCCACTCACAGCTGGGTTTAAGTCATGCTGTGTGTCGGAGAGAGTTGGTACATACGTTGTGACTGGGAGACCATTTTGGTGCGGCTGCGTCCTCGTGAGTCCACCTGACTGGACACGCTGCTGGCAGTGGACAAGGGCTGCTTGGTACGTACACGGCCTGTATGTTTGTAGAGGAAAAAACACTATAAAAAATAAATCAACAACAACAAAAAACATTTCTGTACTTCTAATGCTCCTACACATCTAGTCACAAACTGTTTGCAGCTGAATGAAGCCCAGAACCTAATAAGCACTACAGCTGACAAAAAGCCACTAATGCTGGCAGCCACTGAATTAACGCCAGGTCCTAAACTAAACACTCAGGTTCAGCCGGGCGGGCATGGAGGTACATACACCAGGGATGCTTCAGTGGATTAAGGATCAGTGTCTGTAAGGACATAAAATCTAAACTGGTCATGACCATTGACTGTTTCAGGAAGAGGACATAACCTCCAGGGCCCGTATTCACAAAGATTCTCAGAGTCCTCTCAGAGAGTTCCTAAATTAGCCTAAAAATTCCTAGCAAGGAATCTTAGCTTAAGAGTGATTCAGGAAGTTTCTGAGAGCAACTCTGAGCAAGGAGGGCACAGAAACTTTTATCTTAGTGAGGAGGTGTGGTTGACCCTGTTGCTAGGTATGACGCAGACTTCTAAAAGCTGTGATTGGTTGTTACAAAAAGAAAAACAAATGCGCTCCTAGTAATGAATGGACAGTGAAATGAACCAATCATAGAACTTAGACTGTAGGCTATTAACAAATGTGTAATCGTGAAAATAATTTTATGTCATGATGATGAAACTCAAAATTAAATTCATTGTTACACAGCTTCAAAATGTTTGAAAGTACCTCATTCACATGCCGATTATTATATTGATTTGCTTATTGTTATGTTTACTCGCCATGCTGGAAATTTTACTACTTAATCTATTTGATATTAATGGTGGACGCAGACTCAGCTGTCAGCAATCACTGTGATTGCTGGCCTTCTTGTAAAAAGCGGTTTGATTTGGCAGAATGACCAAAACAACGAACGAAATGGAGAAAAAAAGAACGAGAAAGCCGAACTGGACAGAAGAGCAGTGCCTGCTGTTGGCACAGAGGAGAACAAAGGAGTTTTAAGAGGGAAATTCGGTCCCGGGATCACGGCACAAGGGAAGAGGCAGACTTGGGAGCGCATTGCCCGACAAATCAATGCGTCGTTCCGTCTCCTTTTACGCACAAGCGATGAGTATGAGAAGCGCTGGTACGTGCTGCAATCCAAAGCGGGTGTTATTGCGTTACTACGCTGGATGGGAAAAGTAAGCTCATCCCTGATGAGGTCAACCACAAACATTCTCCCTGCACGATCAAGCCGGTAGCGTCTTATTAAAGGGCCAGTGTGTAAACTGGGTTGAAAACTGTTGAAAACAGCGACATCAGTGGTCAAATTCTAGATTGCAGGGCTCACTCGTAGGGACAAAAAGCCTTGCGCAGACATGAGTTTTTCAGGAGTAAGTCTATCTAGCGACGAGGTGAATGTTTATTTAGAAATCTAAACCATGTTACGATATTGTAATGAATCCCTCCTGAATGCAGGAGACCAGAGTACCGTTCGGGAAAAAAGCCAGTTTATTTGAGCACTCCAAAAACTCCGGTAACACTCCAGGAGGTAAAAGACTCCGTCCCAAACTCTGACTCTTCTAGCATAACAGACACACTCCATACACACATTCTCGTTTACAATACCAAGCGGGCACCCCCTCCCCCCTCTGCTCCACCAATCTCCAGCCTGCACACTGACTGACAGTGTAGCCTGTAAACAGAGCTCAGCTGTTTATTTAGCCTAGCAATATCTCCGGACTATAGTAGCTGCAATGGACGACTTTGAACGCGATTTTGAAGAGTTTCTTGTAGCGGACACAGACCCAGAGCCATACCTGTTTGAGCCGGAGCATACAGATGAGGAACTCCATGTGTTTGATGCTGAGCGGGCGAGAAGAGAGGCTGAATGCACAGAATGGGATTCGGTGCTACTGCTACCATCGTTGGGGAGATATATCATCAGGAGGAAAAGCGCCGCAGAGAGTGCATCACAAGGAGTGAAGTTGCGTCTTCTTTTCCTCGCAGATGACGGTTCGGGTTCATTCTCTCCTGTTGCGTGGTAAGTGTGGTCCATTCGCAAACTTTATAACTAAAAAAACTTTTCACTACTCTCTATCGACGAACTACTAACACTCTCTGCTGTTTCCTCCTCCTTCTTCCTTCCTTTCGCTGTCTTCTTGGTTTATTTATACACTCAAAACGCGTTCTCTGGCTGGCTGGATTGTCCGCTCGGGCTGCCTTACATACATGGCGGCGCAAGATGGCGACCTCTCTAAAGCAAGGCCCTTGCTATATATATATAAGCATAATTATAAGGCTACGAAAACCAAACGAATTTTATTTTATGGCGATTATACACTTATATAAAACATATTAATGGGTAGAATATTCAGATTCAGATTTGACAATAAACCATGCGGTAGAATATTCAGATTCAGATTTGACAATAAACCATGCCAAATATTACACACTGGCCCTTTAAATCACTGTCGTTCAATATACGGAGAATATCTCTCCTTCCTCTTTGTCTTTCCGCCATCTTCTCTGTTTAAGACACTCTTAGGCTTCTTAAAAGTCCTCCTCCCTCCTCTTAACAGTTTTTCACCTTAGGAGCTCTCTTTAGGCCTAAGATGCTTTGTGAATAACTTTTATCTTACCAAGGGAAAATTCTAAGAAAAATCTTAGAATTCCAGGAATTCTAAGATTTTTCTTAGAACGACGTCACTAAGAGCTACTTTTAGTCTTAGGATTCTTTGTGAATACGGGTCCAGGTCTGGAAAGTCAAGCCAATGTGGAAGTACCTTATACGAGCATTCTTAATTGTGTCCAGCAGGGGGCGACTTCACATGTTGCAAAAAGAAGAACGATAGTATAGCCTACTGCAGTGTCCCTTCAACACAGTGCTGATTGCTTAGTCCACTAGCGATTGTATCATTCAAGATAGATGAACACAAAAGTCGGAGAGGGCAGAGGGGAGGGCCGTGGGCAGCAGAACACAACAGGTCTTAAAATATTTATTATGAATCTGAACTTTGAGCTCATACAATCACTGAATCTTGTGTGGCCAATGTAGCTATCCCGCCTCCTCACCCACATGCGGGCACCTGACACACACACACACACACACACACACACACACACACACACACACACACACACACACACACACACGTAGTGAGGCCAACTTGGCAACTTTCTCCCTTGACTTAACGACTTTTCAGATCCTTTTAGTCACTTGCTGCTCCAAGTGAACTCAGTCACCGGCTCACCTGGCAGCAACGCGGCATCTCTCACCATGTGCACACAGGCAGGAGTGAGTCACTATGGTTTGCTTGCAACTTTCTTGAGAGCCACTCATCCACACTACTTCACACTCAAAACTGAGCTTCCATGAGTGCGTGAACAAGAGTTATATCACCGATGCTTTAAATGTTTTAGTTTGCTACAACTAAACGTCTCTGGTCTCTCCTTCCTCATCTGTTGTTGAATGTACCATAGCTAGCTGAAGGCCCGCCCCTCCTGCTATACAAAGTACTGGTCACCTGTTTATTCAAAGTTTATTAATATGACGTGTGTCTGATTTCAACACTATACGTCCTTGGGTCCGCAGCAATACACCCGCCAGCTGTGAAGTATATCTGATGAATGTCTCCCAGATATGCTTAGGACACAAGTACAGAGATTCCTCACTTTATAGTTAGAAGTAAATGAGGGAGTGACCTGGCCTCTTACTTGATTTATGACCCCACTAAACATCTTCCTAGAGAGTTTATTGTCTCAGTCGCTATTTTAAAGTCTTCTTCAATACAGTATGATATATATTTTGTAAAATATGGCCTTATTTAGCATAAAATAGATGATGAAGTAGGGCATGGCTGTGTTCTGATTGACAAGTTGTTAATATAGCGACCTATGGCAATGTGTATCTTCCCTAGCTCCACCCTCTCATCCATATATCTTCTGACTCCAAACAATGACAGAAATTTTTTTTTTATGACAGCCATGATGCCAAACTCAAGGCTTTAAAACAGGAGTCAAAACAATGGGTGATGTTATGGTGGTTACGTCTACTTCTTTTGTACAGTCTATGGTCATGACCCAGCTAGTTATTTATCTGTAAGTACTGATTGATTTGATGAAATTATCTTGTGAGTAATTAGAATATTACTGCAACCCACTTCATTCATACCATTCATTTTGGCCCCTGCAGTGCATCAGTTGATACAACTGCAATTTCTGTTTACGTTAAGCCATTCTTCTATTGAAATACTTGTTCATGAGCACTATTAATGTTGGACCTGTGATGGCATGAGTTATAAACATTTGTACTGGTTTAAATTGAGGATTCCACAGCACATGAATTTCAGCATCTTGTGATTCCTCTGCAGACGACAACAAATTTAAACTCAAAGTATAAATTTTGTCACCGACTAGAACATCCCTAAAACATGCCCACACACACATCCACCTAACCACAATCTTACCATTGTCTGACCTGGTCCCTACAGACAGACAAAGAAGGAGCAGGTTGTAAAAAGCACATTCATCTGATACGTGTATAATAGCACTTCCACAACACATCCTAAGTATCCTAATAAAGCCTCAATAACAGTTTAATGCTGGTGTTGACTGTTAGACCGTTTCTGTATTAAAACAGGATTAAGCTGTGGTAAAGCAGAAGATGATCTTAGATGTGTCATTAATTTGACTCATGATGTGATGAGTAGGATGGTGATACGAATGAGGGTTGAATGTGAGCCTGCCAGCAGGGGGCGCTGTGGCCACACACTGCAACAAAAAAGGAGCTGATGTGGAGTGATGGACTGGGATGAAGTGGGGAAAGGGAAAAGACGAGAAAGAAAAAAGAAAAGCATGAGCAGGTTGTCGCTGGTGAAGCAGAGTGAGATGATCTTACCATCCGTTTTATCAGAGGCATCATCTTTAGTGGCAGAGAGAGGGAGCGAGAGAGAGAGAGAGAGAGAGAAAGGGTGGAAGAAAGAAAAGGGAAGAAACAAAGGGAAACGAAAAGGATTGATACAGATGATTATTTAAAGTAAGAGACACAAAAGGAAAAGGAGCCCGAGAAAGGGAAAATGAACAGAACGTGAAACATAAAATAATGTAAAAGAATACAGAATGTGAGACAGCAAAGAAAGAGACAAGAGAGGAGAGGAGCACAGTCTGTATTAGTTACAGAACATCTGTTCAGAACTGAGAGGCATGCAGATGTGGTCGACATCGACACAGAGAGAGACAAACACACAAAGGACGATATTCATCTACAGAGCATGCACACAGAGAATATCCATACCAACACATATACAGGATACATTAACAGGCAATGAGGAGACAGTAGGAGAGGAGAGTACAGGAGCGGAGAGGAGAAAGACCAGTCCAAGCACTTAAGTGTGTGAGTCCATCCTTTTGCACTGTTCTTCAGATACTGAGAACTTTTAAAGAGAATGACTTTTATTTCTAAGAAGCTCCTGAGCTGATCTGTAACAACTCTTCAGGTGGGGTTTGCCTGACATCCTGCTGATCACATGCTGACCTATGTCTGCGCTGTCTGATTAGTCATCTAGCTTGACTGACAGGGCCCTTACCCAGTGAAGAGTAGGAGCCTGGGGGCAGACGCCCTGCTCCCCTGGTCTGTCCGACGTGCCGCTGCTTAGCAACTGCTGCTGCGTTTACATCCACGTCGCTACGGGAACGCTGCAGGGAGGCCGACGGCACCCTACCCTTTGAACCCGCAGGGACTGATAGGACAGGAGGAGGAGGAGGAGGAGGAGGAGGAGGAGGAGGAGGAGTGTGTTGGACAAGGGATGGGAGGTGATGAGGGGATATATACATCACAAAAACATGCAGGCACCACACTACCAAATACTGATACAGAAATACACAAACAGCCAGACACATATACGCATGTGTGTGCGTACATGTGTGTAGTAACATAAAAACAACGTAACAGGGTGTGGCTGTACGGACACAGGCAGATGTAAATGAGAATGATGGGAAAATGGCTCTGTAGGAGCTGATGTTTGTCATAGTGTGTGTGTGTTTTCACAGGAGCCAGTGAGCATGAGATTATGTGTTTGGGAGCGCTTGTTCGTGTATCTGCTGCTGTGTGTTTGAGAGGCAGTGTGTGTTTGACTCACCTCGCCCTGGAGCTGCTGACCATTTAGAAGTCAGAGGCCGACTGACAAGAGGAGAAAGAAACGTAGGTCAGTCCAAAACAAATCAGCACACATGCATATAAATCACAATGCTAATGTAGTGCTGAGTAATGGACCCAAAAAAATAAATAAATAAATAAATACATTCTTTTTGACAAATCTAAAATGCCCCGGTCAGCCTAAGGAAATAATGCCCTTACTGGGGATTCTGTCTCTCTAAAGACGAGTGGGAAATCCACTTTCATTCATCAGATTTTTTTTTACTGGTACGTACAGCAGAAGAGCTGATAATTTGAGAGATTAGAGGAGGAAAAGGAGAGTAAACTTGATCCATGTACAGGAAGGCTGTCTGACATGGGTGTGTAGGTCCACAGATGGTGTCTTAAAATAACTTTTTTCAAAATGGTTTCTTCCAAAATAACATCAATCTTCCTTTTCAAGACCCAAAGGCAGTCTGAACGTGAACCTAGAGGCCTAAAGAGAACTATGGATGGTCAGAACTGAGCGTTGATTACTTGAGGCTCTCTTGAGAGGAGGACGAGGAGCGGTCACTCTGGGGAAGTGATGCCACGCTGCCAGAGCTCTTCAGGCAGGACTGAAGGGTCCTCTGGTACGATGGCTCTAAGGAGTTGTAGAGGGCGTCGGTCTCCGCTGGAAAGTGGTTCCTCAGACCCCAGTAGGCCCTGAGAGAGGCAGCAGGGAAGAAGGAAACAGACAGAGGTGGACAGAGAAGCAGAGGGGGAGAGATGAAGAGACAAAGGGGAAAGTAAAAGGGAGGGAAAAAGGAGGGAGGTGGAAAGATGATGATGACAGAGGAGGCAAAAGAGAGGAATCGAGGGATTCAGGCAGGAAAACGAGGGCGGTGAGATATTTCACACTACTTGTCTTTCAGATAATTAAATTTTCAGAAATGTCTGTCTTACTTGCGGGCCTCCACTCTGGCCTCTGAGTCTGCATCTCGAATTCCCTTCTTGATGCTCTCAACCAGAACTGCTGTGTGCCTGTAAAGAGAGATACGAAGGCACAAGAGGTGCATTAGGTGTGAACAAGTAGAAAAGCAGGTATATACACCTCCTCTTCCTTTGTAAATCCTGCAAAGTCATGTTTTTGCAGTTCTGAGACAGCAGTGTTGAGCACATCTTTGCTCTGAACCATGTTGGAATCAATCCTCACCTCTCTAGAGAGTGGGTTTGCCATTCCTGTAGCAGAAGGTCCAGGAAATCATAACAGCGCCTGGAGACGACACATTTTTTAAAATCATTCTCGTGTCACAAAACACATTACTTAACAGCATCATCATGAGCATTTTATGATCTTATAGCTGGTAATTACTGGAGCTCATTACCGAACTGGGCTTTTTATCACTTACACCAGGGCCGTTGTTAATCTCACCTTCTAACAGCCACTGACTTGGATGTACAGTTGCTGGTTATCAGGGGGATGAGCCTGGGGACGTGGGTGTGCTGCAGAGAAGAGAGAAAGCAGAGCGTGAAAGATATGAAATAATCCAGTAATCACACTACAGCAGTGGCACTTACACTGACCAAAAAGAACCTCAACCAGACTGTTGAAGTGCGTTTGCAAAACTCACCCGTATGATGATGCGGATAGCCGACACACCGGAGGTGGCCATGACTTTGGCACAATTGGGAATAAGGTTGAACAGGACGGGAACGATAGCTTCAGCTCCATGGTCAAATTTATTCCCCAGCACTGATGAAAGGTAGCTACAAGAATACACAGACAAAAAGCACAATCAAACTGGGGTAAAGGTCATAATAAAGGTTGGGTACAATCTCATTAAGTGCATCATAAAGATGATGATATGCATCTATGGTTTCACTTTGCATCAATTATATTGGATCGTTGATTATCTTATCAATATATATATAACAATCCAGATCAATGTATTGTTACACCCCTTTTGTCCATGCCATGAGCAGTTCTTCATTTTGCCAATATACCCACACTGCACTGCACAATGAGTTTCATTTGGCAGTTGTCAAAAATGCCATTGTGCAGCTCTACACCTGTCAGTGATGACACAAAATGACAGAAGTTTCAGACCATTCTTCCATTTGAATTAAACTACTGAGGGTCTGTTATATTAAACAAGTGAATGACTTCAGACACAGCCAAGGATTGTACCAATTTTGGAACTCATTGGCTGTTATTGTCCGACCATGACAAGTGTACTGTCAAAGGCCAATATTTTGGGACTTCCGGTGTAGCCACTGGACATCCAGGCCAAAGCCTATTCTTCTGTGTGCCAATCATTTCTATGCTAATCTCTATAAACATATTAGTGCAGAAAGTAATATTAGGCTAATTCATCTTCTGATGAAAGCAGATGGGTCCTGAGACTGCGTTTCGCCTCTTATGGACTGTTTACCTGCCGCGTGAACATAATTGATCAATACTACTCCAACCAAATCAGAATGCTTCTGATATCTACAGATGATGTGCATGTGCAGGTATCCATTTAAAGAGCTTAGGATTGTACAGGTTCTCATGATTTTGTTTCCTCTCACTGCACATCATGCTATCAGCAGTGAAATTCCAAAACCAACACTCACGCCACAGTGATGCAAGCTTCTCGGACTACTTGTGAGCGCAGGTCTTTAGCTGACAGTTTGAAGGCTCCATCCAGTAGCCGTAGGTGCTGATAGAAACAGTCGTAGCTGGCTGCGCCCGCCACCAGCAGTGAGCGGATTTTCTTCATCTTGATTAACAACATCAACAACAAAAAATTAAAACAGACACCAACAACGATCACAGAAAGCAGCGTCTAAAAAGGTAATTTCATTAATTTAACTGAAGAAGGAAATAGGTGAAAATACTGACAGCATTCGCTCTCTGGTCCCAGTCATGTTTGTCATCTGAGCAGATCTCACGGATCTTATTCAGGTTGTCTTCAAGATCCCTTGTTGAGTAAATCTATGTAGAGACAC
This sequence comes from Epinephelus moara, assembly GCF_006386435.1. NCBI lineage: Eukaryota > Metazoa > Chordata > Actinopteri > Perciformes > Serranidae > Epinephelus > Epinephelus moara. Next base: position 16,391,282 of record NC_065527.1, read on the forward strand.
AGTGGAGGAAAACAGGAGGGAGGGAGGGAGCAGAGCAAATATGTGAGGGACAGATAAGTCTCAGACAGTCTGGCCTTTATGGCCTGTCTAATTTGGTTTTTAAATGGGATGAGTGTGTGCGACTGTCTGCATTTATGCTCCTGTGTATGGTGTACCTGGACAGTAGGGACATCTGTGAAGGCTTTAATGAAGTCCTCTTCATCTACTGCGCCAGCACTTTCCTTAGATACTAGAAAATCAAAGCATAGTCAATTAATTGTGTGTGTGCACTTATATGACAGCATGTCAGCCTTCAGTATTTAAGCATTTCTGTGTTGGTTGGTTTTGTGATACTGGTTTAACTCACAAAGACACAAGCACACATCCAATTACACACCCACACCCACACACTTAAGTCAGTGGTAGCAGCCTGTGTTTCTAATGGACTTCCTGGCAGTAATGGGCATGTCAATCATATTTCTCTGGGGGCTGGAAGCTCTATGGGCCACACCTCCTACAACTCCTTACTCGGGAAGCAGAGAGGAGAGGGAGAGACAAGACAAAGAAAGAAAAAAAAAAGAAAGAAAGCGAGCGAGGAGAAGCTGAGAGCGATTCACAAGGATAAGGACATTACATTATTAAGTGATGCAGGTTAAAGAGAAGATGTCCACTGGAGGAGGGGCCGAAGGGAAGGTGTAAACACGGTGGAGGAGAGTCAGGTATAAATAGAGAAAAAGGCAGTAGAAATGTTGTCTCCAGGGTTGGCTTTAATATCAGGCTGTTGCACAAAGACACTTTATGTCAAAACTCTACATGTACATGGCCCTTAGAGAGCTGAGGAACATCGATGTAGCCAGCTTACTGTCTGTCGACACTATCCTTACTATTCTCAGGGAGTAACATGACAGCAGCCTGGGCATAAGACTCACCTAACAGCACTTAATCGCCATTTTCAATTACTTTTTATTGACAGCTTTATGAAATGGAAATGTTCATGGCATGTTATCAAGGTGCGCAGATATAGCTTATATATATATATATATAATATATATATATTATGTTGACGACTGATGCTTCCACAATTGTGAGAACTACACTAGACATGAGCAACAAGTATTAATAAGACTGAATAAAATGTATTCAACTTGAAAGTGTAAGCAATTTTGCTACTTGTATAAACAGACATGCCCTGGTATTTGATCTTTTCAGATATCACTGAGGACTTTTTTAAGCTCTGGATGTCTGGATGCCAGTAAAATTGGCAAAATTAAAATATCTGTCTTCTGTCTAAATCTTGCAGTCGGGTGTTGCCAGAGTGTGTGGGCGTACTATCATCTAAATGCTAATAAAGAAGAACCGGCCTCCCCTCGCTGCCATCATGGAAACTGGCCTCATTTAGCAAAATAAATAAATAAATGCAAAACAAAAAGACAGAAAATATTTGCAGCTGCAAGCCCTTGGAAACAGGTGCTTTAATATCACAAATCTGTGGCATAAGTCAAGTGAGGTGCATTTCTTTTCATCACACAGGTCAAGGTATTAGACCCTCTGGAAATCCGTGAGGGAAAAATACTCAGCACGCCCTTGACTTTCGCCTCCAACAGCAGCTCTACGATCAATAAGACTGTAACGATCCAAGTGACAAGAGATCATATGCTTGTGTTTCCAACCAACAGAGCAATGTACCCGGACTCAGACAGCCTGCTGGCTTGTAAAACACTTAAACACAAGTGTATGAGTGCATATATGTGACAGTGCTGACAGATACATCAGCAGCAAGCAGGAAATTGACTGCGTGGTCGTGGGAACAAAGCTTTCTTCAAACAGAGAAGAAGAGACGGGGGAAAAAAAATCAATAAACGCAAAGACGACGCAAATCTAACAGTCCAGCCATCTACAGCAGGAAGAAGACTCGACAGAGAAGAGGAGGTTCTCTCAACTGGAAGGATGATATAAACTGTTCCTGCAAGCCTGAGTCGAACACAGACAAGAGGCTGATAAGGACATGAGAGTGTATCAGATTTCTGAGGAGACACAGAGGGAGTGCTTCATTGTGTCCTCTTACTCAAGTCCTTTGCTTCTTCTAACATCCCCAACAGTCTATTCCTATTCTGTGGCCATCAGTAATATATTTATTATTAATACTAGTATTTATTTTAAAGGGACAAGTACAGAGAAAGATTGACAGTTGCAAAAGCAGTGCCCAATGTATTATAAACATGTATACACTGATCAGCCAAAACATTAAAACCACTGACAGGTGAAGTGTGTAACATTGATCATCTTGTTACAATGCAATGTTCTGGTGGGAGACCTATGACCATGGCATTCGTGTGGATGCCACTTGACGCCCTCCACCCACCCAAACACCGCTGTGGGCTAAGTAATCCCCCCTCATGGCAATGGTACTCCCTGATGGCAGTGGCCCCCCAGCAGAAAAATGAGCCATGCCACACCACAAAAACTGCTCAGGAATGGCCTGAGGAACATGACAAAAAGCTAAAGGCATCGACCTGGCCTCTTAATCTCCCACACCCCAATCTGATTGAGCATCTTGGGAAGTGCTGGTACCCCACCTCACAGCTGACCGGTCTCAAATGATCTGAGGCTCAAGACATATTCCAGAGGTCATGTGTCCATGCCTTGACATGTCTGATCCAGGGAGGCCCCACCGTGGATTAGGGGTACCTCTAAGGTACCAGCACGTCCCATGGATGCTCGATCAGATTTGTATCTGGGGAATTTGGAGGCCAGGTTGACCTCTTGAGCTCTTTGTCACGTTCCTTGGGTCATTCTTGAGCAGTATTTGTGGTGTGGCATGGTGCATTTTTCTGCTGGAGGGGCCACTACCATCAGGGAGTACCATTGCTGTGAGGGGGACTTACTTAGCCCACAGCGGTGTTTGGATTGGTGGAGCGCTCCAAGTAGCATCCACATGAATGCCATGATCAAAGGTCTCCCAGCAGAACATTGCACTGTAACAAGATAATCAATGTTACACACTTCACCCAGCACTGGTTTTGATGTTTTGGCTGACTGATGTATATATAGCTGAAGCCTATTTCCAACACCAGTCCCTTGATGGGCATTGATAGTTCAAGAAATCATTTAAAAACAAATTCAAAATTACTATCAGAGATACAGGAGTATCATTTTTACAGGAGGCTGCACCCACATCATGGAAAAATGTGTAAAATGTGCAAATGCATTCAGGCAAAAAGATGAACCAGCAGGGACCGGACACCTGGGTTGGGGGTCAGTTCACACTTAAATATCACACAATTTCAAACTGCACAGTAAGAACAAATGTCCTTTCCCAATATTTTTGTAACAAAACTAACTGTCGAATGTGCCTGCCTGAATTGACAATTCTGTCGGTCACAACCTCATAGTGACATCAAACTAGGGGCCAGCTCAAATCTTGTTCACGTTGTTATAGAAAAAACACTAACAAAATATTAAATCCCGTGGTTGTGGTCCAGCTTTGTGTTTGGAATTATGCAATTCGAGCCTGAAAGTTTGCTTCCAATCATTTACGCTCTTGTCTGTACAAAAGAAAACCTTTCCTGTCATTTCCTCACAAAAAAGGATACTAGAAAGTTTGGATTTCTACTAGAACATGTTCACATGCTTTAATTGTCTAAAAAACCTTTATTTTTCTCATACTGCACTATAACACCTGAAGTCACCCTCTGTCTGAAATGCTCAGTTTAGCACCTGACTTTACGCCCAGTTTACTCTGATTGGTCAGTGCTTGCAGGTCTTCTCCCATTAAAGAACACAGATAAAAGCTTCTAAACAAAACCAGACATGATCCAGCAGGTGTAACAACAAAAGTAACAACACCAGCAACCAAGACAACATGTTTCCCTGATGTTAGCATGTAGCTCTATGTAGTAATGTTTACACTTGCAGTAGCATGGCTGGAGCAGATGACCGTTTAAGAAATTTGCCACAAGTGGATGTCATCTTGTAGCCAAAGCAGAAAAAATCTCTGGATACAGATTAATCAAAACAGTGTGAAGCCTAGGGTTTTTGCTCCCAGAGATTATTTCTACAAAGGTTTATATCATTATTTGAAAGTTAGACCACGTTTATATAAAATAGGGAAAATAAGGGAAAGCTTAATAGGTCCCCTTTAATGATGCTTTATGGTCCTGCACTCTTTGACAGGCAGTGGGATGTCATGTATTGTTGAATTCAAAAATCTCTAGATAGTGAAATCGTACCTTATAGACATGTCATGCACACTGGAGAACTGACTGTGACTTTCACATGGATAAAGGTTAGGTTTGCAAATCATAGTGTTACTGTTAGTTTTCACATGAACTCAGCTGTGTGTCTGCAATCACTGTGTGTGTAAATAAACATTAAGTTACATACCAAGCTTGCCACCAGTAGCGCTGGGCCTGCGTGCAGCGGAAGAATCCGCAGGCTTCTTGGGAACTTTTGGGACCTTGAAGGCAGCCTGGGTTGAGGAAGGACGATTCCCATCCACACTGTCGTCATCTTCAAAACTACGATCTGGAAGGAGAGGACAGAAAAGAGTGTTAACATCCACACTGTTGGCAAAGGAGAGTATGGTTCAAACTCTTTAAAGTCTCAGAAAATGTTAATGAGAAAGGGCCAGAGCACAGAGAGGAACTGATCTTACACAATATTGCAAATCATTATCATCAACCACAGACCTAAAAACCAGTGGTACAATTATTTTGTTTATTCACAACCTACATAAAAGACAATATAAATTTTAAGCAAATGCAGAATCACAACTGAAGATTCATCATTTCAGAGAAACATCAACATCTACTCTTAAATCACCTGTTTGAAATCTGGTTTCTCAAATATTAAATAAAAACATATTAATTATTCAAACCCTCAGGTCCCTCTGAAGCATTTCACAGCACCTTGGATTTTATTTCCCCTTTTATGTAAAACATAAAAAGCTGAAAGCTATTTGAAGACACTGAACGCTAGGAAGAAAAGTAAAGATAAGGAGCAAAGAACAGAGGAGGATGTTGTCCACAGAGAGCTTGGTCAGGAATCATTAAATCAATACTAATTACGAACACATTAAAGGTTAGAAGAAAAAGCCAAACCCACACGCATATATAGGATCACTTCAGAGAGCCCAAAAACACAGCCAATGATCAAGCTGTCCACCCATGCAACCAGTGACTGGCAGAAATCTCTGCAGCCCAAACCCCTCAATCTGCATGCTAGCAGAAATCAAGCTAGCCTGACAGCTAGCACTGAAACTTGAGACAACAACAGTGCAGTATTTTGAACGAGCATCTACCAGCTAAACACCCGAGAGAGACAATATGTGACAACACACATAACGCTACTGTGGAGATGAAACTGTTGGCATAGGAATGCAGTTGCGCTCCGGTCGCTCTGACAACCAGTCGATTATGAAATGCGCCAAAGCCACCACCCTACACCTTGAATCATACGTCAAACTTACACACACAGACAGTGTACATGCAAAATCAATTGACAGGTGTGTGTGTGTGTACATACGAGCCACATGTTCACAGTGGTTGCAGAGCCCATTGTGTAAATGTTAAACAGACATGTAAAGACGCAGACATATGCATCCTTTGCCGTGAAACAACATTTATCACACACAGGCATCGACAAACACACCCAGGTCCATCGCTGCACTCACAGTCACAGATCCGCTGGCAGATAAGTCGCCTCATGCTTCTGGGAGGGCGTGGTATTGGGGTCCCCCCTCTTCTCCAAACCGTACCCCAAGACACATACACACACCGTCACACACAATTCATAGTGGGGCTAAAGCTGCACAGACACACACACAACTCACACCGCTGTCCGAAAACCCCTCCACCCATACAAGTGCCGGCATTTTCTTTCACTCTTTCTCTATTTTCTATCCCTCCCTCCCTCCCCTCTCTCTCCCTCTCTCTCCTCCTTCCCTCAGCAGCCTCACAGCCAATCAGACGTCAGGTGACATCATAGTGTTGCAGCCAGTGCGGAGGCAGAACCATGAATGTGTGTGTGCGATGGCAGAGAAAGGGAGAGAGACACGCACACACACACAGACACCCCAGGAATATTAACAGGGCTTCTCGGTGTCCCTGCCAGACCAGCTAACCTAAACTCATTACCACTGACAACACACACACACACTCAAGACTCTTACACCCTCTCTCCCTCTAACACACACACTATTATCAACAGCCTCTTAACACACTTTTTATGCTGCTACATTTACCTGGGGGACAACAAACATTTATTCATTCACTCTCTCCCTCTTCACGTACACAAAGGAACAAAGGATGATGAAGCAATGATCTGAGGAGGTCGCCTGGGGAGGGTGAAGGGGGTGGGGGGTGGGGGAGACCACACCCCTCCATCTGAGGCCTTGACCCTGCTGCTCTCACACAGACAAACACAGTGCAGTCTGGGGAGTATGTGGAAAGCAACATGATTTTGGTTGTTGTGACTGAAACAAATGAAACAAAGACTATGAGGTTCAAGTGCTAATTTTAGCTTTTAGCTTTAATATGATGGTATCTGCATCCACATCATATGAGGAGTGGAGAAACTGTAGCCCCTTTAATAGTAATTAACTAACCACAGTAAATAGTAAATCCTTTACAGTCAGGTCATCAACCTATAGACATCAGCGGACCTGTCAGGCCTGCACCGCAGCCATCTTCAGTCCAGCCATTTGCAGTCAGTCTGACCCACAGCAAGTTTAAATGCATGCTCTGTTGGAATGAAGTCAGGTGACTGACTAGTCCAGCTGAATTGTCCTAAAATGTGTGTGCCATGGATAAAAAATTGCCAGTACTCAATACTTACTAAACTGTTCAACCAATACTGATGACACGGATGTAAACAACCCCAAATATTCTCACAACTTAATGCAAGTTTCAACCTTATAATCATTGTTTGATTAAAAATCTAGAAATGTGTAAGACCATGTATGAACTATTCCACACTGTATGTATAAACACATACACACTATATGCAAGCACAGTAGCACACACACTGAAAAATGCCTGTTTCCCTTTAAATGATCTAAAATTATAATGATGTGTGTTTGGTCCTCCAATTAGATCATGAGCTATACTTTTCAATTGGCATGTAATAGCAAAAACTTGGGTTCTAAAATAACTGTTTCTGGTTAGCGTCAGGGTCAAAGTTCAAGGGTCAAGAGGACTACAACTTCCTCTTCTGCATAATAAACACTGTTATGAAACAGATCCTTGCATATGTAAAATAGCGTTGACACGATAGTTGAATTTCTATCTTCAACACAATAACTTGAAAAACATCAATATAGCATTTTCAGTACCACAGGGGACGAGAACAAGAAAGCGAAGCTGGTATTGGTGTAATGCTACTGCGGAAAATGAGTATTAAAACAGTTTCAAATATTCAGAATCGATATGTAGTGTCTGCTTTGACAACACAAAAGTAAGATGCGTGCAAAAAAATACAGTAATGTTGACAGTTAAAATTGAGCGGCTAATAAAACTGAATGAATTTACAGTGTCAGTGAATTTAATTGCTTACTAACAAAACCCACGGGTCCATTAGCAATACTCGGTCACGCATCAAGGGTCTTAGCATCGATTAGCATTACTGTTAGCAGGATTTGCATCTCCTGCTTTTGTCTAGTCAGACCCCATGAGAGTAAATGTCTCTGGGTGAAGGGCAGAGCGAAGACACCAGAGACGGAGAGAGAGAGAAACCCTTGTAGAGAGCAGACTGCACACATGCTGTTGCCATGGCGACCTGTGCAGACCAGCATTTCAAATGAATAGAGCAGCAAACAGGGAAAAAAAGATGCTCAGTAAGCCCACTCAGTAAGCGCACTCACTCACGCACACACACACACATCCAATTTAGTTCAATCAACAGTTGGATTTACTGTTTATACACTGACTTCATGTTGGTTTATTAAAGTAAGATGGATTACGGCTCGACAGTGGACGAAAGGCTCCGCCAGCAGCATCAGTTGTCTCCAAGGATACGCCTTAATATGGCACAACATGCAAACAACAAGTCTATACACACATACAGAAACAGACACAGCCACACACAAGCACAGTGAGAGATATCAGCTCCACCATGTACCAGGCAGCGTTGCCATGGAAACTCCCGGCTGAGACTCCCCTCCTCTCTCCATTTCAGAACAAGAGTCAAAAAGAGGAGCAAAACAAGGAGCGAAGATGACTGATTTAAATATATAGATCTAATTGTTGTCCAAAAATCAAACTAAAGACACGTTTGATTACTAAAGCACAGCTACAGAAACATGCACCAACGTCAGCGTCGATCCCTAATCTGAGTGGGAATAATCCCAGAGTTCTTCCCAGCCAAAACAAAAATAATCTACATGCAGGGAGAGATGGGGGAAGTGAAGTTAAAACCCATGCACCGCTGGTCTGTTTCTCTGTCCCCGATCTAAATAGAAAAGTCGAGAAAGGAAGGAGGAACTGAAATAAACAGATCTAATCACAGTAAAGGTCAGATCAGATCTGTGAGCACAAACAAACATACTCAGTTGTAACCACATGGTGGCAGCACCGGCTATGTTCTAGCCAAATTATTCCTGTGGCTCAAACATGCCAATAAACCTACACAACACAGAGGGACATCACACAGGGAGTGTGTTTGTGCGACCAGAGAATTACACAAATTTCAAAAGTCACCAGCTCAGTTACAATTCAATCATGAGATTGAGTTTGTGTTTAAGGATGAATGTTTATGACCCTCTGGAGGATTTTGAGAACTGATTGACTTCACTCAAATTAAAGTAAAGGCAACAAAGCATCACCTCTTCAAAAAAACATCAGGCATACTGTATACCAGGAGTGTCCAAACTTCTTTGAAGGAATGCCAGATAAGATTGGGGCCAGCTGCTTCTTGCATCAAATGGGTTTTAAAAAAAAATCACATACAAATGACAGAAACACAACTTTTTCTTTTTTAAGTGAAAAAGTATTCAATTTTCTGCTGCTCCTGAAAGCAGCCACCCTCACTCTTGACCTTGTGCGTCTTTGCTGTGGCCATGTCTACTACCTAGCAGGAAATATCTGGTGTTAGGTAATTGCTCGTTTACTTGTTTACCCTCTGTCTATGAAAATACATTAGCTCCTCCTGCATGGTTCCTACTTGGTGCATGTCTAAAACGATGGACATAGCTATCGTGGCGTCACCCATTGGTTTGTGGACCTCCATTTTGAAGCCTTGAGTTCACCATTTCGCCCATCACCTTTTTTTTTTCTTTTGGAGGCAGAAGTGACCACATTTGGACGAGTGGGTGGCCTGTGGGGAAGCGAGGGGTGGATCTGTCTGAGCCAACAACGTTATCTTATCTGATTAATCAATATTGTGTTTATCATATAGTATACTTTGAAAGACAACCTGAGGGCTGCTCAAAAAGTCTGCTGGCCACAGTTGGCCCCTGGGCCGGACTTTGGACATGACTACTGTATATCAACAACAGCTGAACTTGAATACGGTGTACATACAAATCAATGCTTTGCCTCGCTTAGTAATAACAATATTAATACTTTAGAAGCAGCCTCTGTGTCCTGGTTAAGCATATCTGAAAGTTACACCAGGTGGCATGCCAAACAAAATTTTACACTTGAGCCAGCAGCCCACGCAGCACTTCTATTAGTTTAAGCCTTTTTATTATTCTATGCAAACCTTGCTTAATCTCAGTAACAGAAAGTGAGGAAATGTCCAGTCAGTTTTGCTGTTTCAAAGCTTTGAGACATCTTATCAGCTGGAGCGCTGCAGCCGACATCATCACACACATTACAGCTAAAAATCTCAACATGCGTCTAAGAGCATATCCAGACATCTTCTGAGGAATTAGATTTACTACGCAGAGAGTGTGTGTTTGTGCTGATCTGCTGTAATCTGCAGGGGAACAGGCAATGTCACATATTCCCACTCAGAATCATGTGACAGGGTGCAGAGTCCCATGCAGAAGATGACACACAGAGAGATGAGGATGACTAGGAGTGAAAAGAAGAACATGAGTAGCACTGCAAGAACTGGGATAAAAACTGTTAAAGAGCTCATGACTGCAGCGGCTCCAAAGTAAACTAGAGGAGGTATGTGTGTCAACAGAAAGCTAGACTATGAAACCAACAGCTGTTCCTGCTGAAACCTGATGTGTCTAACTGAAATTTATAGACAAAGACAAGAAAAAAAAAGGTAGTATTACTATATAATTCCTATCATGATAATGGCAATATTCTGACTTGCTGACATAATCATGTCATACCGTCACACTCAGTGTCAGTCAGTGGCATCGTTAGGCCTGGGCACACAGGTCTGCTGTGAGGAACCATGTTTTAGGGACAGCCCCGGACTTTTCAGACCCTTTTAGCAACTTGAACAACAGCATTGCATCTCTCCCTCATCTCTGCGACGTGTGCACACAGGCAGGAGAGTATGGTTACTGTAGATTATGTTGCCAGGTCATGTTGTCATTAGAGATGCACGCAATTAATCGTCTAAACGATTAAACGTTTGCCCCCTCGCTAGTCGGCACCAGAAATATTTGTCGGTTGAACCTATTAGTGTTTTATTCATGTACAAGGCCGCTTAACTGTCATGCAGCCGCCCGCCACTAGTTGGGGCTATAGAGCCGTCAAGATAGCAGTCCCCATCCCCGCAGTAATGCTGGAGTACACTGGAGTTTTAAAACAGTACGGTGGGAAATTGGAGAGATGTCCTCTCACAAAACCAGCGCTGTTTGGCAGTACTTCGATCTAGAAAATGAATTCAGCAGCAATTTATCTTTTTTGAGATGTTATATTATTTGTTAAGTTTAAGTGAGTTGTTGTCAGATAATGTGCAGAGATTACGTTCATACTGCATGGTGCAAAATGCCTCTCATTTCAGCTGAAATTTAACCAGAATTTAGATGTTGTTTAATTAACTTTAAAGTGAACTGCTATCACTTCTGTCAGATAATCTGCAAGGTTCAATGTGCCCCACATTTCAGAGGCAGTTTATTTTTAGATGTTATTTTAGTGGTTAACTTTTGACTGAGTTGCCATCATGTTCACATTCATACCACCAGCGCAAAGTGTCTCATACTTCAGCGGCATTTAAAAATCGACATGGTTGTTGAAGATTGTGATTTAAGGCTTCAAAGGGCTCTTAATGCACACAATGTTTTTTGGGACAATGTTTCAAATACTTAATAAATTGTGCTGAATTTTGACTGTTTTCTGAGTGTTTTCCTTTTTTAGACTAGTCGACTAGTCTTAATTAAAGTTTTCGTTTAGTCGCCAGGAACATCCCAAGTTGTCATAAACCTGCAGTAGGGCGTTGCAACTTATTGACATTTTATCGATATCGTGATATGAAACTGGAAATCATCTTAGATTTTGGATTTCGTAATATCGTAAGTGTTGTCTTTTCCTGGTTTTAAACGCTGCGTTACAGTTAACTTATGTAATTTTCTGAACTTACCAGACTGCTCTAGCTGCTCTATTACCTGTTTTTACCCACTTAGTCATTATGTCCACATTACTGATGATTGCTTTATCAAAAATCTTGGGTAAATATTTTGTGAACACACCAATAGTCAAAATTGCAATATTGCTGCAATATGGATATTGAGGTATTTGGTCAAAAATATTGTGATATTTGATTTTCCTCACATCGTCCAGCCCTAGCCTGTTGTAATGTAAGCATATGTGAGGCTTGACAAATAACTTCATATATGGAAATGAGAAATAATTTCTTTTTAGTTTTGACTGACTGTTTAAAGGCAAACTTTTCAGTTAATGCTGACATGTAAAACCAATAACGCTTATTTTGTTGCAATTGTATATTCTTGAAATTAATGATAAAATATTTGACAGTATTTGGCAAAAATGTGTGCAAAAATACACAGAAATATTGTGGTAATACTCCAGAGCCATATCGCCCACCCGTATTAAAAGTAAATATAAGATAAGAGCTAACACCACAGAGACTCACTAATGTGATTGTGTAGTAATAGGACACTAACCCTTTCTTAAAATCAAAACTGCCCCTATAGTTAATTTGTAGGCATTGATATGGCGATCAAATGTTTCACTTTCAGCCAACCAGTTGTTTCTGGGACAGAGAGATGACAGAGAAAAAGGGGAGGGGAGAGACAGTGAGAGACACACTTGAGGTTTAGGCCTGGATTCTCTTAGAGGAGACAGACTGCTCCATTTCCAGCCGAGCTCAGAGAAAATGAGCTTCTTAAATGAAAACACACACACACACACACACACACGCACACACACATACACACACACACATGCACAAACACACACAGGTATAATTTGGGTCCCAATTCCAAGTCGGGAAGAGGGATAAACCATAATATTCAGAGGAAAGCTTTGCCATGGCAACCAGCCTAGCCTGGAAACGGGGTCATGGTTTCCTTTGCAGAGCTGGAGATGCACTGAAGCAGAATGAGCATGTCTGCGAGAGAGAGCGAGTGAGCGAGCGTGTTTGTGTGTCAGTCCCTGTCAACACTGAGGTACTATGCAAGCAGTGAAAGCTGCTACTGATGGTCAGTTTGCAAGGCACCAAATATCTCTGGGCTCGATGTGTGTGTGTGTGTGTTTGTATTCACACAAGCACATTTTCAGGAGCAAATAACATTACGTATGGCGCCAGCAGCACTGACATGCTTTACTTCCTTACACACAAACACAGGTAACGAGCTTCATTCCTCTAGACACACACACACTCGGATGTACACAAATAATGATCAATTAGTTGTCAATTTGAATAAGGTAACTGATCAGCGTTAGTTTTATTTTGGTTCAGTTCTATTTTCTCAGACTGCGTCATCAGTCAGTTATTTGGTCTCGTCTGAGAGTTTCAGTGCCCAGATAACGTCTGGTATTTCAATGTTGAAAATAGTTGGTATGTCAGTCCGAAATAAATAATTTGTTCAATATGGCATCTCATCGTCTTGCTTTGCTATTGCCCTATTTTTAATCAGGAACCAAGAAAAACATAGTTTAGTAAGATAAGAAACTGACAATGCTCAGAGACTGAGTTGGTATATACATATGAAACATTTAAGATTGTCAAGTACTTTAGCAGATTAGAAAAAAGCTCTTTAAGCTATTTAACGTTTAGTATTTTTAGGATACATAATGTTATGATTTTTCCCTTTTTTCCCTATATGTTACCTCAAAATGTGTTCTTGTATTTTTGATGTGTGACATATAGCGGTGTCTTGTAATTCCATAAGTGACGGGCTTAATGTTCTGCATGACAGAAAGTAAAGCAAGCACCAAAGTTAGATAATTTGGTCTGTATATGACTGCACTGCCATATTAGATGACATTAAGGGGCACGATGTGAAAAGAGAGGAGAGAAACAGAATTCTCTCAGCCGTGTTAATAATGTTTAATCTAAATTTAACATGCATCTAAACAAACGCCTTTTTCCTGCTGTCATCCTCGGATGGATATTTTGGTCTAATGTGGGAGGAAACCCACAAAGCTGGAGTCAAGACAAGCAGAGTGCGCTATAATGGGCATTATCTTAATGAGGATTATGTGTTCATAATTAACAATCATAAATCATCTGTGCACTGGCTTGTTTCTCAAAAGAAATCCTAGACAGCGCTGGGCTCCCTCCAGACTTACTCTTCCATTTTGAATTACTGTTATGTTATAAGGTTGTGATATGGCTCGGCGAGGAGTACAGGGCCCTATTTCACACATACACACACCTTTAATTCCCCCCACCCACATTCAGCTAAAAGAATATCAAGGTCAGAGCCAATCAGAGGCAGAGTACACATACAGAGACACACCTGTTAAACATCAAGCGCACCGGTACAACCAATGAAAATGTTAAATCGCACTTGACAGATTTTTGGCCCACGACAGTGAGAGTTACAAACAGACAGAACAGCACACACTTGACCTCATATTACTGTGACAGAATGAGATAAAGTGGGAGAAAAAGAGGCAGAGAATGAGGGGATACTGCTCAGTAAACTTACAGTATTATTTGCTTTGCTTTCCATTTCAAGGTTTTCTTTAATTTTTAAAATCAAATGGAGAAATTGCTCATGGATCCCAAGACAATATCCACTCTAAGCATTTGGTTTCTTGGGTAGCTGAGGTGCAGACTGCTCCATGTAACTAATATCTTGGGTTCAAGTCAGGCCTCTGGCTGCAAGTTGAAACTGTATCCAGCTCCTCTGTCAAATATGTCCCATTTCTCTCTCATATTATTTTCAAAAATAAAACAAAAAATAATGAATTGCTAGGATACACACATGCTCTTGCGCCAGTGCTGTGTATTCAGACACACGCACAAACACAGTACGACATGGAGACATTTCAGGACACCCCAGTTTTCCCTCTCGTGCACGCACTCATGCAGATGCAGCCTACATCTGAGCCAGAGCACTTGGGGTGAAAGTGCTTCATGTTTAAGCTGATTTCAATCTAAAACCATATGCTGACAAGCCTTTGTCAGAGTGCCAGCATCCACAGCCAGATGAGATTAAACACACAGACACACACACTTACCATCGCCATCATCCCCAACTGCCATGGTTACAGTGCGTTATGGATAGAAACTTCCTGTAGCCTTTGTCTGTATTTGCTCCTCTCCTTCTGTTCTCTCCTTTGTTTTCTCCTCTATCTCCTTTCCACTCTTGTTTGTTCAATCTCTCTCTGTCTCTGTCATCATGAATCAGGGAGAGGCAGTGATAGGCACAGCGCTGTGACTCGCCTACTGCGAGAGATCTCTGTCAGCTTCCTCCCTCAATCCTTTGCCCTCCCTCTCTGCCTCCCTTCCTCCCCCCATTCTCTCAGCAACAGCTGCCTCAAACCCTTCAGAGCAAACGCCAAGAGCTGGTCTAAAAGAGATGTGGGGCAAGGGCGAGTAAAAGTGAATCTGTGTGTATGTGTGTGTCTATGTTTGTGTGTTTTAGTGTATGGTGAGAGTTTGAATCCTGTACTCGCAGCTTGAAATCTTGGTAGGCTCTTGTGTGAGTGTTCAGATAAAAACACCAGCTCAGGCTCACCTTCTGCTCCCCTTTTTGGTAGGTTTTCTCGCCAAAAATAGAGTTGCCTGCGAGCCTCGGGCTGATCAGTGTTACTTGTTGAGAGCCAAACATGAGTTCAGAAGGCAGGCACAAGATGGGGAAATAACAGACTCCAACATTATTTGTTTATCTTACTGAAAGATTCAAATGTGCTTTGCAAATGAGAGTTAATTCTGTTTAGTGCCTTTATGGAGTACTCACAAACGTAGGAAACTAGTATCTGAAACCATTTGTTGATTGACAGAAATTAATCTGCAAAATGAGAGGATTAACTCATCAAATTAGCTGCAGATGCCTTTGCTGTTGATCAACTAATCGACCAATCATTTTAGCTCTAAAATGTAATGTCTTTTGTTTTGCACTGTAGGTAGTCAAAGCATGTAACATGAAGAGGAAACTTTGGGCTTTCGATAACTATGACGGGCCCCTTTTACCAATTTTGACGTTATAGAACAAATCATAATCAAGAAAATAATCTGCAGATCAATCAGTAACACCAGCAGCAACAATTTACAGTCGTGTGACTCAACGAATTGTCGCACTGACAAACTGCAGTGGCTGAGAATTACAAACGATTGAAGCTTAAGTACACTTGAGGTGGCAGCCAAGGCCAAACAACCAGGCATGAAGCCAAAGATCACCCTGGTGAGCATCTGTTGCCACTTTCTCCCACGAGTTTTAATATAGTCGAGTTTTTTAAGGAGCTACCTAAAGAAGCGGTGGGTGACACAAAACCAGTGGGTCAGCAGCCCCATTCATATGTGGCTGTTAGGTTTGTAACCTGCTTCTAGGCAGGCAGAGAGAGTTCTCCTATGCTGCAGGTATAGTGTAGAGCTGTCAGTGTCTCAGGTATGAGGGATGGTTGTGTCAAAGGCGCAACTCAATGCTTTGTTGACCATCTACACCTGTTTCTTCTCAAACTTTCCTCCTATTATCTTTTTCCTAACACTATAAAAGAAATGTGATAGTCTAAAAATAGTAGGTAAAATAAAAATACTGCATCTAGATAATAACAAACGGTGCTTTCATGCCCTGCAAAGCACATGACAGGAGTATAAAAAGAAATCCCATTGTCATTTAATAATAACAGCAACCTAAGTATGGACTCAAAAACCCAACTTTACCCTGGGGAGATCTCCCTCCATCCCTGCGCTGCCACCAGAGACAGCATCATGGCAACTCCACCAACTACACGGCCTGAGCTCTTCGCCGCGTCTCTCCCTATGTCTCTCTTACCAAGTAAACAGACTGTAACAGCCGACCAGGCACCAACCGCTGCTGTCGTTGTTAGACAGATAGAGACTATGACAGGACAGCCTAAAGGTACTAACAGCCAATGACAGGCTCTGCTTGACACCAACAGCAGACCTTACTGAACTTACAGAGAACACATACTCAACTTTTCCTCTCTTGATACCAACTGGCCCTCTCATAAGCCCTTTTCTCTGAGCTCAAATCATAGTTGAGCAAAAGTGGTGCCCGTCAACACCTCAGTCAACTTTACCCTTTCCTGTTATACTCAGATATGCTATGTGCTAGATCCAACTATGATGAAAAGAAAACCAAATTTTTTATGATGGTTAAAAGATGTGAGGCAGTGTCACAGTCTTTACAGACAAATAGATACTGTCGGTGAAACTCCGGCAACTAGCTAATCTTTAGCTACATCAAGAGAAGTTAGCCTAATATCAGATGACTTAAAACAGCCAGATTTGCTTCCTCCTTATTTCTGTGGTCACATTCAAGAGATTTGGAAAAGGACAGACAGGTTGGCTGCTGACATATTATTAGAATGACCCAGAAAAGATCAAGGCTAACATCCCTCTGTTGATATTATCTCTTAAGGCCATGTGCCTCCCCAAAGGAACTTTTGGTGTTCTCTATTACGATAAACATGATGTCTAGCATCTCATCATGAATATATCCATTCATCTCATACTGTAGTCCTTGCCTTTTTGAAGCTGACAGCACTTTGGGTCAGTCAATTCTGAAATCTCAACTCTGAGAAACTGCTCATACCAAATATCAATCCAATACCAACACTCTATTTTTCCTAAATTCAAAATTGGCAACTGCAATTATTTCTATACAAGGTAACATTAAGGTAGGGATTGCTGCAGCACTGAAAACAGTATACATATTGGATTGTTACATCTCTATAAAACAATGAATTTGTTGGTGGAACCGACACAATAGGAGCTAACAGCTTCTCTGGCCAACTACCAAAAGAGACCACTTCGTGAATCATTATTCAGTTAACATGTTTCACACATACACTTAATTATTCCATCAGTCAAGTCTAAAAATCACAATTCCAATACATGTGCACGAAGGCAAACTGAACAGTTTCAATGGTGTCAGTGAATCTGTAAAGGGATTCTGAAAGGTGAAAACAACAAAGTGAAACATTGCTGTAAGGGATGTCATCAATACCATTAGAACTTTCCATGGTTGAGCGACACTGGGTGAGCCTGAGGCTCCCAGAGATCCACAGCCACACACACAATCTACTGCTGGACAGCAAAGCACTCAGCAGAAGCAGTAGCCTTCAGCTCAGGTCTGGCTCAGCCAGAAACCCCACAGAATAACACACAGACACACACATACACACAGATTAAACAATTAATCCTGTTAGGTCCTCTTACAGGAGCTCATGGCAACAAACTGACACAACCACAAGAGCACATACGGATAGAAACACACACAAGCACTCACCAACACGCACTCTTTTTAAATACACACCCAATACCTGACAACAGTAAAATCATCTCGACAACATGGCTAAACTTGGTGGCTCTAAGAGACCAGTACATCTGTGGCAATATAAATGAGAGGAGGCACTGACCGTGACTCGGGCTGAGAGCCATGTTGCCTGAATTCAAGGCTTCATCAAAACGAGCGAATAACGTCTGTAACCTGGAGGGACAGAGAGAGAGGAAATGTTAGAACACATCATACACAACAAAGCTAATGAAATAACCAGAAATGCAGAATTGGAAACAGCAAAATGAGACTGAATTAGGAAAACTATATGCAGTGATCCTCCTTGACAGGATCTAGGGCTGCAGCTAACAACCATTTTCATTGTCCATTAATCTGTTTATTATTTAAAAGATCAGTTGTTTGGTCTATAAAGTGTCAGAAAATGGTGAGAAATGTTGGTCAGTGTTTCCCAAAGCCCAAGACGACGTTCTCAAATATTTTGTTTTGTTCACAACCTACAGGTATTCCATTTACGAGTTAAGAAACCAAGAAATGTTTACATTTAAGAAGCTGGAATCAGATCATTTTTACATCTTTTAATTGAAAAAATACCAAAAATGATTAATAGATTATCAAATTAGTTGGCGATTAAGTTAATAGTTCGCCATTGATTGATTGTTGTGGCTAAAACAGAATCATGACAAAGAAAATGCACACACAGATGGCTGCACACGCGCACACACACACACACACACACACACACACACACACACACGCATATACACACAGCCCACAGTTTTGACCTAGAGACAGGCAAGGTGCTTTGAATCCCAAGTGAAAGTATCAGCAGCAGCAACATGTGGACAGTCTGCCCGCCTGTCTGTCTGTCTGCCTGTCTGTCTGCGGGTGGGTGTGTCTATTATGCCAGTCACACTCATGAAGCTGCAGCTGCAACACGACAAGAGTCCATCTGACGTCCTGCATCCAGCACCAAACACACAAAAACACACACAATCCAAAGCCAGATCTCTCAGTCACATGATGTGAAGGTAAGACTGTCTGCATCTTAATAACGCAAAGATCTATTCCAATCACAGACAAGTCCGGCAAAAATAACATCTCTGTACAAATAATAGCCTCAAACATCTTCTGTACACTAAGCGGTGTGGATACACATTGGTTACACATGACTGCTATGACAATAACACAACAAAGACACAATGACCCATGTCCAGTAACATGCCCTGATACCTCCTTGCCAAAGGTTAGCCATGAATGTGAGCACACAAGAATAAGAGTCATACACACCGTCCTCTGTCTGTCTATGTCTATCTTTTGGTGTCTGGGTGCTGGTCCACAACTACAAGGCAGCTTAGCAGCTCCTGTAAAGTGACGACTAGCGTTGCAATGGGCTCCTCCGCCGTGCAGCGTTTTCACGTGGTTCCCCTCCTTTCATTTGCATTTTAGTTTGCCTATTAGGCTCAGAAATATCCCAGCCTTTAGTCCTCTATACTCGTTTGCCTCAGTATTTCCCAGTGGACTGATTAATAGGTTGCTGCGTTGCTGCGCAACATTGCATTAGCTCCCATGCTAGTGACACGCTCCGGTCCTCGGCTTCCCTCAGCTCTTTGTATCCAACATGGTGCAGTGGCTCCGTGAAGGAAGGAGGGAGGGAGGAAGGAGGGAGGGAGGGCGTGAGAGAGAGAGAGAAGGAGCCAAACAGCGAAAGACCAAAGCATGCTACGGGCATACGACAAAGCACCACCTACTGTCGCACATATGTACTGTACGCTGAGCACACACACCCACTAAGAAATCTACACAGTGGTACAAAGAGTTAAATCTCAGGCAGGGTCTATGTGTGCATGTGTGTCTGTGTGTGTGAGAGAGAGACAAGTGGGCCTGTTTGTGTGACAGCGAAGAGATTCAGTTACCCTTTACATAACCTCCCTCCCAGATCCAGACACACACACACATACACACTCGTCAGAGGGGGAGGGGCTTTACAGCTAGCAGCAGACAGAAAGCAAGGCTGCTCCTCCCCCCTCTATGTCTCTCCTTCTCACCCCACTTGCCTATATTCCCTCCCATCTCTTTTCATTCCCACCTCCCTCATCACAACTCTTAATTCCAGGATCCAGTCCTCACACTGCTGCACCTTTTACACTGAGCTCTAAATCTGTGGTGGACGCAGACTGTCATTGAAAAAGGGGTCACTTCAACTCCAGTGAGGTGACCTTCCAGGTAGCTAATTTCTCTTTCGAACAAGATATGTGTGCACGAGACAGGTCCAATGAACACTAATTCAACCGACATCTGACCTACTAATAGCAGAGTGCTGTCACAGGTTAATCTCATGTTGTTACTAAAAACAGGGACTCAAGTCTATAACAGTACGTTCATACAAATCACCGCTAGACCTTAGAAATACACACCCTAAAAGGACATCAGAGATATACTGCTTCAAAATTAGGTTTTAGTCAGTTTAGAATCAGGGTTTCCACACCTTCTTTAACATCAAATTCGAAGACTTTTAAAGGACTTTCCAGGCCCAATTTCCTCAAATTCAAGGACCAATACAGCATAGTTTGAGACATGGATCAAGGGTAATTAAGGTCAACTTGCAGAGTGTCGCCCTGTGTGATGCTTCAGCATCATAGCTCATCAAAGCTGCTCAGCCCATGACATGAACTTGTATTACATTGTCCAGGCAGAGATAAGGGTTCGTCAACCTTAGCTTTCTTGCTCGCTTGCCACTGTTTAACCTGCATCATTTGACTTCAATCACTCATGCACGCATGTGACCATCGTGCTCCCCAGGCAGGTGGTATATCAAACAATGATGCAACTGCGGAGACACACATGCAAACAGAAACATAGCCTATTTACTATTCTTGCACAAATATATAAATTCAAGGACTTTTAATGACCCACATCTATTTATGTCTGTTTCACTTCAACTTTCAAGGATTTCAAGGATCCATGGGAACCCTGTAGAATCATTAAAATGTTTAAAATTCAATAGCAGTGCTGACTGATAAAACACACACAGAAATCCAGGTAGTGTCTGACCCACATTCAATGCAGGACAGGACGAGATGGGTCAAACAGACGGGTCAGATGATTCCCGCTGACCCATTCAGACTGACAGCCAGAGCAGGTTTAACCCGTGTCACTGTCGATGTGAAAGGGGTTACCAGGTTCACTGTAGGATGAGTGATCTCATCTGACACTGACTAACAAACAGTGCACAGCGTTGTGCTGAGCTCTGACCAGATTAACTGACCTGAATGATGAAATGAAACTATTTTCCGATCCCGTTCTGAACATCCAGGCACCCCTTTAGGGACTAACCTAATTCGGGGTAATAGTAGTTCTTGTCATTAAAGTGACACAGTTTGTAAACCACATATTTTAACTTTTACTGCTCGGCTGTGAATCGCAGGAGCCTCCAGACAGAGCAGCCTGCACATACTGTAGATGCTGAAAGGAGAGAACATCTTTAAAACTGCTTACATGTCTTCTGCTCCTTTAATTTGACTCATTAACAGTATTTCACTTTAATAATGCTTTGCTTGTGTTTAACAAATTAAAATTAAAATGTAAAAGTCTCACTGGGGATCCACATTAAAACCGAGATGTGAGCAGCCCGTGAGTGCTACTCCACATTCACTTTGACCTCCCTTCGGCCATCTCTGCTGTCAGTACCAGCCGTCTGTCTGTCAGCAGCACTGAGAGGACAGCGGCTGACCAAGCTGTTTTCAGCTGGCTGATTGACAGTCGAAATTTTCTCAACAACAATAGTTTATGTGTTGGCTTCAGAGGAGGACATTGGTCTCATTTTTGCATACATACTATTCCAGGTAGTGAAGCCAGCAAGCTCACATCTGCAGGGTAAAAAAAACAGGAAGGGTTCCAGGGTTACATGAGCATGTCTCAGAGTCAGTGTGGACTACGAACCTCTGCTCAAAACACTTTGAGCTGTAGGTCTATGCTCAGTCACACTCTGGCAGAACTGAGACACTCGTCCTAATGCACAAGTTTTATTTTTATTGTTCTATGTATTTTGTATTTTCAGTTTCATATCATAAGAGATGCTTTTAATGTTATAGCCTTTTTTGAAGTGTCTGTTGAGCATTTGTACAGTGTAATACAGACGTGTTCAAATGTTCCTTATTTTTATAACAAAAAAATTGTTTACCAAAGTTGTCAGTGGGCAAACTGCTACCTTAGTCCCCAGCAGGAGGACTGTGCCTGTCTTTGGTCTTTAACATTTGCATTTCTGTCTGTTCAAAATAAACGGAAACAAACATCCTTGCATTTGTTTTTTTTCCTGCTCTACTGAACTCGCTCTGAAACTTGACTCTTACAGAGGTTCTGTGTACCGTTACAATCCTTGTTAAGAAATTACCAACTTGTACAGTAACTGACAAAACAGTAACGCTTTAAAAAAGGTATTACCATGGTGCCACAAGGCACAATGAAAAATTTTCGGCGCACCCATGTGTGCAACCAATGTAAGAAGTTAGTTGGGAGCCCTGAAAGGGGGGAGGGAGTGTTCGAGAGAGACTATTACTCAAAATGTCCCTTGGAGAATAATTGATAGTGCATGTGTCACAAGCTGCTATAATCCAGACATGTCAAAGATTTTATGCAGGCTAACCCTGTGTTAGAAACATTAGTCAAACACAATTCCTGAGTGTTTAAAGAATATCATAAAAGGCAGTCCTCTAGTCAACTCCTCTCATTCTGCTTTCTGTAATGCTCTCTCCACCTTTTCACCTCTTATTCTCGACCTTCTACACTCCGTTTTTCTGTCACAACACCCCCTCTCGCTCCATTATCTGATGCTCCCTCTCCAGAGTTGATATGTGATCTGGTCAGCAAGACCCTGGCCGCAGCCCTGCATTCCACCCGGCAACCATATACTAACCCTCACACACAACCTCTACCTCGCCTTCACACCAGCAGTGCTCCAATATTAATAGTGAACACTGCAATAAAACATACATTTATGCTTACCCTGATTCATGAAAAAATGTGTGCATATTTTAAAGAATTCATAATATTTCTACACTACATCTATAGAAGAAGAATAAGCATTGGACAAAAGAGGTCAGACGTAAATCACTGCATCTGTAAGACCTCTACAAATAACAGACACATACCAGTCTGCATAAATCCCACATACACAGACAGTGTGTTTACAGCGGAGACGAACAGGCTTAATATGCGCAACACATGACACATGGCCATGGCCAGCATTCACAGACGCAAGACTCATACTGAGCAGTCAGCACACAACGCTGGCTGCTGATCTCACACACTGGAGACAGAGGGGAGGGGGGTCACTGTGTGTGCTCAGAATAACCCTCAACCCAGCACATGTAACCAGGACGACCAAAGAGGGACGAAACCACTTGACGGACGTCTTCAGATGACACGAACACACAGACACACTTTCTCCAATTTTTCCTCGACTCTGTTTCTCCACCCAACGCCTTTGTACCCCATCTGCCCCCTCCCACCCTCCTCCCCCTGTCAGTCAGCATTGTGCTCTGGATGAAAGTGCCTCTGTGTGTGTGTGAAGGGCAGAGTGGTGCATGGTGTGGCCTGGGACAGACTGAGTGCCAAGGCCACGGGACCCACAGACCAACCACACAGCTCATCCCCTGCTGTGCAGAGCAGGCACACACACACACACACAAAAATAAAAATACAAGTGCTCACAAAGAGAGCTCATCAACATCTGACACATGGAAATTAACTTACCGTGCAGCAGGGAGCCCTCTCTTTCCTAGGTCTGCCCGGACCCTCTCTCCAACGTGACGATAAACATCCACCAGTGTTGTTATGGAGGCCTCACGTACCTGCAGACAGCAAACATTAACCAGTTAAAAATTCCTACACACACGCTCACACACAAAAGGCTACACTTGCACTGATATACCATGTAAAATAGTTTGTCAAATTTATTAATAAATCCATACAGATTACACTCAACTGTCTGGGGTTACACACTAAGGGTTGTGATTGTAAACACATTAAAGAAGAAACCCTTAAGGGCCCGCACTTATCCCCCTAATGGGAGACATCTGATTTGCTCATAATGTTGTGAGCACTGTTGCGATTGGTAGTGGGATGCTGTTAAAGGGATTCTCTGCAGCTGAGGGTGGGCGGGCATGCTGAGGATTTTGATTGGTCGGGACAGTATGTGGGTAGATAATCATTGGGTAGACGATAGGAGCAGATTTCAGCTTTGGGGTGCAACTCCACAGGAGCTTATAACCAACCTCCCTCTATCCCTCTCTCTCTAACACACACACATACTCAGCCAGTACTGTTGTGTGTGTTAATGGTTGGGTGTTGGTGCTCATGATTCAGCAGTGAGGCT
Source organism: Epinephelus moara (assembly GCF_006386435.1). Taxonomy (NCBI): domain Eukaryota; kingdom Metazoa; phylum Chordata; class Actinopteri; order Perciformes; family Serranidae; genus Epinephelus; species Epinephelus moara. The sequence continues at coordinate 16,415,431 of NC_065527.1, forward strand.
GGAGGTGGGTGGGTAGGGTGGGGTGGGGGGGGACTCTACAGAGCCCATCTCCTCACTAATAACAGTAATAATCACAGAGCTGCCTTAAGATGCCTGCCAACACACTCTGGATGCTGAGAGCTAAACCACAAGCTTAGCTACAGACTGATACAGGAAAGACACTCAGGACCTCTACCCACTCACACAGAGGGGTTTAAGTAGGGTTGGATACAGTTCACATTTGAACCGATACTGGCAACAGTGCTGGTAACTCAAACTCTGCTTCCCTGCTCTTTTCCAAGCATACAGAGTATATCTCTCTGTCTGCTTGGGTGTGTTTGTGTGTGTATATGTTTGTGTGTATGTATCTGCTCGTCTCTCTTGCTCTCTGTTTAGACACAACTGACAAATATGCGGAATAAGTAGGCTACATCCTTCAAAAAACACAATCACAAACAACTGTGATACCCGCCTATTTCACAATGGAATAGACAAGAAAACAGACCAGATAGACCAAAAACTACCGGTGATACAGTGCTAGTTTCTGCTTGCTGGGAAGCCAACAGAGCTCCATGGTCAGGTTCCTAGCTTCAGGGCACTTCGCACCGCTTTTGCCTTCTTTCTAAATGACACAGGCTCTGTGGAGCTCTGTTGTCTCTGTGGCAAAGTGTCCTGAAATGGATGAATCAGTACTTAGTAATACCAACGCAATTCGGTTGGTACCCTTAAAAATCACCACATTCAGTGCCCAACTCAAGGTGTAAGACAGTATCATGAAAGACAGTATCTCAAAGATCTGAGGCAGTGGTTCATTTGTGTTGTGTTTAAACCCCTGACTGCTAACTAGCAGAGTTATAATCACAGAAATAGAATGAGTAGAACTGACATTCCCATTTATATCATCGCAGATCAGCCGTATGGTCACAGCAGTGGCCATTTTTATGTGTCCCACTGCCACTGCAACTCCTGCAATGAGCTAACTGCCGCAGAAACACCCATATAAACAAACTGACTCACTAAGGCAAGGTTTTGCAGTAACGACTAAGTGAGCGGTGACGTAATATGTTTTCAAATAAGAAATCAAAACTGTTATTTCCCTGTTTCTGTTGGTGCCACAAATTTAATGTTTGCTGAAACATGACGCATTGTAGCTGCCTCCGAAGAACAATGACAGCCGCAGCTCAGTGGAGAGCTGAGAGGCATAGAACTAAACAACCAACAAGACTAACTAACAATGTTTTGAATGAAGTGTGTTTTAAGATGAGTGAACACGGTTATTAAGATAACGTCAACCATATTTCCGTGAAAGAGAAACATGGATTAGAGTAATATTGTATAATTTTTTGTTTAATTAGGAAAATAGAGAATAAGCCAGTACAGCATTCTCAAACTAGTGAGTGGAACACACTTTACAGCCCCACTGACGTCTGACAACTAACATCAATCATTTTCTTTTGTACAAGTCAGATGACCTTGACAAACCACTCAATGTCCTTCATATTCGTTCTGTTTCTATGGCTGTAATCTATCTTCAGCCATGCTCTACCACTCCAACATGAAGACATATTCCTTGCATAAAAACAAAACAGACCTATGAAACCCACAATATACAGCCTTGCTTACAGAGTTGCAATACACCACAATATACTGAATCTTAACCCATGTATTTTGATACGTATTGGATCACCAGAGACTTGCCAATACATAGCCCTACTCACACACACAGAAATTACAGTATACACAGACATGAAGGCTTGTAGCGCCGTGTCTCTTACCTGTGGGTTCTGGTCTCCAGTCAAAGTGCAGAGATGAGGGACTAGTTTACTGAGGCTCAACGGCTGGGCTCCATACCTGAAAAAGAGCCACAAGGACATGAGGAAATGAGAGGGATGATATCTATTCATGACAAGGTAAAGCAAGTATAAAATATTTTCTGTCTAATGAAAACGTTGCCCATCATTCATATTACATATTGAGGAATGAGGAGAGCACTTCTCCTCTCACGAGGGAGACTGTGAATTATAAACATTTCAAAACCCAAAAATAGATCATTCCTGTGCTGTGTTTTAAATCAGTCTGCTCAGGCTTAATGGACGCTGAGTGAACACTTAGCTTTACTATCAGGTAGCAGCTTAGCATTTAGCACAACAGTGTCACTTTCCATTAGCAAAAAGATGCTAAAATTAGCACTGCCACTCGAACAGCCCAGATCTGCCCCGTTTAGTAACCTGAAGGTAGAAAACAAAACTTAACTACAACCTGCACCAGAGCGGAAATACTCTCATAACTAACCGGAGAAAACAAGAAGAAAGTAATACGTTTAGAAATCAACAGAAGATGAAGAAAAATGCGTATAGAAAATGTCTGGAAAAAGTCTGGCTTAACCAACAAGCCAATTTCAATTGATCTCTTTTCTTTTCCCAGATGAGATCTCTTTGACCTCCTGTGGCTTCTGGAAAAACATCACTAATACCTCATTTCCACTGCATGTTTTGACTCAACTTGACTCTACTTGACTACCCCGCTCACTTTTGATTTGATTTTGTTTTCTACTGCAGATAGTACCCCGTTCATGTAGGGGAATTAGCTGTTTGTCGTAGCGATGTTGAGTAAAACTGCCGTAAAATCATCTTGAACACGACACAAACACTGGTTGTACCCAGATTCATCAAGCTCTCGCTGGATCCTTTCATTGACAACCAAACAGAGGAACGTCTGCACTTTGTCAACTGACCAGAGCATGAATTTGGAGATCGCCATTTTAATAAATCTGGGTCAAACTTGCTGGTGACAAACTCTCTGACCAATCAGTGGTCCACTGTGTCTTAACAGCTGAGCTCGCTTTGAATCTTGACCAAGGTGGTATCTACAAATGTCACCAATGAAAAACCAAAAAAAAAAAAAAAAAGAGGTTCCAAGCGAGTTAACTTGAGTCAAGCCGTGCTGGTAACATGCAGCGGAAATGAGGCTTAAATGGGCTGCAGTATTTTCTTTGGAACATAGTAGTCAGATACAGTCCAATTCAAATTAAATGTTGAAAAGCAAGTCTTCCATCAAGCCTGACAGCCGGGTATGTGAGAGTTCAGGCCGGGGTGAACTAAGAACAGACTTTTAAATCTCTCTGAAAGCAACTTGTAGCCAGCATGTGTGTTTTAAGGTTAAGATCACATGACAAAAGCGGCGGTGCCATTTGCAGCACGTGTGGCACCTCCATAGCGTCACACACACAGTTAAGAAGATTAATCCTGGAGACTGCATTTCTTGAATAAAACAAATCGAGAGTATTGCTGACTCCTCAGTGTGCAGTGCACAAATTAACTCACATTAAAGATATATGGTGTCAGAGCAGGATTAAGATTGTAGAATCTAGGTCACAAAAAAATATTCTTTATATATTAAAGAAGTCAGTTAGTTGGTTTATAGTAAGTACGATTTAATATACTCTATCTTTACATTTTGAATTTATTTTAAAGACTACTGTATGACCTTCTGCCCACAGGATGAGAAAAATGTGCAGACATTTAACAGCTTTACAATTCACACTGTATTCTTTCACCCTGGAAGTGATACAGCTGAAGAGGGGAAGTTACTCACGAGGCGAGCGTGGCACTGAGACAGAGGCAGATTCCTTCTCGACTGCGGAAGTTCTTGTGTTTGAAACCAGGAAGTAGCCTTTCCCAAACGTACTGGATGAAGGAGAGGGCGAGAGAGAAAAGGGAGGGATGAGGGAGAGAGACAGAAAGACAGTATTAGGAGGAACCAGCCGAGGAAGGTTATACCAGGCAGCTCATCGGGGGTTCGAGCAGATTACAGAGCACAGGGGAGGTTACAATCTGTGATGTGCATGTGTACTGTGTGTAGATGACACAAAGCAGAGGAAGATGTAGCCTGTGTAATTCCTTTAATACCCAGGTGAGGGAGCCCAAAACATGGACTACTTCTCAGCTGTAGTGGCTACCTATTGATGTGGAGGTGGCTGTGATTTGTCTGCTGTTCCTTTTCTGTATCTTGATTGTGCATTCTTGAAACAGACTGGAAAAACTACAATTGATCTGAGGGTTGCTGTCTGCTGACTTTTCTACCAGCACACAAAACACGTTATGGACACAAGAAATTGCATGACTTAACTGTAATACACCCTTTAAAACCAGGACATCAATGATATCCAAAATTTAACATCGTTTTCATTTTACATACGATTGATTTGCACCATGCCTGTGTACGACTGTCCCCCAATTATCCACTTTCCCACTCCTCAGCTTTCACATTAGTAATGTTGTTCTGTACCTGAGCACATTTGCGTCATCATCTATGTGACATTTCCGCGCTACAGTGTAGAAAATGGCACCGCAGACGAATACTACTGCCCCGCAGAGCATCATCAGTGGGAACCAGCCAAGCAGCGAGGTGAAGCTCTGCTCCTGGCCAGAAGACGAGCTGCTGCTGGCTTGCGCGGAGCCTCCCGCTGGATCTACGACAGCAGGTTCCAGGTGGCAGCAAAGCTAGATCTGGGTGCGTCTGCGCTGCCGTCTGATTTAGTGGCATCAGTATTAAATTGTGCCTGTTTTATAACAGGTAAAAAACTCCTTGTAGTCACATTAAACAGCAGTCTGCGTTTCGGTAGAGGTACTGTTCACACCTGATGTGTGCCGTACTGGAGTACACATGAACTGTACTTGAGACCACCTTTCCAAGTGTACCGGGTACTGGGGATTAACGTCTAAATGACCTTTGTGTGATGTCTGTTACGTTACATGTGGTGGTTGAAATCAATTTCTCATAAAAAATTGGCGGATATCCTGGTTTTAATCACTATTTAAGTGACATATATTACAAGAGAAGTGTCTGGTCCTGAGGCTAATATTTGTATGCATGTCTCTGTGTGTGTGTGTGTGTGTGTGTGTGTGTGTTTTTCTCACCATGGGCGAGGCAGCCTGCTCCATACAGCGAAGGATGAGCGCTTGGCTGTTCTCCCTGACCTGGTCCTTCCCATCGCCCAGCCTGTCCACCAAAGCTGGCAAAACTACAGTCAGCGAAAGAGATGGACGAAGGGAGAGAGCGAGACAGAGAGGGCGGGTTAGTGATGAGAGTCACTGTATGAAAAATGCAGTTTAATGTGTAGTATTTACATCAAGTACAGGAGAAATGAGGCCACACATGACACTGAGTCCCTGCTGGATTTAAAGACCAAAGGCAATAAAGAGTGCCCCCCAGTGGAGTGCTGTTAAAAAACAAATATACAAAGATGTCTGATTATCATTAGTTACAATCTGTGGGTGCGTGAGCGAGAAAGACACATAAACATTGCAATATAAAGCTTATGCAATGCCACCATCGACACCAAGGCTCCAATTAGACGAGGGGAAAGAGAGGACAGGAAATGAGAAATGGACCGTGACTAAAATAACGTCAGGATCATCAAATGCTCTCGCGTCAGTTCCACTTTATCTAAGACACACAACTGCTCCAGTAGCACGGCCTATGTAATGCAGTGACGCACCCTGTACAGGAATAAAAGTCAGAGCCTTTAAATGGTGGCATTCGAGTGAACTGTGAGGATTTTGGCAACTGCACAAATGTTTCAGATGGTTACTCCAATCCTCTGTGAAATGTGAGACAGAGTTAGCAGGAGGGCCCTCGGCTCTAAGTGTATTTTCAGCTTTAATATAAGACGAGCACTATTTTAACTGAGGACCCTTTGTAGGTGGCAATATGAATAACTAATCTTTACTGAAGAGTATATTTAGAGGATGAGTCTGGTGACATTAAATGTTTTTCTTAGTATCAACACAACCTGTGAATAGACCAATTTAAACAATTTTCTGGGTATCCAAAGCGTGATTTATCTTATTCTTCTGTGCAATTGCTGTTAAAAATGCATCAGTGAGCCAAAATGTTGCACTGGCTGACATGTTTCTTCATTGTGATGAACATGTGTACATGGTGCTGCTTTCATAAATGCTCACTAGCATGCACAACTCGCAGCTGAAAAGAGTCCACAACAAATGAACTACTACTTCCTGTTGAGTAATGTTTGTTAAAAACTACGGTTTTAGGCTATTTTAAGAAATTATTTTAATTTAATTGACATGTTCAGGAAGAACCAATGGGCTTCTGGACGAGCACCACAGACATGATAGGGAAGTCAGAAAGTACTGAGAGGTGGAGCTGCGGTTTTGGTCTTTTCATGAGATAAACAAAAGCATCTCCAGTCTTATCCTTTAACTCACAAAGTCAAAAATCCCCAACATACAATGGTTTAAATGGTTTGACAAATTCCACTACCCAGTTCAGACAAAATGCCAAATCTGGTGGATCTTTCTCTGTTTGACAATCAGATGGAGTTACATAAAACTCGAAACCTCCCTTTGACATTCAGTCAGTGAGATAATATCAAACACACACAGAATGGTGTGAGAGCACACACACACACACACACACACACTCCTACCCACATTCCTAACCTCAAACTTCAGCATGGGGAGTGATGTCATCTGTCCTTTTCCCGTGCTTTGTGTGTGTGCGTACATAATGTTACCATAACAGCTGGTTGCCTTGGCAATGAGGACAATACCCTCAAACAGAAAAAATGACAGAGGGGACACTGTTGCACACGACGTCATCGTCTGTAGTAAGCATGAAAACACACAAACACACACACTTTGCTTGTATGTGGTATATTAACTAATTTTGTTTCAAAGTTGTTAACAGGGCGATCACACTGGGGCACAGCTGCCGGGCCAATCACATCACTTTATTTTATCTGTCGCCATGCAAAGCATTATCATTGTATCATTATACCGTATTATTAATGTTATAGTATTGCAAAGTATTGTATTATTAAGTCTATGCACAGGCTGAATGTTTCACTTCCATTTTCAATTCACATCTGGAAGTCACTTTGCACGATAGTCAAAAACACACTGTTAAAGTGCATACACAAATGTGCGCATACACATATCTAACTGTAAAGCAAAGAATTTCTGTCTGTCTATGTCTGTCTGTCCTTCACGTATCTCAAATCATCCGATTTATTTCACAGTTGACAGGTGCACTGCTGGAGAGGAAGGAAGTGCAGTATTGAATTCAGCACGATTTCGAAACACAATACGTTCAGTATTGATAAACTTTGAATAAACAAATGAACGGCACCATTGGCAGTAGCTCTGCAGAGTGTCAAGTGTATTTTACGTATGTATTTTTTGCATCTTTCTAACCGCAGCTTAGGTATGTTTCTTTTTCTACCTTATACAACTAATATAGATACCAACAGGCAAATACCTCTGCTAATGAAATCCATGCTCTACCTCAAAACCGCAGTGGTGCGGACTGAGTCGAGCATGTTGTCTGCAGCGGGCCTTTACAAGCTCACAGTTCACTTTTGCTGCTGGATGCTGGATATACTGATGTTGTGACCAAACTCTTCTTCACTTTCCTGAAGTCAATGAGTCCACAGGAACAGTGCCACACTGCAATTGCAATTCAAACTGTGCAGATCCATGCCCTAATATAACCGCAGCGGTGATGTGAAACCAAGTGATTGATTCAGCTATTTAGAGATTAATATTCTTCTGACAAGTTGCTGTGACTTGATTGTATTTTTCAGGGGGTCGATTTAGTGATTTGGTGGCCAGAGGCAAACACTGATTTGTCCCTTTCTCTAACTGTGAATGCTGGTAGTGGCATTAGTAGATGTAGTACTCAAATTTTTGTTTGTATGAGCAGTTTTTGAGAACAGGCCAAGCAATCAGCCTGTTCCAAGCCATGTTTTAAATGGGCACTGCATTAGTGCGGTATAATGGCAGCAACCCTGAGTCAGTCCTGTAGATCAATACAATCGCTCAGTCTCAATGATCTCATCTTCCTCCCCTTTGAGTGTGTGTGTGTGTATGTGTGGGAGGAGGGTGGGTTGGTGCAGGGGGAAGGAGAGAGAGCACAGGAAAGGAGAGATGGAAGTCAGATGGGGAGAGGGAGATTCCAGAGGCAGCGGTGGCTCGGAGATGTTTTTACCATCAATCTGAAACACACACTTCTATTTCACACACACTCACACACAGATCCAGGCTAAGGCACTGTCCTAGACAGTGAGCAAGATACAGAGTGTGTGTTTTTCTGTGTATGTGTGTGTATGAGTGTGTAGTGGCAGACTTTGCACAGTGTGACAGGTCCAGTCATCCCAGAGCCGCACTGCAGGACTGAGTGTGTTTGTTGGTGACAAGAGCCAGTCTGGCTGACAAAGACAGCTGGTGACACCTTCAGCGGGCACACACAAGGGCTGGCACTGACATAACAAACACACATACATACACACACACACACACTCACAGAGTATGAAATCTGATACAAGATTCAGCGCATGAGGTCATATGAATGTGAGGTGTGGTTTTGGGGTGTAATAGACTGAGCTACAGCATGGCAGACAATTCAGGGCCTAAATATAGAGAGCAAAGGATGTATAGTAGAGAGGGGGTGGTGCCAGGCTTTAGAGCGGTGCTGCTGGTCTGTCTCAGAGGAACCACAAAGTGGAAGCGAGAGACAAAATGGAAGGTCAAAATGCTGAAGAGGCCATACAACAATACACAAATCATCACTATTCAAGCAACAGTGTAGAGAAGTGTTGTTGAGTATAGTTGGGGAAATAGTGGTGACTAGCTGCCTTTTGTTAGCCTTGCTGCTTAAGATGATGGAGGAATGAACATTTACATTTGAGCCTAATGAACTCAACAAAAAAGACTAGTCTTATAATCTGTTTCACAATGAATGACAAACTAAATTATAACAGTGTGTGTATGTGTGTGTGTTGGCTATGTAATGTGGGATTTGTACAGGTACAGGTCTGTTTTCTTTTTCATGGATGAGGAAATTGCCATAAGTGCACCATTGCACTGTAATGGTTTGTGAAATAGTGCCAAACCATCACATTATGGAGGTAACTGTTCAGTGCACACAGCCTCACGTTAAACACTGTGCGTGGATTGATGCACTTCTCTTGGAACAGAAGTTCACAAGCAAGTTTTGCCCGGAAACTTATACAAGGGTGTGTCGGTGTAACAGTGTTGCTCCAGCACTGTTGAATATCTGAATGGAAATACATCCAACATGCTAAGGCACACTCAACAGCATCACCCAGATGTGTTGATCATGAACACGAGGAAAAACAATTCAAGCTCAACTCCTTATCACAGCAGGATTAAACAACAGGATTAAACAAATACTGAAACAACTGGCATATAACCAAAGTTGGACGGATTCAAACACTCCTCCTGATGCACAAGCTTTACTTTTTATTATTACATTTATTTTATTTTCAGTTTCCAAGCATAAGAGATGCCTTTCAGTTATACAGCCTGTTGTGACCTGTTGCCTTCTGGGAGAGTGTTTGTAAAGTATATTTTTTTATTCTCATTTTTTATTTAACCTTTATTTTGTCAGGAATGTTTCCTCTGAGTCCTGGCCAAGACAGCAGGATGAAAAGTTTCACATTAAAGAACTCACACCGAGATGAAGGTGCAAAAACTTTAAAAGCACTTTGACCAAAGACAGTGTGGGTTCAAGGCATACGTACCCATGTAATACAGAAATGTCCTTTTTTTTTTATAAATGGAAATGGTGTAAGCCTACTTAAGGTGCGAGTGGGCAACATGCTAACTCAGCAAGAGATTTTGTCTGACTTTGACAGTTGCACTACTGTCAGTTCAAAATAAATGAAAACAAACCTATCCTTGTACATTTGTTTTTTCCCCCACTGTACCAAACTCGCACCAAACGGTAACTCCCAAACCAAGGTATGAACTGAACAGTGTGTGCCATTACAGTGACCTTCAGTGTACCATAAAGTTGCTTTTACTTGAGCATTCCAGAACCAAAAAGAAAAACATGTCCTTTAGGTTCTTTGTGTGCACGCTAATTAAGAACAAATAAAAACATGCTGTTATTGAGTTTCATTGTAAATACAGCATATAACCTCAAGGAAAGTCAGGGTGGGGAGGTATCTCACCTGTGCCAAGATATCCCTTAAACCGCTCTCCCATGCGGTCCACAAACGCACCACAGATGTCTATCCCCAACAACGCCACCTACAAAACAGTAAGACAGATGCAAAGGTTAGAGTAGACCATTGTATACATGACTTCAGGTATGTAGCTTCCATTATTCCTAATGTCAGAACTGAGTACATTTCAACCAGTTTCACTGTCAGCTTACACATAAACCACAGTGGCAGCTGTGATAGGAAGAGAGACATGTGCTGTGGATTAAATCCAGCTCTCACTGCAGATGTTTAAACAAAATTTTAAATCTGATCTTGGCATCCTGAATGGATAAAAAATTGCTGAATCAAACTGTCTTCTGAGGGTTGCTGACTCAGCAGACAGCCAAGACTGTGAGGGGTAATTTTGTCATGTTCAAGGAATCAAAGTCTCTCTCATCTCTCCTTTTAAAGATGCAGGCCAGTAAATCTGCCAGAGGTTTTTTGAAACTGTTTTGAGTCCCCAAATCTCTGATATCTGACTGAGCCAACAGAGACTGACAGACAGGAACTAATCTGCACTGAGCCACTTGAGAGTCACATGAGAAAACTGGAAATACAAAAATACAGAGATGGGTATTACCAAAAAAGCAGTGTGTAAAATAACATAATTCCTCTTTTATTCTGAAAGACATTTCCCCTTATAGTATATCATAGTATTTTATTTTCTACCAAGCAACTCTGCAGATTTAAGAAGCTGTCAATCAATGGTGTTTCTACCACCTGGTGATGATTAAATAACATGGGTCTACAGACTGATTGATTCACGGAGTCCACGCATGCATTGCATGCATATTAAATATGCATCGCTACTCTGGTGGTTTCTTTATTTGTGTTATGAATAATGATGATGCTCATTTGATGTTACAGCAACCCGCCTGTAGGCAGTCACGCGCGCTTCGGCCCGACTCCGCCAACGGTGCATCTCATTGGCAACTTGGTGCGTCGAAACTGGTAACAGTAACACAGATCACATGGGTATGATTTTGACTTTAAAAAGAGCCAATGGAAAAGTGATGGCACCCGATCCAGCTCCATTCACTGGTGGAGACGTGCAGTGGAAAGCTCAAGAAACCTAGTAAGTGTACTTTTCAGTTGAAACTGTGTCACACAAATGCTGTAAAGTATGGTGCTTGGCTGAAGTCAGAAAAAAGTCTCAGAAACTTAACACATATGTCATATTTAACTTACTGTATCAAAGGCTACTGTGAGTTAACAGCTGTGACATTTATGTAACCTCGCTGTGCCCTCTCTGTACCATCTCCATAACAGCAGCTAATGAAACCACACATTAATTTGCACTTTTTAAGAAATATGGTAAAAATCAAATGACTTTCAACTATCAACATCTGTACACTTCAGTCATGTGACCCTCTACAGCCCCCTTACTCATCTGTCTTGTCTATCACCACTGTGATTTGGTGAAGTCGGAAAAGAAAAGCTGGTGGGTGATATGACTCGTAGGGGGAAGGTAGACTGGATTTTTGTCGAGTGGTAAAGCTGAGTTTTCCACTGTGTTTCTGATTAGGATCACATCCCACACTGCGCTGTGCTCCTGGAATGCTTGTTTTGGCAGTGCTGCGGTAAAACTGAACAGTCCAAAAAGAAAATCCATTAAAACATTATTCTCCAGACTCCTCTGCCCAGAGTGGGGGAGTCAGCCTGCAGTTTCTTCCCTATTTTAGTCAAAGGAAGCGCAGCGCCAGGTAACTACACAAACAAGAAGGGGGAGAATGGGGGGGCGATGAGGAAAAATACAGGGACGAAGGCCAAGCAATAACACAGAAAACAAAAATCACCTGGAGAGGAAACATGAGCTTGAGGTCACTATGATGACTCTCTCATACTGACCTAATTTAAAGGGAGGGAAGGAGGAAAAACAGCAGGAGAAAGAAGAAACAGTACAGGAAGGAAACAACCCTGAGGCCTCCCCTCCTCCACCCAGCACCCCAACAAGCACGGCGCCCACAACCAGATGGCATCTTCACTTGGGAGAGAGACACAGAGGAGGAGATAAAGGATGAGAGGTGGAAGAGGCTGCGCTTATTATCTACCTTAGACCAGAAAAATGGAGAAGAAGGGGAGGTTTTCTCCTGCAGGTTACAGTCTGACAAGGGGTGAGGAGGGAATGAGGGAGGAAAGAAGATGGAAAAAAGAAAGACCAAATGGGCACTTAGGTATCATCCCAAATACTAAAAACAGCAGGCATGTAGACAAAACGGCGTCTCACGGGCCACTACTACATCTTTACACTGCAAGCTCCAAAAATATCAGTGCGACTGAGGTATGCCGAAGAAAAAAAAAACTGTAAATATTTTGTCCGGTATGAATGGGTCTTTGTGGAGACTCAGGTTGGTGCGTATGGTGGCTTAGCTTGCTAATTCGCATACCATGTACAGGGTTTACTCTGGATTCTAGGGAGGCTTTAAGTGATTTAAGGGTCCAAGGATCACACAGCAACATCTCTGAGAGGAACTGTGCAAAGATGGAGACTACTAGAGCTGAAACAATTACACCATTAATTCACTGATCACCAAGGACATAGAGAGGATTTTCTCTCTTTTATGGAATTGTAAATTGAAGATATTTAGGGTGTTGGTCACCTCACGCTCTTTGATGTTTATTTTTGACTACTTTTTGACATTTAAAAGATTAAACAATTAATCACGAAAACAAAACGATAACAGATGACTTAATAAAAAAAATTATTGTTGGTCGCAGCTTTAATAAATCCATTAGGGGATCAAATATAACATTTTTGGTGGGCTGCTCTCTGACTTATTTGACAGTGAATGAAGGCCTGTGATAGTTCAAATCCCTGCTCAAGCTGTGTTGCTAAATATACACTCACTTTGATCTGTGTGGCCACTGTGTAACTGGTAAGCATGAGGCAACTGCTGTAACACTGAATTTTGTGGTACGCAGCAATGGCAAAATGTGCCTTTGTTTTGTGTAGTGCCAGATTACATTAGCCTATTTTACTGCCATATTGGCCCAGTTACATCAGAATTATAACAGAAATGTCCCTAGCCTACAGATCCACTAACATTACAGAGGATGATGGCAACAGACTGGGAATGACAAATCATACCTTTGTGTTTTATATTTGAGCTCTGAGATTTGACCAAACTGCAACTGGCACCTGGAGCTTTTCTCCTAACCACTAATCGAGTGATAATAAGATGCAGTCAGTTCGACTCTACTTTGAAGCACCTGCAGAAAGAGTTGAATTTGCAAGGCTATTTTTTGTTTAAAGAGAGATAACGACATATTGATGCTGCAGTGGATACATTTAACCCGTAAATGCTGACTGTAGAGTGTCTGCTCTGTTTATTGAATGTATCCTAAAACCTGCATTGTAAAACATATTAATCTCATAGCTAAACAATTAGGCATAACTGACACTCCATGTTAATTTTAAACACAAAAAATCTGAGGGTCTGGTAGAGCTGCAGCAAACAGCAAATGCATCAATTAATTGGCAACCATTTTGGCCATCAAATAAACATTTTAGTCCGCTTTTAAAGCAAAAAAGGGCCAAATATTTGCTGGTTTAAAGGCAGTTTTAACTACCTTTTGACATTTCAATGACCAAACAATTAATAGAGAAAATAATCAACAGATTACTCACTAATGAAAAAACTCATTAGTTGCAGCCCTACAGTCTGGTAAGGGCAGGCTAGTAGCCGAATCACTCCTGAGTCAGTACAGTCCATCAGGCCCTGCTGCCCATAAATGCAGCTTACAATATTGATATCCTCAAGTTATGTGGCTCACATAGGCACTTAACTACTGAAAAAAGAAAGGAAAAAGAGGGTGAAACTGACTCATTGTTAAAAAAAAGATCCAGACAAGGACACACAAGTGAAACAGAAAGATGAATAGGACCGAGGAACAGAAGCGATGCCATATTTTATCCATTCCTAAAAGAGGAACTTGAGTGTCTCAGTGGCCGTGTTTGAACACTTAAAGTATTTATGAGCCGTGACTTTTGTTTTCCACGCACCCACCCTATACCCCATTTATCTCTCCAGGTCTGTATTCCCCCCGATTCTCAACTCTGCATCATCTTCATTCATCCCTCTCTCTGTGCTGACTCAGCATCTCGCTTACAGCTAACTCCTCCGTCCTTTTGCCCGACAGGGAGCAGACCAGCTTCACTAAAAGCCTGCCGTGTGAGGGCCTCTGGGGATCACAACTCACTCGCTCATCACTGCCAGACATTGAGCTCAAGTTACTGTATGCGTCATCTACATGAAAGGAACAAATCTGAACAAAGGGACATGTTAGCTTGTTACAGCTTCAGATTAAATTATTGGTGGTGGATGTAAGAGGTGTCAATGGTTCACTTATTTACGTCAGATATGTCGGGTCTGGTCACTCATTTGAGAGGATGCAAGAAAGCTGCATTGTGTGACCACATTCATTTACAATTCAAGGTGAATGTGAATAAACTGCAAACCTTTTTCCGTATTTCTTTGAAAGTCTAAACTAAACCCACCTCAAATGCACTGGTGTCTTAGATTTCTTTTGAGGTGGTTAGATGCAAACCCACAGCATCATGGGACTGTGTAAAATCTTTAATTATTCAGATACTGGAGGATGCTAAGGGGAAAATTAATAAAACCTAAACAGTTGTTTTGTCCAGTGCCTGTACACAGTTATTTATTTGTCAATGAAAGAAAACATTTTATTTTCAATATTTAGTTTTCTACTGCTGGAAAGAGAGACATGAACGAGTGCACAATTTCCACACTCTTAGTCTTGCTGACTCCTGCATTATCAGTGCAGACCATCTTAATCGTTTCAAAAAGAAACTTGGGAGTCAAATTTCAGCACGCCTTGAAGAGGGATTTCAGACTGTTTTGACTGGCTGTGTGGATCAGTGCGATACCTTGGCAAAAATGTCACATTCCAGCGTTTCTGAGATACGGCAAAGAGTGCAGACAAGGCCTCCACACACACACACACACACAGAGTGTGAAGCAGGAGAGAGAATGAGGAGGAAAAAACAGTGTAGAGGCAAAACTGAGATTGAGAGAGTGTGTCTGGATGTGTGGGAGGAGAGAAAAAGAGAGTGAGGGATGGAGAGAAAGCATAGGGTACAACAATGAGTCTGCTAACCCCTCCCCCATCCTATCCAGTGCTACAGTAGTCTACAGTCCTGACAATGGGTCTCCCTAAACACAGACACTCAGTCCCAGCCAATACATCAATATAAACTCCAACACACCACAGGAATGCCCTGCAAATGTCCTACTCTGTCACTGAGATGAAATTTAAATATGTCTGCCTCCTGGGATCCAGGAATAGACTTCTAGGCTGGGAAACGCATAGCTTGCAGCTTTTTCTAGGTTTGGTATGTGGATGCGCTTTATGAAATTAAATTTTGCAGCTTCTGATTTGGCTGAGGTGTGATAAGAAGGGGGGTACCAGTTTGATAAGCTTTGTATTAAAAGAGATAGTTGTCTTCGCGCCTTGAGGTGATGACAGCTGGTTTGAAATGCCTTATCTCTGCAGAAGTTGGTGGCATCGAAACCAACCTCTTGGCAAACAGCATAAAATCCCCATCATATCATTATCCCTTCCGGTTCACTTGGGAAACTGGTGGAAAATAATTCATGACCAGGCCGAGGGGATGACTACTGCAGTGACACTGCGATTCCCTCATACGATGACTGGCCAGGATCTCTCACCTTGAAATTGCTGGCGTTCACCCATCCCGTTAGCTCGTCTATGGTTTTATCCAGCCGGGGTTTGTCCTGCTCCACGTCCGGGGAGCGGTGCGGGTCGTTCAGGTAGTCGATGAGATCCTGGCCGACCTGCAACCTGCGGGTAACATCTTTCTGCACTACCTGCTGGTAAAAATAGTCCATGTTGTCATGTTCCTCCATTGGGCACTCAGTGCCGTGTGGCCAGCCACTGGAGCCGGCCGAGGACAGGAGACTGTGGTCGGTAGGACGGGGTGTAAATAACCGAAAACGATAAGTGTAGTCCCGTGAAGGGGCAGAGAGACTGTACGGTCTGGACGGCGTCTAACTGATGTATGATCATCAACATACAATCCCTTGATTTAAAAAAAATTACAGATTAATTTAGCACAGAGACCATCCCTCTGCCCAAATCAAAAGCTCAACTTTGTACCACAAAGACGTAACGTTAGCTCGCTAGCTTGCTCACTAAACGTTAGCTCAGGTGGTTAGCTAACTTAAAACTTCAAGAAAGTTCAGGAAACGTGTGATTATCCTGGACCCCTGACGGCTCCTTCAATACACCTACATCAAAACAAGCCAGCGACCCCGGTGGGCTAATTGTTATGCTAACAAAAATAGCACCTAGCTAGTTAGCACGGCGACCCAAACAAGGATAGACCGCTTCCCATCAGCTAGCTCAGCTAGCTAACGTCAGTTATCCGCAGGCCCAACGCCTGGCTCCAGTCCGCTTTTTTATTCCATGACCACAGGCTGGAAAGTCTGCTGAGCTCCCAGCTGTCGACTTCTTTAGCGGTAAAGTTGCACCAAACCTCCACAGTAAAGGCCCCAGCTCCAGTCCCGCGGTAACTGGTTTCTGTTTAATCCAGGAATAATCGCCGCTCCCGCTAAACCCGTTAAGGGACGCTGAAAGCCTGCGCGCTGCCGGGGACTGCAATTCACCAGGCGGTGCAACCAGCGCAACTGATCAACGATCAGGCCGATGGGTCCTCAGGCACCGCACAGCTAGCCAGAGCACTGCCTGATGTAAAATGACGGATTATCAAATGTACCGGGACCGCACTTGTGAAAAAGAAACACTAAGTAAAATTATATTCGTGTCAAATGTTATGGCTACATGATTTGTGTTTTCCGTACCGGAGTCATGAATCAAACAAGCCGCACTGTCTATGAGGGTGTGTCTACAGTCTACACGGCTCGTGGGTGACATCTAGCGGTGAAGCTGCGGTGTTGCCTGTGTTCAGTTTGCCGCAGTTTACTTATGAAGAACTCTTCAGACAAAATCTCACTCTGGAGAGACAAAGCACATTTACTATTAGTCACTTTTATTTATTCATTTGTTTATTTTTTTCATTTATTTCTTTATTTTCTTAAACATAAAACTGTTAAAACAGCTGTCAAAGAGAGGGCATTAGTATCACAGCCAGTCAAGTCAGCTATGTATCCATCTGAGTCTCTCTTCATCCTTCTGTCTGCTCTCCTTGTGTCAGTCCTAGCCATTGTCCTGCCAATCTCCCCAGTCTTTGAGCACTTGGCACTACGCAGCACTTGCCAGTCTCTTCTTTAGCGCAATATTGTGTTGTATTTTCAGTGCTTTGAGTAGTGGTATTTCATGCCCCATACATGTGTTACTCGCATGGCAAGACAGATAACGTTGAAATCCTGTTGATCAGAAGGAGTGTTTTGTATAGAGTGAAATAAACTGTTGGTTCTCAGTCACTACATATCACATCCCTGTTGTCACATATGTTTTGTAGGATTGGGTGAGTGGGAATTTGTTGCTGATCAATTTAATACATTAGATTGGCAAATCTCACCAGACCTGTGTCAAATGCTATCTCTAAGTCACCGATCATGTGCCGCCTGGGGCATTACACAGGTGGAGTATACTGAATACAGATAATTCATTATATCCTACATCAATAAATTGCCAATTACACAAAAATACACTAAATTAACTTTCAAATACATAAATTCACGTGATTGTCAGAAGGTTGAGGTGCCTTTGCTCACATTCTCTTAATTAATATCTCATCTTTAAGCAAATTTCCATTTCATTTTGAAGCAAAGTTGCACCACCGTTAGCCCTGATTGATATCCAAATACACACAGCAATAAATTTGAATAATGGACTTCACAGTCCAGTTAAAAAACAGTGGGTATACCACAGTTTTTCAGTGCTACTACACTCACTCTGAATAGTAGGGAGACTGGAAACCTACTGATGTAAACAAGTTCTGTGGTGCTAATCTAATCCAGGATGTAAACAAATGCTTAAGTGGTCAAGTAGGAGCTAGTGCACAGGGCTACTGACAGGATTGGATCAGGGCCAACGAGCCAACATAACCACGTAGTACACAGGAGAGGCCACTCATCCCAGCAGCATACAGAGTCAACATAACGCTTTTAGACATTGAGGGTCTGAATCATAGGTCCTTTTTTTGTTAAACAGCAACAGTTGCTTCTTTTTCTATTCAAAAAGAATGACGAACATATCTTCCTCTCTGGATAGACAGGCATGGACAATTACAATAAGCACTGAAAAAAATAAAATAAAACAATTTTCTTGTTGGCCTACCCCAATTTTGAGTGAACTGCCGTTAAGTGTAACTCTTTTTTTTCCATTGCAAAACATTCTCTGTACAAACAGAATCTAAATCTCAACAAAAGTTTCTCAGATGCACAAATATGTCACATGTCCCCTTTTGTACTCTTTCCTGTTGTTTCTCAACTCTTCCACACTAGAGAGCTGAGCAGGCTGCGCCAAAGCTTCGCTGTTTATAGCCAGAAGATCTGCATTTCCCTACGACCCAGCTCTCCTCCCCCTCCATGCTGCGTGTTTATTGGTCAAAGCAGAATGAATCACAGGATGGTCACATAGAGGTGTCGTGTGATTGGTTGAGATGATACTCCACAGAGAGCAAACTGTCGCCCAAGATGACATTATTGTCTTCTTTTTTTTTTTTTTAGTTTGAACATGATGCATTGTAGTCCCATCTCCAGCTGTCCAGGTGCAGTCCTCTATGCCCACAGGTGGGGAGTCAGGGGTGTGAGGAGCAGGATGGAGTAGAGAACCTGTTGTTGTCTTTACAGTGAGAATGAGATAGAGAGAGAAAAAGAGAGAGTCCATCCATCCGTGTTCTTTCCACCCACCCCTCCACGCCCAAACCCCGGGGCTGCTGCACTCCTGATTGGTGAGCAAGAGGAGAGAGGAGGGGCGGGTTCAACTGATCAGGGGTGATCAGTCTATGTATTGATCAGTGATCAGGAGCAGCGAGTGGGTCCAGCCCCTCCTCTCCCCTACACCTACCTCAGTCCCCCACCCCCACCCCCCTATCCCATTTCAGCCCATATCAGAGCAGCAGGACCTGTAGACAGAGGTGGCCCCCCCTGGCCCTCCACTGTCAGAGGATGATGCAGCAGCGGCACAGACGCTGGCCACCTCCATGTACAGAGGGAGGGGGTGTCACTGGAGCAAAGTAAGCATGGACCTTGATCTCTGGAAGGTGGGCCTGTGTGGGAATAAGGAAGAGTGTTATTACAAAGACAGAAAAAAGCACAGCTGCAGGCCTCTCTTCTGTGTCCACTCAACCGTTTTTCCTTAAAGGAATGGTTTGACATTTTGGGAAATACACTTATTTGTGTACTTGTTGAGAGTAAAATAAGATCAATACCACTGTCACACTGTATGAGAGTAGTATTGATCCTCTCATCTAACTCTATGCAAGAAGGCAAATCAGTGTATTTCCAAAACTATTTATTCAAAGAAGTGCATGGTGGTGTCTTTATCTGCACAAACTCTGCCCTCTGCCTGTATGTTCTTATTTTTTGTGTTGGGGATGTTAGCCATGCACCACCACAGGGCTTAGGTGAGATGGGGCTTTAGGAAAAGGCACAGCACAGAAACGCTAAATGAAAGTGAGTATGCAAGACAATCCGGCATAGTATACCTTTAATCCAAGTATAAACTACAGTGTATCATTTTTAGATAAAATAACTTAGAGAATGGCCCCGTTCACACCTGGTGTTAACATGTCTTTGGTGATCGGATCAAAAGTGGAGAGCTCTAACTGCAAGTGTGAATGCACCCAATGCATCCTCATTTCGTCTTAAGAGCTCTCTCAGACCACATTTGGAAGTGGCCTGGGCCGCATTTAGCCACATTCTTTCAGTAGTGTGTATGCTATTGTGTCCTTGGACACTTTGAATGGTCACCTACTCAGCTGACGTACTCTATATAGGTATAAGTACATACTAATTTGTGCACCAACATCTTTGATTTAAAGTGCGAAACAAGAGGAAGAAGCCATAACAATGTGGAACACGCCAGGGAATGGATGCCGTCTGTGTTGTTTTGATGTTACCCGTGTGTGCAGTTCGGAAAAGTGTACCTAACAGGCTTTCTACCAGAAAGGCCCTTCCTGGTTAAGGTTAGGAAGGTGGTTAGGTAATGAATGAATAGACTTCCGTCTAGTGAGCTTTCTGGGAGAAAGCCTACAAGAAAAACTTCTTCCATATGCCCTGCGCATTAAGGTCTTTGCAAATGTCTTCCTCTGGTCCTTTTATTTTCCATCAGACTAGACACGGGATTCGGGAAGTGCATATCTGCCTCCTGCTGGTTAAAAATAACGCATTTGGTCTTTACAAACAGAAGTGATGTATGTGCTTATTTGCGTGTAGAGCGGAGGAGTGTTCCCTCCAGACACATGTGGACCACATTCTTATGCCAGGTGTAAACAGTCAGACTTCCTCTTTCTAAAATATGGCAAGTGAGCGAACTCTGGTGGATGGAACAAGGGTATTTGTCCAGATATGGTACGAGCAATAATACCATTCAGGGAGCCTATCCAGCCTCGATCGAGCCCAAGAAACAGCTTGCTGTTGCTCTGAAAATAGGTTGGAGGTGCACAAAACTTCACAAAAAAAAAAGAGCCAGAATGAGCTCAAGCAAGCGGCATGCCGCTTAGCCTGTTTGCTGACAAACAGAGCTGGTTACGACGTTCGCTTGTTTGCTCATTGGCAGTGTATCCATTTGGAAGAAGTGTTAGAGCTGTCCACTTGTGATCCGACCACCTAAGATGCATCTAAATACCAGGTGTAAACAGGACCGATAACTGAGCAGAGAAGTGACTTTAAGAGATCACTTATCAAATCTCCAAAAAGAGCAGATTCTATGTCACCAAAAACATGTCTCCATTATGTTCACTGACCCGGATGCGTTTGATGCCAGCCCTGGTGACTTGCTGACAGTCGTAGAGCTCAATGCGCTCCAGACGATGGCAGCTCTTCAGGTGTTCCAGGGTCACATCAGTGATGAGGGGGCAGTTGTCCAGCTCCACCACGGTGAGGCGCTCTTGGCCGCAGGTGCTGCTGCTCAGAGCTCTGATGCCATCGTCTGTGATCAGCTCGCAGTGGGACAGGGACTGTCCGTCCAGGACACAGCAAACAGGGTTGAAGACACACAGATAGCTGGATTAAAGCTCCATAAGCATGCACACAGGCTAAGGCAGAACCTGGCACAAAATCAGAACTGCAGGAGTGAATGTTTACCAGTGCTTGCAGGCGAGGGCAGTGGATAGAGAGCTGAACCAAGGTGTTATCTGTTACCTGAGGAGAGGACAATCTTCATTAACAAACTGTTCTCACATGTCTCCACACAGTTTGTTCGCAAAGTTACGTAATTCACAGTTTGTGGAAAGCATGTGTTGCAGGTTCGTGTCTAGTTTTGTATCCTGCTAAAACTTATTTTGCCTTTGACACTCCATTTTTGTCCTCCTCTCTGCTTTCTGTCAAAATCTATTTAAATACTGAAGTCACTGGCTGGAAACATAACTCTGTCATGCACACAATCACATCTGCCTTTTTCCAACAATCTAATCTCTACCCACACAAATCAATCAAAGCCAAAAATCAAAGCAGATTCAACACAGATAAATACCCTGAGCATGATGTTGGGAATAAAATAGGAAACCACAAACTGTCTTACCAAAATACATTCTTCCAAGTCCATTTTTTCAAGCTCGTGACAATTCTGTGAAAGAAACAGAGATAATTCAATTAAACTCAGAAATGGTCTAAATGACCCCAAGAAACAGTTCACAAAAGAGAAAACAGGACACAGAGAGCAAACTGAAACTCACCCTGGCCAGAACAGTGAACCCAGCATCAGTAACATGTGAGCATCGTGCAGCTTCAAGGATCCTGAGAACACACAGACAAACACAAAATCATCAGCCAGCATATTGTACGGGTTTTAATCAGACCTGAGATCCTTGTCAGACTGTAACCTTGTCTGTTCAACAGAATAATTTATTTCCAAGCCTTAGACAGCGTGTGGGACCTTTTCTTTTTGTTCACCCTGACGTGACTGCTCTGATGCACCTGTCTCTCAAGACATTTACACGTTCTCAAGCATGTGGGAGGACAACACTGATAAAAAAAAGAGACTTACTGTGGATTCTGGCATTTTCAGGCTGCTAAAATTACACGCAGAACCACAAATACCTAAGTTGATTCCAGTCCATTAGGGGAAAAGACAGTAGTCACACTGCTTGAGAGGGATGTTTTGTGGATACTGAAGCAAGCTGCTGCTGTCCTTGTGAAGGATGGTGGGACAGGTGTGTTTTGCTCACTTGAGTCGGGGACAGTTGAGTCCCATTGCAGTGAGGGAGGCATCAGTGATGTTACTGCAGCCAGACACACAAAGGATCTGTAGCTTGTGGCACCCTCGGCACAGACTGACCAAGCCTTCATCCGTTATCTGCTGGAGGCGACAGACGCGGGAGACAAATTACAAAAACACAGAGGCATACAGACGCAGCCCTCATGCATTTTTATCAGTCTCCTCCCCTCCCCCCATGCCACAACTTACAGTGCAAGACTGCATATTGATGGTGGTGAGTTCTGGGCAGTGTTTCTGAAGGTGCTTCAATGCTCCATCTTCCAGCTGTATTAAAATAAAACAAAAAATGCATCGTACTGTTAAAAAAAATCTAAATCAATAATCAGTAACTTATGTATGTGTCTGTTTTTTTGTGTCTTGATGGGAGAAACCTTTCCTCTTTTTCCAAATCAATAATATGTGACTACTGTCCTTTCTGAGCCCCAAACGATTATTTAAGGGGGTTTCATGTTTTTTTTTTCTCCAGGCACGAAAAACAGACTTTGGTTTAAAAAAAACTGAGCACACAGCCTGAAGAAAATATTGGCTCTACAGAGGCAGCAGAAAAAGAAAATGCCAGCCTGACACAAACCACTACATCAACAAAAAACCAACCAGTAAGATTAAGTTAAAAATTCCATCGGATGGAAAATGTACTGTTGGGAACAGTAAGTAGGGAAAAGGGCACATTTCTCCTCAATAAGGGCTGCGTGACTTTTTTTAGCAATGGGAAAGAAGTGTAGAGTATATTGTGGTTTTGGTTTTTATCTTAGATAATGTGGGGATAAATAAGTATTTGTTCTGAGTATTCTGTAGGTTTGTTTTAAAATTTTCCACAGCTGAGGCACAGCGTTAACCACCAGAGGACTCTGTTTACAGTAAACTGTAGTGAACAGTGTCATCTGGCAGCAGGTAACACAGTAACATCTTAATGCATGGAGAGATAAAAACCAAGTCAGGTGTCTTAATCTACTCCTTTTAAGAAATCTCGATATTTTATGGTGAAAATTTGTAAGAAAAAACAGCCTAAATAAAATTATGGTCTTGTGACTGTATTTTTGGGCTACCTAAAGGTTGAACTGGAATTGTATGTCAAAAAATGTATTTCAACATGGTATAAAAGCACTCCCTATTGATAAAGAAGACATAAAATGCCTGCTAAAAGAAAAAAATGACTGTACCTGTGTGCAGCCTCTGAGGAACAGTGCTCGTAAACCATTACAGCCTCTAGCCAGAGCCTCGATGCCATCACGTGTGATCTGGTCACACCATGACAAATTCAACATCTCCAGCATTCTGCAGCCATCGCTGAGCATCCGAGACAAATAAGACAAAACACAGAGGACATGTGAATTGAATGGAGATATGTCTGATATTATATTATATTATATTAAGGGCTTGAGGAGGAATTAAGAACATTTTCTTAAAGAGAATAATGGTGGTCATGTTATATGGGTTTGGGTAACAATACCAAGTGTGCAAACACTACCTGAGGGCCTTAAGGGAGTGGTTGCTGATAGACACACAGGACGTGAGATCTAGCTGTTTGAGTTTGGAACAGAACTTGCTGAGGCTGAGACAGGTGCTGTCTGTGATCTTGGTGCAGCCGTTCAGGTTCAACACTTCGATGTTTCTGCAGTTCTGAGCAAACGTCCTGGGAAACAGTTGAAACAGTAGACAGGGACGAAGGGGAATTACTCAAGAGTCGCTTCATTGAATAAGTAAGAAGTCAGATGCCAGGAGATGCTCAGGAGCTAATTAACAGAGTCATCTACAGGCCCTTGGGAGGTTGTTGTACACCTAATACACATTTCTTATTTTATTCTCCCAGGATCAGCTTGTACTTCTTTAAAGGCACAGGTCACCAAAAAAATAAAAAACACATATTTTTCCTCATACACTTAGTAATATTTGTCTAGATTGTTTTGGTGTGAATTGTTGAGTGATGGAGATATCTGCTGTAGAAATGTCGGCCCTCTCAGATACAATGCAACTAGATGGCACTCAGCTTGTGGTGCTCAAAGCGCCGAAAACGTACAACTAACAAACTCAACAGCAATGTCTCTTTCCTGAAATCATGACATGGTTACTCACAATAATCCACAGACCTTATTTTGAGCAGTTTCATGTAGGAATGATTTCCTGTCTACCGAACTACATCCGCCAACCTTATCACCATGCAGAAGGAAGTGTGTATCTCCTCATGGACGAGAGGCCTGTGCTTATGACAGCGCAAGAAGCTGATATTAATGGCATCCTCCTCAGCTGAGCTGTAATATTAGCTAGCTCAGTGGTGCTATGTGAGCTAGCAGTAGATGCACACTTCCTTCTGCATGGTGATTCAGTTGGTGGGTGTAGTTCAGTAGAAAGAAAATAGTTCCTACATGAAACTGCTCACAACAAGGTCTGTAGATTATCTTGAGTAACTGGGTCATGATTTTTGGGAGTACACATTATTGTTGAGTTTTCAAATGTATGTTTTTGGCGCTTTGAGCACCACAAGCTGAGTGCCATCTAGTTCCATTATATTGGAGAGAAGGCAGACATCTCTACAGCGAATATCTGCAACACTCGGCAACTCACACCAAGACAATCTAGACTGATAAATAGCAACAGAGGTAAGAGGAATCATATAGGGTTTTTTTTAAATTTGAGGTGGACTGTCCCTTTAAATCAGTTGCTTATAGAGGTGATAAATATCTTCAAGTAAAACCACAAAAATGAACAGATCAAGAGGTACAACTGTTATATATACAAAAAAATTATACCCCCATTGTTCTTCATTTGTCTTTTTTGTTTTCACAGTAAAGTGAGATTAAATGCAATTAGAAAAAAAGAGTTTCTTGTATAGAGTCCCCTGGGACTGAGGAGGCCCGAGCCATTTAAACTTTTAACATAACCACTTTAAACAACAAACTGTAATCAAACTAACAAGAGGTCAAATTAAAAACAGTAGAACTCTTATTATATCAGTATATGCCAGAGAGACAATGACAATCTCACTTCATGGAGGCATCTCCAACACTCAGGCAGCCCCTGAGGCTCAGCTGCCTCAGGAAGCCTCCGCAACGCTTTGAAATGTTCTCCACCACCCGCCCCTGAGAGAGATGGACAGATAGATGGAAAGACACAAAGAGAGAGAGAGAGAGAGAGAGAGAGAGAGAGAGAGAGAGAGTGATATGACTTGGGCCACAGGACAGAGGATCAGCCGTGACGTCACAGTCGGCACCAAAGCCTACCAACCCAGCGATAAGCCTTGGGCTGGATAATGCTACTCAACAAGCACACACGTGCTGCACACACACACACACACACACACACACACACACACACACACACACAAATACTGTCCATTCTACCCTTTCACTCTTCCTCTTATTCTGTCTCACAAACACATCCCTCACCTCTATGTCTGTCTGGAAGTTGAACAAGTCAATCTTCTGCCAGTTACTGCCATCTAGGGCCAGGACATTCCACGCCTGAGACGGAGACAGACAGGTTGTGGACAGAGACAGACATGTAGGTCAGTGAATGGTGACTCTGTTATCATAAAATGCACAAGAAATGAATGAACATAGCAGCTCAGCCTCTGTGTATGCATTGACTATGCCCTCTTTGTGTTTCTTTGTTCTTGGAGCAGGTGCACGAGCTGCTGTTTCACGTCTTACTTCCATCTAGAACCTCTTTAATGTGAGGATTTGCTTCTTTTCTCTGTTTGGGACATTGTGTAAAACGCACATAAAACAAAATGCAATGATTCGCAATCTTTTTCGACATATAGTGGGGTAAATAAGGGCTCAACATGTCAAGTTTTCTTTCATTAAACATATTTCAAATGCAGCTATTTGCATGAAATTTAGACCAGAGATTACCAGGTCTTAACTCAATAAAACTACACTGATAGAGAAATCATAATATTTCAATCCATAACAATTATGTGCAATAAAGTGAAATGATGACACAGCAAAAAAGCATTCGACATGCTAGCTGAAATTTATTTTACACTTGGAGAAGCCTTTGCTTGCAATGCCAGCTTCAAGGCACTTCCTGTCTGAAGAAATAATCTGTCACAGTGTGCAGGTGGGATTTTGCCCCATTTTTCACACAGACAGTTTTTTTTTTAAGTTAAAATTGAAGATTTTGGGGGCCCGGCTTGTGAATCTTGAGAAAAGAAATGTCACTCAAACCTCAACAAGTAGTGTCCTCAGTTCCCAAACACTTACTGAATGTTGTTAAAAGAAAAGGGGATGTAACACAGTGGTCCCAACTTTTTTGTAATCGCAGTTGTAAACTTAAAATATCTGGATTTTGGTCAGACAAAACCACACACCTGAAAACTTCCCGAGCTCCAGGAAATTGATAATGAGCATACTTCCCTGTTGTCTGATATCTAATAGACGAAATAACCGAACAATTTATCAGCTAAACGATCATCAGAATGACACCTGCATGAAGCTGTGCAGACAAGAGGTGAAGCAACCCTAAGATTGAAAACCTTCACTTTCATCACAGGTACAGAGAAACAACATTTTTCTAATCAAAATACGTTGGCGCTGTTGTAAGAGAAGCAGCTGCCACAGCTCTGTATTCACAGTCCACTTGCCAAGCCCCTGTTTTTATTCACAGATAGCTCATTCATAAACGGCTTTCAGCTGCAGTGCACTGTGGCTAAACAGTGGTGCACTTCCACATAACCAGCAGATGGCACTATATTATAGACATGTCTAGAGAATTCAATGATTGTAAACCGGTTTAAATTTAACCATGACATAGTTTAGGATTGCATCCATTCTTTTAAAACAATGAGTGTGATAGTGGGTGGTGTGCAGGTGAAGAGAGGGAAGCGCTTACCTTGGACACTTGGGCACACCTACAGAGTGTCACCACATCTAGATAGGAGAATATTCTAGAAAGAGAGACAAAAACAGAGTTTGTCAGTGATCACTCTCAGATAAAGAGCTCAGTTTCTAGCTAGACTTTATATTTGAATAGTTTTCCTTTTGTGTGATTTTATTCATGTGTTTTGTGTGTCTGTAGAGAACAGAACAATCCCCCTGTGGTGTTTGGTTGGTAGCAGGAGAGCCCCACAGACAGGCAGTGTTTGAGCTGTGGGGCGGTCAGCCACAAAGGGCTGCATGCAGCAGGCTACTGGGTCAGCTCAATCCATTAATCTGCCAATGAGTAATCTCTGGCACTCAGACAGGCAAGGCCACAGACAGCGTGGGACAGACAGACAAACATACAGATATATATACACAGACACATGTGCAGGAAACTAAACATGTACACCTCATCTGAGCTACCGGCAATTCATTATGGTTACTGCTCACAGACGAGCCTTCAAGGGCCAATCTATAGAAAATGTGAGGTATTCAGAGAATTGTCATGGTGCCAGAGCTTTGAGTGCAGCTGGGGTCTGAATGTCCTTTTAACCCTAGGAAACAGGAGCCGGCCATTGTTTCCTTCATATAGATGCGGACAAAGGCTGTGTGTTTTGATGTGCGTTGGGCCAGGGCATGTTGGGACATGTCCGCCTAATCTATACGGAGTCTTGCATCAGGAAGTACATGCACACAATCGACAAAGCAAGACACACACACACACACACACACACACACACAGTCCTTGGGGTGATCGCAGGCCACCAGAGAAGCTGACCAATCAAGCAGGAGCTCATCGATCTCCCCTCTAATAACTGGTTAATGGCTGTGATGCTGATCATTGATTGACTGTCTGTTTTAATCAAACACAATCTGACTTTCCATTATGTGTGAGAGAGAGGCCTTTTACCGACCACAGAAGGATTCTGTTAATCATACTTAGGCTACAGGGAAGCGATCAGTCAATCGGATTTGATGATGGAGCCGTGTATTTGCAAGAATATGGCGGTACGATATGTATCATGATGCAAGAGTTACTATACGATATACTGCGATATATTGCAATATTGTAAGTGAGGCCATATACTTCAAGTTTTTTTTATTTTTTTTTTATTTTAGGAAAACTGTCATAGTATAACAGTGGGCCCTGCATTTGTATTTGTCACAGACCCTGTAACATCCATCATCACAGCACTAATTTTTGTGTCATCTGAGTAAAGGAATTAACATTTGCCTATTTTTTAAGGTCAGTGTTGCCAACTTGGCGACTTTCACACTAGATTAAGCAACTTTTCATACCTTCCTAGAGACTTTATTTCTAAAAAGCGACTGGTGACGAATTTAGCAACTTATTCAGTAGGGCTGAACGCGTTGATCGTTGCCATGGCAATCAACATCCAAATCAGTATTCAAATACTCTATTTTCAAAAAACAAAAAGGTTTATATTGTCATTCATTATTCTCAGACAAGGACATTTAAACTTATTCATTCATTATCCATAACCGCTTATCCTGTTGGTTGGAGCCTATCCCAGCTGACACTGGGCGAGGGGTGGGGTACACCCTGGACAGGTGGCCAGACTATCACAGGGCTGACAAATGGAGACAGACAACCATTCACACTCACATTCACACCTACGGGCAATTTAGAGTCACCATTTAACCTGCATGTCTTTAGACTGTGGGAGGAAGCTGGAGTACCCAGAGAAAACCCACGCTGACATGGGGAGAACATGCAAACTCTGCACAGAAGGACATTTAAACTTTTTTAACTCCAACTCGCTCTCATCTAATGTCAGTTGTCTAAGACATTTGACAGCATGTGACAGGCATAAAGATACACTAGAAAGATGCAGAAAAAGTCAAGCATCTTGTAAAGTTTCAAACTTAATCAAAATGACCCCCAAAAAGTTGAGTGCCAAAGAAAACAGGCCTGGCAAATCACCTGCAATCTGTAAATAAACTGTCAAACAGCTGTCTTGCAAAGTATTCTCCTGTTTAGCTAATATGCCCAATGTCACTGCGACCCACAGATAATTCTCACTGAAGCTTCAATACCAAAAAACTGATATTTGGGACAGCCCTTTCATTTAGACCATCAGTGAAAGAGAGAGAAATATATTGTAATTTATTCCAATGCATGCTGCTCAGAGTAATCACAGTCCACAGCTCTTCCTTCATCAGTGCAGGGGTCTCTGCCTCTCTTCTCCTGCATCGTGCAGTAGGTGTGAGACAGGCAGTGAGCACAGTAGTGAGTTTCTATGGTTATGTTGACACTTTGGATTGGAAGTGAGAGAAAAGTGGTGCACTACAGTACAAGCACCATCGCTCCCATGTCGTTCAGTTATTATGTAGAGAATTTTACTGCTGAATCTAATTCAGCAAAGCTTTAATACTTTCATTTGTTTGGAAGGATGTCGCCAATATGCAAATGAGCCTATGATGTCATCTGGCGACTTTTAGTGACAGTTGGAGCTAGTGCTAGCTACTTTCATTCAGTCCTGTTAAAGTATTTGACACTTGCACTTGACAGTAAAAGCAAATTGGTTGAGAACAACCCATGATGTTTTACAAATTGTTCAATACAGATGGACTCACCGACTTTTTTCATAACAGGTGATATAATAGAGCCAAATTCAGAGGTACAACAACATGAGCAAGAAAGCTCTGATGCTGCCTGAACAAAGACAGAACAGAAAATAAGTTAGTAGCCTTTGATTGCTCCATCAAATCCTGCCTATTTTTTCTGACATGGTACATAATGGGATTTTAATGGAGCATAGTCCCATTTGTTGACAAAATGTACACCTGGCCCTTCAAGCATAGCAAGATAAGAGAGAGTCGAGCCGTCACCATGAGTCTAGGATTGGTTGCCATAGTAACTCCAGTCAGACATGAATTTGGGTGGTGGCGGGGAGGGTGCTGAGTCAGTGCTTCTGGGTAAGAAGACCCTGAACCACTCTGAACTCTCTCCGAGGCTCGTCTGTCAGACAAGGTTCTTCTATATCGCGGCACAGTTTTCACAGTTTATATCCATGCTGCACTGGCCTAGATAACAGCTGTTCATGATGCAGCGCCCGAGAGGCACACAAACGCGAAAACAAGGCAGGTACCGGGCTTGCTCACAGTGATACATTAAACATAAACACTAATGCTAATGAGAAGGCTAATTAAACACATTAACAGACTCATTAGCAAATATTCCTGTGGCAACATACATGCCAATACATACCACATGGGTGATCTACTCCAGTGGGTCCAACCCTTTATTTGGCTGGTGACCCCTTAAAATGAAGCAGTGTTTTCTTTTCTTTGACATATCTACAAATCTTTGGGTTTTACATTTACCTTACATTGGGCTACAGGAATTTACAGTGGGCAATTTTTTACTAATTTCTGTCATTTTAATGACAAAATGATTAATTGATTAGTTGAGAAGGTTACTGCCAGATTAATTGATGATAAAAATAGTTGTAAGTTGTAGCTCTTTTTCTTCTAAATAAGTGTTAAAGGGGACCTATTATGCATTTTCATATTTTCTGTCCAATATATAATGTTACAATGTCAGATGTTCTTATTAAATGTGGCCAAAGTTACAAATAATAAGGTAAACGTGTGTAAAGTAATCCCTGTGAGCAAAGACCTCGGGCTTCAGACTGTTCTAAGTACTCTGTTTCTTTCAATGTTCACTTTCTCCAGGCACGCTACTGCAGGTGTTTACATTACAAACACTGCTACATGTAGCTACATGCTAACGTCAGGGCCACATGTGATTCTGGTTGCCAATGTTGTTAATTACTCCCCTATGTTGGATCACATTCAGCTGGATCCTAACAGGCTGTATTTAGAGGCTTTTATTGGTACTTATTCATGGTAGAAAGTGTTGCTGTTCTCTGTTGCAGTCATTCTCAGGCTGAAATAAAGGTGAAATGGATGTATACAGAGAATTGGATACAGCTCTGGTGGCGGGACCCCATTCATTCCTATGAAAGTTGTTCAGCGGAGCATGAATTCAAAAAATTCAAGTGCTGTTTATAAAATTGCCCATATGATCGGCACTGTTTATGCACAAGAGAGACTAGAGACTTCCACCGGCTAAGCCAGCCACTTCTGGTCTTGCGCTCAGCTAATCTGAATGGGGATAAAATGATTCAATCATGTTGCTCATCCATGTTATTGGACCGAATTGATCAAATTCCGGTAGCGTGACGAGTCGTTTTGCGAGGGCTGTGACATCAAACAATTTTTTCACCAATCTACAGATGTATCTTTTGCCATGTAAGCCTAGGGCAAAATTCTTTGGGGGCCACATACCATCACATGACTAGTGTTGTCACGATACCAAAATCTTTGTTTCGGTACCAATACCAATATGAATTTCGATACTTTACGATACTCTTCGGTATCGTGACATTGTGACATCGTCCAAAGTCCTTTTGGATACAAACCTTTAGAACAATAAATAGCAGGGGTGTAACGGTACCAAAAAAATCATGATTTGGTCAGTACCTCGGTACGGACGTCACGGTTTGGTAACTCAAATGTCCCACCAAGTTTGTGTTGTCTCGTGTTGTCTCCCTTTGCGAGGCAGACTTTCTCTTGTCTTTTTTCACGTGCGCCAGCTGCGAATGTTGATACAGGTGTTGTCATACACACCACTTGTGCAATCTGTGCTCCAATAGGAACAAGAAAGGCGTTTGTGTGCATAAATGAGTAAAATAAATTAACTAAATTAATTAATTGAATCAATTTCAAAGTACCGGTATTTTCCAAATGCAGTATAGTACCGTTTGGAATACTCTAGTACCGTGGTACTATTTTAGTACCGGTATACCGTGCAACACTACACATTACGGATGTAATTACAGCGTAGCCACTACGAAAACTGGCTTCAAAGCCTGGCGCACTTACTGGGGGCCTGGACAGCGCAGACCCATTGACGGTGACCAATCAGAGCACTGTGGGCTTTTTTGTGTAGGAGGCTTAAAGAGACAGGTGCAAAAACACAACGTCTCAGACAGAAGGTGAATACCAAGTGTTTCAGCACAGACGGTTTGGGGAAAATAAAGTGTTTTTTGACTATTAAAGCATGTAAACATGTTTTAGTAGAAAACCAAAGTATGTACCTAAGAAATTAGCACAATAGGTGCCTGAGGAGGTAAAAATGTCCAGTATTTCTAATGAAAAAATGAAGAGAATAACCTACCTAGAACATTCCTTTTCCTCTTTCCTGTCCCATTCATCATCTAACAACCCCTTGGATTTATTGGGAAACCCCTCTGTAGGGGTCCCAATCCCCTGGACGGGAAACTCTGCTTTACTCTTTACACTAATTAATGTCTAATTGTAAAAAATGGTGTGAATAAATCACCTGTATGTGATTTTTTTGTTCAAAATGTCTACACACAGATGTATACTTTCATAACACAAAAATGTACGTAGAACAACATCACTGTGTACCATGGTGACAGGGCGTAACAAAATTATAAATACAAGAACAAATGGCGCCAATCAACCCACTTTCCATGGTTTAAAAACAAGATTATCTGCAGGAACAATGAGTCTTCCTCACAGCTGATGCAAGTGTCTGAACATGACACATGTGACAGTAGGTCATGTGATGTGTCATAGAGGGAGTGCATGAGAGTACATGTCTTTTCTGCCCCACCAGTGAAAGTATAGCTGTTGGTAATAGGTGTACTGGTAGTCTCTGTGGAGCACAGCTGGAGCAGCAGAAGAGCACAGCACTGCGGAATTCCCCACCAGCTAAGACGGGCTATTTATAGCACACATACACAGACGTACAGTTTGCATAGGCCCAGGAGTGTTTCACACACAGACACACACCTAAACATGCAGTGCTCAAGTGCAGAAATAAACAGTCGACACATCATGTGTCTGCAGTTACACGCAGGTGCTTCCTTTTTTAAACATACACACACACATCTATAATTCAGTGTGGAGGATGAACACATGTGTGAGAGTGTGTGTGATGTATGATTTAGAGGTCATGTGCAGCAGCTGATGTGGGACCAAATATTGGTCTGTAGGCCACATAGTTAACAGAACCTCATTTCAGACTAGTGAGCAACACACATATAAATACACACACTCCTACACACAACTGTTCAAGGCTGCTTCAGCTAATGAGTAACCCTGACCTAAGCCCTTGTCCCAGGGTATGTTGTGTTGTATTTTCTGCGTGTGCTGGTGTGTGCATGTGGAAGTGGCAGGTTCCTTATTATTAATCTTACCTAAGAAGAAGCTCTTTGGGGAGCTTCTTGTTAATGGGGGCTTCATCGCTGTTTGAGAACACCTGCGGAGACACAAAGATAAACAACAATAATGAGTGTTTGTGTTGTGTGTTAGAGGTGGTCAATAGCATTGACACAGAGAGACGACACATGGTGTTACCATGGCAATAGAAAGCACATTATCATATAACACTACATAAAATACAGATCTATATACATGACATTTATACAATATCATTTTGTTTGGCAAACTCAGAATTTGTTAAAAGAATAAGTTCACATTTTTTCAAGTAGGCCTTGAAGGGACAGTTTACCCCAAAGTCAGAGATACATATTTTCTCTCTTGCCTGTAGTGCTATTAATAAATTTAGATTGTTTTGGTGGGAGCTACAGAGTATTGGCGATAACAGCCATAGAGATGTTTGCCTTCTCTCCAATATATTGGAAAGAGATGGTATACAGCTTGTGGTACTTGAAGCAGACCTTGTTGTGAGCAGTTTCATGTAGGAACTATTTTCTTTCTACCCTACTAAATGCCCCAACTGTATCACCATGCCAAAGACATAATTTATCTAATGCTAGCTCACCTAGCACCATCGAACTAGCTAACGTCACAGCTCAGCCGTGGAGGACGCAATGAATGTCGTGCTGTCCATGTCCATGAGTGGATGCATCCTTGATACAGTTGGCAGGTGTAGTTTGGTAGAAAGAAAATAGCTCCTACATGAAACGGCTCACAACAAGGTCTGTGGATTATCTTGAGTAACCAGGTCATGATTTCTGGAGAGAGACATTGCTGTTCAGCTTCTTGAATGTATTTTTTGCCGCTTTGAGCACCAAAAGCCGAGTGCCATCTAGATCTATCATACTCAAGGGAAGGCAGACATCTTTACAGCCGATATCTGCAACACTCTGCAACTCACACCAAGACAATCTAGGCTGATGCTTTCAGTGTACGTAAGGGGGGCAAATCCACATGCTAATTCTGTGTAAAAAGGTATCCAAAATTCAGCTGAAGCAAAAGAAAGAGGTTCCAGTAGCAGTCAAATGAAATGGGTATCCTCCAGAGCTAGTTGTTGTATGAAAGCACCTCTTTTTATTACTAACCCTTTACTGCAGTTCAGCAAGGAAACACAAGGACACAATTTGGTACAAAATTTGGGAGATGCCCATTTGATTTTATAGCTCATACTTCTAATTTTTACACAGAAACAGGACAGAATTTAGTCTCCCCATCACTTAAATCAAAAGGGATCTCTTCACAGCCAGTATGGACAAGAGAAATGATCATATCAACTAAGAACACTTTCAATGTGTGTTGGTTTACGACTTCTGAAAAAATGTGAACCTATCCTTTAATAAAACTAGAACCTTACATGTTTCCAGTTACTAGTGAGAAAAAAAAGCTATTACGTGCTTAAGAGATGCTAATAAACAAGTCAGAGCTACGTTTGGCTTTCCACGTCCCCTCCTTACAAGCTTATAATTCTGTTAGCCTGGTCAGCTTGTTGGCATGCTTATCTCAATTAGTCTACTCGCTGGATGTCTGGCCATCTGCTGAGTGGGACACACACACATACACACACTCACACACTCTTACACACTTGCAGGTGATTCAAGTCAGACCTCTCTGTGTGAAGAACAGAGGCAGAACATTCTAGATCAGGTGGGCCGTATTCAGCCATGAATTTAAATTACGTCAAACACCCACATTCGCTGTGCCTCTGCAGACACGCATCCTGCGAGTGATACACTTGTATCCTCAAAGTCTCAGAAACCGTATCTAATGAGGAGGTTGGGGGGGGGGGACTCCCTGCTGCTTCACACGCAAACACAAACACTGAAATGTAAAAACACAAAGGGGAGCGAGGGGAAAGGCACAGGAGGAGCAAAGGTTGATTCTGGAAACATCTTGACTTCAGCGAGCTCCATGACAGATGCAGGCTCCTCGAAAGAGAAGGCAATAACGGTGAGGGAAGATGGGAGAAAGAGGGAGGACAGGGGGAACACGAGAACGTAAGAGACAGAGGCAAAGAAAGAAATGGTGCTACAGTCAGGAACTACAGGAAAATATGTGCAAAACTTGTTATCAAAATCAGAGTGAGAGGAGAGGGGATATAGGGAGGGAGGAAGTAAAGGCCATTTTAGAGGAAATGGGGTTAAAAAGACAAACGACAGGGAGTTGGTCCAGTCAAGGTCCAGCAAAAGATTAACTGAGCTGGTTTGAATTTTAACATCAGTGCTCAGGTAGCAATGCAGCACACAAAGAGCTTTGAACCTGATCTGAACCTATTCATTAACTATATCCAATAATAGCTCCAGGATAAAGGTAAAACCTTTCTCATCATTGGTTTGCCACATCGCCTTGTATTGAACTCTTCTTCACAATCTACCCATGAGGGCTGACACCAGCTACTTAATGATGGCTCAACACAATCTCTGAATAAATGCTTTAGAATTAAATCTTCATCATCACAATGTGACTTCCAGTTATATTTGGAACCATATCAATTGAGTTAACGGAGAGTAAATTGACCTTAATTGTGCAATACTGTGTGTACTGAATGGTAGGAAGAGACGAGGCCTGCTGTATATTGACTCAGTGTCTCTCTAAAGCCAGAGGTGGCTTAGGATTTAGGACTAAATTTAGACTTAATTCCAAACCACCTCTGTAACACATCACTCACCTTTGACCTTTCTGTCAACAGACACATGGTTACACACAATCTAGACAACCTACAACTGGTGGGCTTTGACAGGCAAAGAACACAGGCAAAATAATCTTTACATGTGATTTAAACGTGCTAATTGAAACATAATGTATAGTCTGGCACTGTCCACACTTTTCTAGTGATTGAAAGTACTTTTTCAATTCAGATTCACATTCAGACTTTTCAGATTGTCACTGAAACAATCATTGAAATCATTTCAACAAATATTTGCTGGTTTAAACCTGCTGCTATTCTCTCTTTTATGTCATTTAGGGCTGCTACTAACAACTATTTTCATTGTCAATGAAACTGCTTTTTTTTTTTAATTATTTGATTAATAGTTTGGTCTGTAAAACATCATAAATCAGTGAAAATGGCACAGCATAATTTCCTAGAGCTCATTAGCCAACAGTCCAAAACCAAAAATATTCAGTTTATGATACGAGACAATAAGCAGAAAATTCCTTGTGAATTTGTGAAGCTGGAACCACAAAGAATAGCACACATTGTTTCTTGAAAACCGACTTTGACAATAAACCGATTATAACTAAGTCAATTAAATTTCAGTCCCTTGAATAGTCGTCTATTAGACCAATCATTGCAACTGTAATATCATGTAAACTGGAGGGATGGGACTTGGGAACTGGTTCCAGTTGAGAACCTGTTCTAAATTGTCTGATCCATCAGAGTTGTTTGCCTACAAGCTTAAAAATTCCTTTTATTGATACCGGCATGTTCTTCTTGCACACTGCAAAATAGTGACATTAAACTCATGCTTCTACACTGCTTGAAATTTCGAGTTGGTATAACTGGCCCCTTCGCCCCTTGGTGCTGAACCACAAACCCAGACAAAAATGCTAAGTTAGCGATTAGCTAGCAATGAAGTATAAGGTTCAAAGACAGGCAGGTAAGGTTAGGGTAAGGGTTACATCTTGTTACATATAAAGCGAATAATGTCTTTATGTATAATGAATTTAAAAGTGGATTACTGCTATGTATGGCCTCATATTTATTCACTACAGTTTCGCATTGTAGCAGAGTTCAGCTAACCGTCACAAGGGTGGGTTTGTCTTGTACTAGTGGTGGGCGCGGTTTGTAGGGGCGTGTCATGCACGTGACAAACAGAATGTGTCTGCAGCCATGCATGTAGCGTTGCACGGTATACCGGTACTAAAATAGTACCGCGGTACTAGAGTATTCCAAACGGTACTATACTGCATTCGGAAAATACCGGTACTTTGAAACTGATTCAATTCATTAATTTAGTTAACTCAATTATGCACACAAACACCTTTCTTGTTCCTATTGGAGCACAGATTGCACAAGTGGTGTGTATGACAACACCTGTATCAACATTCGCAGCTGGCGCACGTGAAAAAAGACAAGAGAAAGTCTGAATCGCAAAGGGAGACAACACGAGACAACACAAACTTGGTGGAACATTTGAGTTACCAAACCGTGACGTCCGTACCGAGGTACTTACCGAACCATGATTTTTTTGGTACCGTTACACCCCTACTATTTATTGTTCTAAAGGTTTGTATCCAAAAGGACTTTTCCTTAGGAAAAGTACTGAAGAGTATCGAAAAGTATCGAAATTCATATTGGTATTGGTACCGAAACAAAGATTTTGGTATCGTGACAACACTACATGCATGTTTCTGAAACTTGCAACAAATAGGAATCATGGCGAAGAAGACTAAGCGGCCAAATTGTGGCATTATTCAGGAAGAACGATGACAACAGCTGCTTGTAAAGTCTGTAAAATGATAATTTTAAGTAGAGGTGGAGACACCTGCAATATGCTGAGACGTCTTTCTACGCAACACAAGGTTACATTCCAGGAATGCCATGTTTTTGAAACTGTATTTGAAGCCACTGCTTCCCAACTCAGCAGCAAGTTCATTACCGAGGGTACGTTATAATGACAATAACGCTACGCAGCTAAACTGTGCTCAGACTCAGAGATAATAAAACAGTTGCACTGATGCTGACAACTGGTGTAGGCCTACTCTTTTCCAAACTGAAAACTGATCGGGAATCAAGAAGGGAATCAATAAAGAATCAGACCAATAAGCAGAATCGATAATGGCACTGGTATCAATCAAATCTTACCTACTAACTTGATAAGGGTATAAACTGCTGGCCATACAAAACTTTCATCATTATTTTTAGACTAAACCATTAATCAGTCTAATAAAATCTATTAAACAATGATGTAATTGTTATTAAATTGTTAGTTGCAGCATATTTCATATAAATT
The DNA here is from genome assembly GCF_006386435.1 of Epinephelus moara. Lineage (NCBI taxonomy): Eukaryota > Metazoa > Chordata > Actinopteri > Perciformes > Serranidae > Epinephelus > Epinephelus moara. The sequence goes on from NC_065527.1 coordinate 16,453,917, forward strand.
TCTGTTTGCATGTCAATGGACAGGAAGTAAAAAAGTGCCTCAGTGTTGTGTGACCTAAACTCCAATGGAAAAGTTGCCAGGTGGAGTGGCACCAACAAAGTATTTAGTGTGTGATCTCAGCCATAGTTATGACATTATGACAGCAAGGTTCATCTCCAGTGCGCATGCTTTAATAAAGTTATCATCTCAGCATTCTGGTGCCCTCGTTCCCTGTGCCAGCAGAGCAGCATTCCCAAGCAGGGAGTTCCTCTCTGCAGTCATACTCCTATTCCTAGACAGTGTACAACTGGGTGGGTATGAAAATCTGGCTTCAGAACTTGCATGTCTCAGGTTTAAAGCTGCCACATTAAAGAAACTATGAGGAAATGAGATATGGGCCATATAGTGTGTTCAGTTTTGGGCCTGCAGTACAACAACAGCAAGTGGGCTTGTGCCAGATGTTCATTATAAAGCATCATCTCAGGTGTTAGGCTATTAGTCAACCCTCCCAAGTCCTCCTCTATTAGCCCCTACTCTTCTGACACACACTACCACACCAGCTTGTTTCCCACCATACACTGGTTTTCATCTGCGTCTAAGAAGCTTACAGCTCTGCTGAGAAATCCACTGATATGGCAACACACATCAGCGCCACTACCACCTTCTGTTCTCATTCACTCACACGTAGACACATACGATCAAGCAGCCAGCTGAATACCTGATGGAGAAAATCAAGTACAGTCCCGTCAAGTCAAACCATAAAGCTTCTCAGCAGTGCATGAACAATATTCCAGATAAAAAATGCCCACAGCTAATAGGGACCTATAACCAGCTCAACAGGAGCTAATTTTAGGCTTGTTCAAAATTATTAAGAAAACGCTGACACAGCGAAACATGATCATTATTTTACCACTGGTAATATGCATTAATTGAAGGCACGTGGACTAAGCTGCAAAAAAAAAGCCATACAGACAAAGAGTAAAACAACAACAAAAGAAGAGGCAAAACCTGCTCAAATTTTGATGTACAAAATGTATATAATATGGGTAAAATGCTGAATGCAGGACAGGTCAACCACGCACAAGCCCAGGGGTCCAAAGTGTCACTAAAACTAGCAAGCACCAACCACGAGGAGACTCAACCACAAAAATATGCAAAGGAACTGCAAATAGACAACGAATAGCTACAAAATGGGGGGAAACAAGCCCAAATTGACACAAAATGACCTCAGAGACACAGAATGATCTCAAGAAGACACAAAACCACAGAAAGATGCACGACTACAAAGAGATGCGAAAGAACAACAAAAAAGAGGCAAAACCAGCTCAAAGTCTGTGTTTCTTGACCCTATAAAGGAAAAGAAGGGGGCTTTTGTGTATCTGTGCCCAGGGGCCCACTGTCTTATAATCCACCCATGCTTGTATAAGTGTTTTTAACCTTCAGGTATACTGCTAAAGACCTGAATACTTCTTCCACCACTGCAGACGAGCACTGAGCTCGGACACAAAAGGGTGCGTGTTTTCCTCTCTCCTGCATATGATCATGGAAAGGTTGTGGGAGGACAAATGATCATTCAGAGCACTCATGTTATCTACTGTAGCATCACTGGCTCTTGATATAAAAGGACTATCTGTAGTGAGCCTGTGACTCTCAGAGAGCCACCCTAACCCCCCCTGTGGCACCTGTCATTCACAGACATCACATGAGGTGTCACAGTGTTATGAGCCAAACCCAAGTGATGACTAATTGAATGCTGCTACACCGCTTTTTATTTACAACATTAGTCTCCATCCGCAGCCCCAGTCGCCCCCTCCTGAAAGCCTGTAACCTCAGGCGACAGTGGCAGCCAGCCTCGGCCCTGATATATTGACTCTCCTCAGCCACAGCCCTCCTGTCCCGCAGTCCTCAGCTCCATGTTGTCGCTGTCTACTGGTGCGGCAGGACAATAACAGGATTTCGGATTACCCTTGACCAACAAAACGCCTCGGCTCCCGACTGCATGTTAAATTAGGAGCACGGTCGACACACACACACACACACATACACACACAGACACACACACTTATACAAGCCCACGACTCCCACGTCTACTAGAAACAAACAGTTTAACCGTTAGTGGTCCACTCCCTGTGTCATACCTCGAACCGGCCCTTGGTGATACCGTTCATGTCTGCTGCGGCACGTCCCTGCTACACGCCGCACACACACCAGTCGAGCCGTTTGACGGTTATTGTTTTTGTCGCCGTTTTATTTTTGGTCGGCCGGAGTGTAGGAGCCGAGCTGGAGCTGGGTCCTACACCCTCCCCCCCCAGCCGTCAGCGAGGCTCCTGTCTCCGGGTCAGTGAGGAGGAGGTGGCGGCGGTGGTGGTGGTGGTGGTAATGAGGGTGGTGTCGGTCCGGGGCGGCCTGCGGTAGCGTTAACGGTCGTTGTTTCGGAGACCAACGGCTCCCCAGCCCGTCTCATCACAGGGCTACCAAAATAACAATAATAACATGGACGGTCTGTCAAGTGACTTCACTTCCGCCTCTCCCTTCATCGCTCCAGCGCGAGTCAGCTGGCCCCAAATCCCCCAAGTTCGAGTTAAACACACGGGAAACGCTGCGTTAACGGCCGCCGTCGCCTCTCACAGCTTCTCCCACACACTAGACACTCGTATGGCGGCTGACATGGACGATTTCCTCCGTGTTTTCTGTTTACTTGCGGGGAAGGGGGAGGGTCTACGTGACGTCATTGCTGCGGGAAAAGCACGCGTGGTCGATTTGTTTTGATTGTGGGGTCTTGCGGAGATTTGGGGGAAAAAATATGACAATGGTCCTTTTGGGCCGCATTCGCCGCGGCAGTCACGGGTACTATAGCACCCGAGACGTGACCTGACACGAACCCGTGGGTCTGATAAGGGGAAGGAAACACTCTCATCTGTGGACGCAGGACCAAAGAGTGTGTCTGCAGTAGAGATGTGCAACACTGGAGCAGGGAGGCTTCAACCTGCAGACACACACCCAAAACAACTTGGAGTGACTCCTCTGTCACTCCTGCATTATGTCAACTGTGACAGCAGTGGTAGGAAATAATGAAGAACTCATTTATTGAAGTGGAAATAGGAAATATAACAGTGTAAAATACTGCATATACAAAGGAAAGTCCTGCATTTATATTAAAGGATTATGATCACTGATGCATCAGTGTGTGAGTATTGTTGTGGCACGGCTAAACCTATCTACTTTATAATGCTGGGCAGATTAACTTGAAGTTATTAAGACATTTAGACTTCTAAAAACCTTATTTCACAGTGCAGTATGCCTGTTATTTTAAACTTAAAGCAGCTTCATAAATGAAATTATATAAAATCTGTATCCTAAACAGTAGAATGTTTTAGAATTGAAAAAATAGATTATAGTAAATTATTGATTTGCAGTACATATATATAATGCAAATCAATAAAAATAATAATAAAAATAAAAATTAAATCTACTTTATTTTTTAGGATAAAGATATTATTTAATTTATTTTATGAAGCTGATTTAAGCTTAAAATAATAGGCATACTAATCGATTAATTAATTTGATATTTTTTTTAATTTATCTATTTTTTTGTAAATAATTAAAAAAAAATGCAAATCAGTAATGATAATAATAATGTAAATCAAATCTGCCTTATTTTTTAGGACACATATATTATTTAATTTATTTCATGAAACTGATTTAAAATAGAAATAACAGGCCTACTAATTAATTAATCAATTTTATCTTTTGTTTTATTTATTTGATTTTTAAATAATAATAAAATATATAATTCAAATCAATGCTAATAATAATAATAATAATAATGCAAATTGAATCTACCTTGTTTTTTAGGATAAAGATATTTTTTAATTTATTTTACAAAGCTGATCTGAGATTAAAATAATAGGCATACTAATTAATTAATTAATTAATTAATTTGAGATGTTTTTAATTTATTTAATTTTTTTGAATAATAAAAATATATGTAAATCAATAATCATAATAATGTAAATCAAATCTGCCTTATTTTTTAGGATACAGATATTATTCAATTTATTTTATGAAGCTGATTAAAGTTGAAAATCATAGCCCTACTAATTAATTCATTCATTTTATCATTATATTTTTTTAAATAATATATATATTTTTTTTTAAATAAAAAAGTAGAATGTAGTGTAGAAGTATGAAATACAATAAAGCAGAAGTACCCAGTTTATATACTTCAATACATTTTGTAGGTAAATATTGTACTTCTTACTGCACTACATTCATTTGAGAGCTATAGTTACTTTAGAGGTTACATTTCATACAAATTTTATTATCAGCTTCTGCATTGTTTAGTAAAAAAAAATTCTATCTATCCTATATTAAATGGACATTTTCTAAATTAAAAGTTTGATTTTTCATAATTCTGCTAGTTTCAAGTTGCTAGTTTCTTGTGTCAAGATATAGATATATTAATTTTGTGTATTTATTTGTAAATAAGTTAATTTTATTAAAAACATCTTGAGATATTTTCACTGCACTGACAGGTTTGTTTCACTTGTTTACAGAAAATAGTTAAAATGGCCTCCAGCTTATCCAACACAACAATAACCCGTGATAAATAATAATATTATAGCCTTATCTGCATGTATATAACACTTTTTTGACACTTAAAATACATTTTGTTAATAATACTTAATTCAGGCATGATTTTGAATGGAGGAAATTTACTTGTAATGGAGTTTTTAACCGTGTTGAAATGCTAAAAAGATCTTCATATGTCTTCTACCTCTGTTACTGCGTGTTTAGTAGACAGGGCTGCAGACATATTTGAGTGTGAGTTACACATCCAGAGTGAAATATCTTTACAGGAGTTCTCCACATCCACAGCTAGAGGGCGCTCTTATGCAACCAGCCTCATCTATGCTGACTGTTACAGCAGGGGATGATCACTAATACACAGAGTTTACTCCTGTAATAAAGCACAACTGTGTGGAAACAGGAAAGGACCGGCAGTACTTGAACTTAACTTTGGTATTTTATCTTCCCCTTGGAGTAAATGTACTTAGTCACCTCTCTCTACTATTGCCTTCAGTTTCAGCATGCTGGTATTGTGCATGCTGGCTCACTGTCACACCGTCATGGCTTACTGGGACACTTGGATAGGACAGAGCCATCGTTAATGTGATTAGTAACACCTGTGCTTTTCCTGCTAAGTCAAAATGCCTGCAGTGAATAGAAGCCTGTGAGGAAAATGTTCAATTGTCCCACTTTAACAAGTTCTTACAGGAAAGTGAGGCAGATGTGAGTAAAGCTCAGTTTATGTACAAGTACACACAGTCCTGAGGAGAGGCAAAGGAAATGACAGCACACACAGTGGGGCCTTTAAGGTCACACTGATGCTGCAGTAGTAAGATGTTCTCGCTCTCAGTGCGTCTAACCAACACTTTAACTCGTCTAACACAGGTGTAATTAAGAACATAACTGAGTGAATTAGATTCAGGTGTGCTGGTTCTGGGGCTCTGCTGTTGTGTATGCTGGCTCTCGTGGCACACTTAAAGGGACAGTCCACCAAAAAAATATTTTTCATCTTATCTTTAGGGCTATTTATCAGTCTAGATTGTTCTGGTGTCAGTTGCCGAGTGTTGGAGATACTGGCTGCAAAGATGTCTGCCTTTTCTCGAATGTAATGAAACTACATGGCACTCAGATTGTGGTGCTCAAAGGTTGACAGGTGAATTTTGGTAGAAAGAAAATAGTTCCTGCATTAAACCGCTCACAACAAGGTCTGTGGATTCCATCGTCATGGTCTTCATGAGGGTCATTGTAACTTGTAACTAACTTGTGGAAGCTACTTTTCTGTTTGTGATCAATTACGGTGACATATTGGAGATGCATGTAGCCTCCTCCATTTTACGTAGCCTTGATTCAGTATTCCATGCATCTCTATGTTTTAATACAAACACAAAGTCCCTTACTCGTCACTGCATCCTTTATGATTTGGTGGGTTGGACGTCACTGACCACTTGCAGACAACAGCACTGGTATATGTTTATCTATAAAGCAATATTGGGCAAACATCCGGCCTACCTCTGCTCGCTTCTGTGTGACAGATCTGGTAGTTACCAGCTACGCTCCTCCAGGTGGTTGCTGTTTAATGTAGCCTGGGTTATAACAGATCTGGGGAAAACTGCATTCTCCTCCTCTGCACCATGGACATGGAACAATCTCCAAAAACATCTAAAGACACTTCTATTCATTGATGAATTTAAGGGCATCATACAGAATGTGGTGACAGAGACATGTGCTTGTTTTTCTTGAGAGGCCACTATGTTTGAATAGTTGTTTTTTTATTGTGGATTTTTGTATTATATATGTTGTAACTGTTGCATTTTAAATGTGTATTGATTGGCTGCTACCTCAGCCAGTCTCGTGTAAAAGAGATTTTCAATCTCAATGGGACTTCCTGATTAAATAAAGGTTAAATAAAATAAAATTGTCTGCTTTAGCTACAAGCTATAGAAAACAATGACCCTGATGAAGACCTGTGAGTCACAACACATCAGTCTTTTTAATCTATATTACCATGTAAAATAAAGGCATTTCATTTTTTGCACAAACCCTACAGTGTGCCTTGGATTGTTTTTGAAGGAGACATTTTATTATGCATTTTGTAAATTTTTTCGGTGATACTGCTTTGTCTTCAAGGTCTGTGGATTATCTTGAGTAACTGGACCATTATATCTGGAAAGAGACATTACTGTTGGTGTCACCACTCAAAAAGAGTAATGCATTACTTAATTACTCCCTGTAGATATTCATTCATTACACACTTTACATTACTTTTGTGGAGTACTAAGTCCTAATTGAAAAAGAACATTAATATAATGTTACACCGTACACACGCCCACATATAAGCCCAAAACAAGGATAAGGAGAATTAGGACGGGACTGCAGAAGGCTACACCTGCCTAAAACGAAACCAGACTATATCAATATATAAAAGAGGTTGGCATCTTAACGCTGTCTAGTAGCCTACAAATATTAATTGCCTCAAAATAATATATTATAAGATAATAGAAGAGACTGGCTTTCCTAATGCCATTAGATCATAACAGACTTAAAAGTTTAAGTAGCATATGAACTGCACTTTACTGCACGTTTTTATTAAGCTGTTGGTCAAAGGGAATATTAGTGCAGGGAGATAAATATCTGAACAGTATGTTGGACTTATTTCTGGGATTTATTTGGACTAACCAGCACAGTAAAAAAAAATCATGAAATGATTATTTTGTGTGCGTCCATCTGGAATCACAGGAGTAAAAAGGATTTTTTTGATGGCATAAGTTCTGAATTTTTATTTTGGTGAAGAAAATCAGAAAAACAAAATACCCAGAAATATGTTCCAAAATTAAAATGTACAAAAAAAATGACTTCACTCCCACCCACATGTCTGCTGATCTACATTTTTCAAAACAGCTGCTTTGCTGCTAATTAGATTTCATACCATAGTAAGCCATTTAGGACGCGGATATGAATTCAGTTCTCTGCAAACACAGTCACGTCATAGTTGTAGTCATTCATTACACACTGTATAATTCTATAACATAAATATAGAAGAGATGACGTAGATAGAGGAAACACTTGGTGCGTGAGTGATGGCATGAACGCATACATTTTATGATGCTCGTGCTAAAATGTAGTCTTTCATTTGCATGCAGCACATTTTCAATCCTTGTGCCACTGCGTCTCACCACACCGCATGGTAATTAACAATCTCTCATCAAAAGTCAAATTCATTAAGTCAGCTCTTTGAATAGCTCCATGTCCTTCTCATCCTGACTCTGCTGCGGCTGGCAGCTCAGTGTTGAATGTGTCCTGATGATCACACTGACTCCAGTGATGTCAGGCGAGGCCATCTATGTTGAACACATAATGTTTCTATAGAGTTCAGCTGATAATATTTAAGTACTATCCAATAAATTTAAATATATATGTGCAATTGCATTTGGACTACTTTAGTTTACTCTGTTGCCTGTGATTTTTTTAAAGGGCCAGTGACTCTAATCCAAGCAAACCTTCGAAAAACCCATTGGTTTATTTAAAAAAGTGCACTGTCACAAAGCTAAAAACAGGGCTGTTTCCCTTAGCTCATGAAAAGGTTTTGGAGATACATGTTTTTCACAGGATGGACACACACACACACACACACACATGCACACCCACCCACCCACACACACACACACACACACACACATGCACACACACACACACACACACATGCACACACATAAACACATCAATCATCTCTCTCAAAACCAATTTTCCCTGCGTGCAGCTCCAACTCTTTGCTTTCAAAGCTGTTCCTGTTTTTCTGGACCCCCACTCCTCACGGAGGCTGTTGCCATGGAGACAAAGCCATACCCCCCTCTGTCCCTGAGCTGCACCAATATGACCAATGATTTCCTCTGAGTCAGTCACACACCTGCACTACACCTCATTCTGACAGGACATGTCTCACATGGGAAGTCACTGCTCTCACACATACTCAGAGCAATCTTGTGGCTGCTGTGTGTGTGTGTGTGTGTGTGTGTGTGTGTGTGTGTGTGTGTGTGTGTGTGTTTACTTCCGCAGACCGCCTGATGGGTGTGTACTGGAAGTCCTGTGAGATTACACACCTGTGTGAAAGACACCTGCAGCAAACATAATTCTCACCAGCCTCTCTGAGACGGTGCAGGTGTGAATCACTGTCTCTCTCCTCCTCGCCATCACTCTGCCCCCTCCTCTACGACCCCCAGCTCTCCAGAAATAGCCCCCGTGCATGAGTCAGGATCACAGCCCACCTTAAACTCCCCCATTCAAACCATCTAAAACAGGAGGTGAAAGTACAGATGCCCATGAGAGCAGGGTCAAAGAATGTGACGGAGAGTCACAGAGATGAGTGAGTGAAATGGAAAAACATCAGTGGGGGATTTGAAGCCATGATGAAGCAGCACGAGTGACTCCACTGGAGCAGAGGGAATACAGAGAATTATGAAAATGAAAAAGGTAGGATGTGAAAGACAGAAATGGAGAGAGATGAGTAAGTGTGAATCCTCAACAAAGGCGTCACTCTTTAAGGAATGTCTACATCGCTGTTTTTTATATATCTCTAATTCCAATTGTTTTCCTGTATATCAGTGTGCAAGCATCTGGACACATGTACTTATTTGCATCATATTTTCTCCTTCTTCTTTCCTTTTCATTCATTTACTCCATAGTGATTTGGCAGTTATAAATACTGCTTAAAATTTTAAATGTGGTTCACTGTTATAGATTAGATTACCACACAATAAACAGAAGGGGTTCCCTTTCAGTAGAAAACGTGATCTATTGACCTCTATTTTTTTTTCATCCATAAGCTGCCCTACATCCTCCGAAACTTTCTTCATGCAGGGGTCCTGTCACATGCAGCTGGTGCCCTTTTTATTTTTTCACCCCTGCCCCTCAGACAGACTTAGTCCGCCACTGATGCAATGTATAATAGTACAGTTTACACCTAACAGGGAGCATTTTTCTGCAATAAGTACTTTTACTTTTGACTCTTTTAATACATTTCAGTAATAATACTTACATACTTTTGCTTTCAGAACATTTCCAATGCAATACTTCTCCTAATAATGGAGTATTTTTACATTGTGGTAGTGCTACTTTTACTTAAGTAAAGGATCTGAAGGGGTGACTTCTAGCTCACCAGGTAGAGTGTGTGCCTCATATAGGCTTAGTCCTTTGTTGTGTGTCATTGCCCTTCTCTCTACCCCATTTTCCTGACATTCTCCAGCTTTGCTATAATAAAGTCTTAAAAAAAATAAAGTATCTGAATACTCTTTCCACCACTGAAACTCTGACTACAAGGTCGGCTTTGTAGCTGCTTTGGAGCTGTCACTGCATGGTCATCTTCTGCAGATGGAGTTGCCCAGGTGTCATGAAATGATAATGATAATGATAATAATAATAATAACAATAATAATAATGATAATACATTTTATTTCTGGGCACCTTTCATGACACTCAAGGTCGCCTTACATAGTAAAATACAATAAAATACAAAGTACAAGATAATGAAACATTTAACAACAAACAAACAAACAAATATCAGTTTAAAAAGCAAACAAAACAAACATAAACAAAACATCTGTTCAGGCTTACCCACTCAAAGAGAGTAGGAAAGCCTGAACAGGTGAGTTTTCAGCCTGGATTTACAGTGTGGGAGTGAATCAATATTTCGGAGGTCAGAGGGGAGTGAATTCCAAAGTTGGGGAGCAGAGCGGCTGAATGCTCTGCTCCCCATGGTAGTGAGGCGGGAGCAGAGCGGCTGAATGCTCTGCTCCCCATGGTAGTGAGGCAAACGGAGGGGACAGTGAGGTGAATAGAAGAAGAGGATCTGAGGGTGCAAGCAGGTATGGTGATAGGAAGGAGGTCAGAGAGGTACCGAGGGGCGAGGTTGTGGATGGACTTGTAGCTTAGAAGTAGAATCTTATAGTGGATGCGGTAGGTGATGGGGAGCCAATGGAGCTACTGTAAGATTGGTGTGATATGACAGGTGGATGGGGTCCTAGTGATAATATGGGCGGCGGAATTCTGAACCATCTGGAGTTTATGGAGGATTTTCTGGGGGAGACCAAATAGGAGGGAGTTGCAGTAGTCAAGCCGGGAAGTGGCAAGACTGTGAACCAGTATGGCAGCGGTGTGAAGTGTGAGGGAGGGGCATAGGGGGTTGATGTTGTGGAGATGAAAGTAGGCTGACCGGGTTATGTTGTTAATGTGGGATGAGAAGGAAAGCGTGCTGTCAAGGATGACACCCAGACTCTTTACCTGAGGGGAAGGGAGGATGGAAGAATTGTCAATTGATATGGTGAAACTGTGGGCTTTGGCTAGAGTGGATTTAGTGCTGATTAGTAATATTTCTATTTAATCACTGTTTAATTTAAGGAAATTGCATGTGAACCAGGACTTTATTTCATGAAGGCAGTCAGTAAGGAATGAGGGTGGGAGGATGGAATCAGGTTTGGAGGAGATGTAGAGCTGGGTGTCATCCACGTAGCAATGGAAATTAATTTGGTTTTTACGGAAAATGTGACCAAGGGGGAGTAAGTAGATGATGAATAGCAGGGGCCCCAGGACAGAGCCCTGTGGCACACCTATGGAGACTGGGAGGGGGTGCGAGGTAAATGATTTCAGCTGAATGAACTGAGTGCGGCCAGAGAGGTAAGGTAAAATGATTGAATTCTCATTTTTCTTATATTTTTTTCCCGATTTTTATAGGGACTGTGTGTGTGTGTTTGATCATCAACAGGGCAACTTGGTGGTGCAGCAAAAAGGGTGCTGGTTCGAACCCTGGGGTGGGGGAGCCTCTCTGTGTGTGAGTCGAACCCTGGGGTGGGGGAGCCTCTCTGTGTGTGAGTCTGCATGTTCTGTCAGTGCGGGTTTTTCAAGGTACTCTGGCTTCCTCCCACAGTCCAAAGACATGCAGGTTAATTGGTGACTCTAGGTGTGAATGTGAGCGTGAATGGTTGTCTGTCTCTATGTGTCAGCCATGTGATAGTCTGCCGACCTGGCCAGGGTGTACCCTGCCTCTCACCCAGTGTCAGCTGGGATAGGCTCCAGCATCCCTGTGACCCCTGACAGGATAAGCAGTTACGGAAAATGAATGAATGAATCATCAATAGTTCCATGACAACTAGATAACATATCGACCTGTTGGGGAAGACATACTGTGTAATAGCTTCAGAGCAGCTATGAACATTGTGGTAACATTTCTTTATCAGTCATTGTTTGCAAGGTTCACGGTTCAAGGTTTCTTTTCCAGTACCCAAGGGTAAATTCGTTGTTCAGACAGGAGATTCAGCATTCCATAACAAGATATCGCAGTGATACAGATTTAAAGGACACTTGCAAGGTCAAGAATTAACCTTGACATTACTTGCATAGGTGAAGTTTTGGAGCATTTTGACATAGGTGTAGATTTCACGTAGGACACAGAGGACATGTGCCCCTCAGTATTTAGAACATGTGCATTTGTCCCACCCAAAAAAAAAGTAGCAGACTTTTATTTTGACAAAATTAAAAACATTTACACCATAAATTGCAGCAAAAGAGCACAAACTGGTGAAGAAACAAATTACCACAATACAGGTGGTTAAGTATTTAAAGCTAAAAATAATCTGTAGTGCATTTAGAAAAACAAATGTGCACATTGTGATAACTTTTATTGTCTGTGTGTAACATATTTATAGGTTATAATGTTGCGCAAGGCTAGTGGCATGGATCCTTTATGTTGGTACTGGTAGGGGTCGGTCGGTCAGTTATCTTCATCTGCAGATTCATTGAAACAATGCATGCATGGCTATAGGCTGTGGTCATCTGTCTTTATCTGCCTCACCAAATGGGACACACACACACACACACACACACACACATACACACACACACACACACACACACACCAAGAGAGAGAGGTTGGGCCTAGCAGAGGGGACAATTCACCTTAATTAAGACTTTATGCTCAAAGGATCAGCTCCATTTGTGTGTACTGAACCTAAAGTCTCTTATTAGCCACTGGGTGTTAAATTGTCTTTACAGAGCAATGCAGTGCCAGTATGTTACTCTTAAACACAAACACACACTTCTCTACATAATACATTTATCTGAGGCTTTAATCCAGACCACCTTTCTCTCAGTTTCAATTTCAATTTAATTCAAATCAACAGGGTTTATTGGCATGACATTTAACATGTGTTGCCAATAGTCAACAGAACAAAATTAGTAAGCAACATACATATACTGATCAGCCAAAACATTAAACCCACTGACAGGTGAAGTGAATAACTTTATTATGATTATTTTGTTCCAGTGCATTGTTCTGCTGGGAAACCTTTGGTTCTGGCATTCATGTGGACACCACCTGACATGTTCCACCCACTCAAATACCGTTGCAGACCAAGTACCCCGCCTCATGGCAACAGTACCCCCCAATGGCAGTGGCCCCCCAGCAGGATAATGCATCATGCCACACTACAAAAACTGTTTAGAAATGGCCTGTGCTTCTAAATTTCCCAGGTCCCAATCTGCTCAAGGGTTCTTGTGATGTGCCAGTACCCCAGATGTACCCCTAATCTGAGGTGGGGCCTCCTTGGATCAGACTTGGCTCTGACCTGTCGAGGCATGGACACAGGATCTCTGGGAGTGTCCTGCGGTGTCTGACACCAGTTCCATTTAGTCCAGTGGGTTGTGAGGTGGGTTAATGGCACGTGCCACAGATGCTCATTCAGATTGGGATCTGGGGAATTTATCGGCCAGGTTGACACTTTGAGGTCTTTGTCACATTCCTTGGGCCATTCCTGAGCGATGTTTGCAGTGTGGCATGGTGCATTATCCTGCTGGGGGGCCACTGCCATTGGGGGGTACTGTTGCCATGAGGGGGGGTACTTGGTCTGCAACGGTGTTTGAGTGGGTGGAACATGTCAGGTGGGATCCACATGAATGCCAGAAGCAAAGGTTTCCCAGCAGAACAATGCACTGGAACAAAATAATCAAAGTTATTCACTTCACCTGTCAGTGGGTTTAATGTTTTGGCTGATCGGCACATGTTTTGTGTGTATGTTTGCTTGTGTGTGGAAAAACACACACAGAGAAAGAAACTATTGAAAAAAACCAATATATATATATATACACAGAATTATTGGTAACTAGTGTTTAAAAGTGTGTGTGTGTGTGTGTGTGTGTGAGTGTGTGTGTGTTTTCTCTCTTCTCTCTCCTCCCTGTAAAGGAGCAGTCCGACAGTCTATCTGACCGCCTTTGCCCACCCTGAAGATTTTGAGCCGTGACGTATTGACTAACGGGGACCCGCGAGTTTTCACACCGGTGCTCCATCTGCTTGCGAGGGCGACTATTTGTGGGAGATAAACTGCGCCTCGCTCCTGAGCCGCTCTGACCGTCGTCTTTATATTATCACCAGCACTTGTCAACAAGCTCACCTTCCTGCTGCTCAGTGCACCTCTGTGACCGCCGGGACTGTGACCTGCAGCACTGTGAATACACAAGGCGTTTGGAAGTTTATTATTTTTTTGGGGAGAACATAAAAAAAGTGAGATTTCGCCAAAAGATGCTGGATCGGAGTGTTTTATCATTGCTCTTTGGATGCCTGGCTTGTCTTGTGCTGACCTCTGTTGTAAATGCAGATGGTAAGTTAACCCTTTATTCTAACAGAATACAGTTATAAAAGATAACTTATATATACACGAGACAAACTAAAGACTTCATTAATGTATTCCTAAACATTATTATACGCGTCTATTGAATTATTAAATTAGTTTTCATCAGGAAAGTTAGGTTTTGGTGACGCACTAACCACAAAGAGTGGAAGCACCTGCCTCGTCGCCAGAAAGCATTTCCCCCCTCAGCTCAGGGACTGTTTCCCCTCTAAAATCAGCATTTTATCACAATTAAAAGGCTCATATGTCTAAAAAAATCTGTGCTAATGGATGAAACACTGAGAATATTTAACATGTAAAACATGTGATTCTGAGCGCCCGCTAATGATGTGACAATGAGGTGATAATGAATGGGACAGCAGCGCTCCTGTAAATTGATCACACCTGCTGAGCTCCACTCCAGACTCTGTGTGTTCCCTAATACTGAAATTTGTTTTTCTATCAGCCTTTTAGCAGCTGTCGTCAGATTGTGAAATTCAGTGGCAACTGCCATTTTATGTGGTAATGAGCAGTTACCTTAATTAGCATAGACATGGTGTGATTAAGAAGGCTTTACACCAGTATTATGACACATTAGGATGTAGATTTTGGTATCAGTATCAAAAACGATGGACTAAGTTTCAACTTTAGGGGTGAGACATATGAATCAAAGGGTTTGGGGGTCCTCCATCACAAAGTTTCAAGCGTCAAACACTTAATTTCCTGCATTCAGGTGGATTTTTGTGCACCAATTTGTGACTTTTCTGTATCAATTTATGGTATAAATGTCTTTAATTTTGTTTTCAATATTGAGTGGGACATATCCCCTGTTTCCCCCTTGAAAAATCCTTTTTTGCGCATTGCCACTCCAAAGTTTCCATATTCTTAAAAAAGTCTTACATCACTACAGGTATTTCAGCAACCTTTCCAATGAAGTCCAAAAACCCACATTAAAAATGGTTAGTGTTGTAAAACTGAGGACATTTAAGCACAAATATAATGTATAATAATAAATATAATCTATTGTTAATGAATAGCTCCAGTAAGTTTTTATCATCTCTCAGTCAGGTTCAAGTAACCTGGGTTGTCCTTTGTGAATAAATGTCTTCTGTCTTCATGTTAGACAAAAAATAATAGTAATTATAATGATAATCATAATTTAAAAAAACAAACAAAAAAAAACTTCATTTCTATAGTGCTTTTCTAAATCAGAGTTTCAAAGTACTTAACAACACAACACCACTCAATAAAAGAAAAACAAAAAAATAAAAGAACATCATAAACAGAAATCAATGAGTTAAGTGAGTCGTCACAGACGCTGCCAGAGCCCAGCAGCTCACAGTTCAAATGTACACAGCAGCACTCATGGATACGTGTGACTTCATGACTTTATGATTTTGTGTGATATTACAGGTTTTAAAAAGTTTCAGAGGTTTTCTTCTGACTCCCTGCTCTCTTCCTTCTCAGGTCGAGTGTTCGTGCTGGATCTGAGGAGCTCTGGCCTGCAGGGCTTCAGAGATGCTGAGGGGGCTTGTGCCTCACGACATGCCCGCTTGGCATCAGCAGAGGAGCTCCGTCATGCTGTGGTAGAGTGCTTCTTCTCCCCATGCACCCGTGGGTGGCTCTACGGAGGCATAGTCGGGTAAGAAAAGAAGTGTTTGTGCATGAGGGTCGTCATTGTTTTGAAGGACATGAAGGGAGACTTGAGATTTCTAGAGATGTCAAAGGTCATTTTGGTGTGTGCGCTCCTGTGTGTGACAGCGGTCACAAGGGTGGACGAAAGAGACAGGAAGTGAAGGCAGCAGCGGCAGTTACAGAGAGAGTGGACGGATGGGAGAAGAGAGTGACACATTTCAGGGGGGAAAGAGAAAAAGAGAGAGGAAGAGAGGGAGAAAGACTCCTCTGTTCCTTCCTGGAGGAGGAGGGAATTCTGAGCCGGGGTGTCATGTCGACAACTGCCTCCATTTACACCTCTCATCTCCACGGTAACATGACACACAGCTTTCAGCACCCAGAGACAGGAACAGACGCACACAGACAGACAGACAGGGCTGATTTGGGTCTGGAGGAAGAAGATACAGTGTTACTTTAGAGTGAGGTGATTGACAGCTTGTTGGCTGTTCTTTGGTGGTAGTGACAGAGAATACATGAGAGGTACACAGTCTGTGTGGTGTCAATATAAGGTGATTTCTTGGTTGTAAGATACATGTTGTTCGACATTACATGTTTGGTGGTGTGGTGCTTGTGTTAAGTTAAAATACTGCCACAAAATCTTCAAAGATGAGCAGCTTTTTTATTTTTATTTTGTAGCAACAGTAATCCTCCATGAAAATGTTCCCCCAATTCTACCCCCTTCACACCTCAAACCCTTTCAAACAGACACATATTTACTTCCAACTCAAAATGAAATATTTACCGGATGATTATGATTCACCCTGAGGATGGACATCTCGTTGAGATAATTCAATCTGGGTCAAACTGGTGCACCAACCGATGAACCTACAGACGGACAGACAGACTTCCTATCCTATATCCTGCCAAATCCTGTCAGGTGTGCTCCAACGCCTCATACAATGGTTTGTATGATATCTAACAAATTAGTGACCAACATATTTGCACCCTTACTGGTTAGGTTAGGTTCAGGAAAAAAATCATGGTAGAATATAGTCGTGTTATAAACGTTACGTAACGTTATGTACTTAATGTAAAGTTACACAGGTTAGGTTTAGGAAATTAAACTTATGTAGGTTACATTTTTTTTTTTTAAAGATTTTTTTATGGGCATTTTTTGCCTTTAATTGATAGGATAGTGAAGTGTGAAAGGGGAGACATGCAGCAAAGGGCCACAGGCTGGAGTCGAACCCGGGCCGCTGCGGCAACAGCCTTGTACAAGGGGGCCTGCTCTACCACTAAGCCACCGACGCCCCATGTAGGTTACATTTAGGAAAGCAATAATAGTTTAGCATCATTGGGTTATGTACTTAACGTAAAGTTACGTAGGTTAGCTTTAGGAAAGTAAAGTTACATAGGTTAGGATTAGGAAAGCAATGTTTTGTGGGTAACATCACGAAAGTAAAGCTATGTAGGTTAAGGTTAGGAAAGTGGAGTTATCTAGGTTAGGTTTAGGAAAGTAAAATTACATAGGTTTAGGAAAGTGGAGTTACATAAATTAGGTTTAAGAAAGTAAAGTTTTGTAGATTAGGTTAGCAAAGTAAAGTTAGTGGGTTAGGTTTAGGAAAGTAAAGTTAAGTGAATCAGGTTTAGGAAAGTGGAGTTAAGCACATCAGGTTTAGGAAAGTGGAGTTCCGTATGGTTAGGGTGAGGAAAGTAAAGTTACGTAGGTTAGGTTAAGGAAAGTAAAGTTAAGGAAAGTAAAGTTACGTAGGTTAGGTTAAGGAAAGTGGAGTTACATAGGTTAGGTTTAGGAAAGTAAAGTTAAGGAAAGTAAAGTTATGTATGTTAGGGTTAGGAAAGTGGAGTTAGGCAGGTTGGGTTTAAGAAAGTAAAGTTAGGTAGGTTAGGTTTAGGATAGTGGAGTTACGTAGGTTAGGGTGAGGAAAGTAAAGTTACATGGGTTAGGTTAAGGAAAGTAAAGTCACATAGGTTAGAGTGAGGAAAGTGGCAGGCATTGCTCCAGATAGATGTTGACTGAATTCCAGCCCCTTTGCAAAGTTACTAAATAGACTAAATGGCCCTTACAATAGTGTTGTCAAAAATAATCATTTATCTATACATATTGATTCTGAATTTTTGAAACTGGTTCAATGCTCATTTTCCACAGTATCAATACACTGATGCACTTTCTTGCTCTGTCTTATTGTTAATGTTAACCACAGTCATTCTGCAGTTCTCTGCTACCTGCGGAGAAAAAAAAGCAATTGTTGTCATGTTAGAGCCTTATAATATTTATCTTTTAATTTAAATTTAACTTCTATGCCTTCAATGTCAATTTGGTATTGAAAATGGCATTGAATGTTAGTATTTGAAAGTTAGAAATTCCTGTATCGTGACAATACTACCTTACATTACTTTCACAAGTGCTTTAACTGTGATAAAAGGGCTAAATAAGATATTTTAAGCTGATAAATTTGTGGTATATGATGGTTTATAATAATAATGACTTGGAAAACTAGGAATTATCAGTGTTTTTTTGTGCAGTTAAGTGAATACAGAACAAGGAAAGACAGGTACAGGGTCCAGCATTATCAGTGTTACGAAACTGAACCTGCTTCAAATGGCGGCTGCCCTAAAAGTGACGAACATCTGGTCAAAGGAAAAGCTGACATGTTTTTTTGCTCTCTACATGTTGGCCATTGGACATCAGTTTTCACACCCGCTTACCATGTTTCGCAGTGTATCACCCATCTATGGCTCTGTGTGTCTAAGATGAGTTCATCCCTATAACCCGTGCCCTCTTCGTCCTCTCCCTGTGTCTTAATCCTGTGCCTCACCCCGACACTCACAAGTGAGCAGAACACATCAGAGAATTTCAGGGCTTTTTTTGTTTCCCAGAAGGTAATGCTCTCGTGTTAGTGCCAGTTAACCTGTAGTCCTTGACATAATTTTTAGGTCTGTTGCGTAATAACGAGTGCTTCTCAGATTGACTCTCCTACCTTAACGCCTTCCTCTCACCTGTCAATCACAGATCTGCTGCCCCAGTAACCAAACACAATAACACACACACTTCTTCAGGGTTTTCCCTGTAATAGTTATGTCATGCAAGGTGAGGGTTTTGAGAAATGGGTCTTCAGTCAGGTGAAGTTCTTCCTGTCCCTAGTAGAGGTCAATATATATCTCTCTCACACACACACACACACACACACACACACACACACAGATGCCTGCAGTTAATGTGAAAACAGTCTTTGTGTGTTTTGTCTCGCTCTGAGTGTTTTCTTGGCGATTTCTCTCTCGCTGCCCGTCTCTCCCGCTCAGATTTTTGTCCTTATAAGCTGAAGTTAGCATGGCACAAGCATGCAGTATGACTCACACCACTTCTCACAGTCTCACCGCGCTGCCAGTCAAATTCTTTCCAATTACTGCTGCTTTGATTAACTCACTTACACAAGTACACACACACAAACCCACACGTCTTTTCCATTTAATGATGCTCGATATTACCGTGCAATATTCAATAAAAAGTGTAATGTGTCTGTTAATGACGTTTCTGAAGTCTGCTTTTGAAAGTTCTTTCCACATGAGGTTGACTGGTGTCGGGAGCCGCTATGGGAACGTGATTTGATTGGCCTGGGAAGTCTGAGTCAGTCTTATCTGGTGCTCTTGGATGACAAATGGGCTAATGATGCCGTAAACCTTAACATGGAAACACAAATAACAAAAATAGACTATTTACTCAGCACTTTTTTTGCCTCTGCAGCTTGGAGGCATTGTGCACTGACCGCATTATTCATCTGGTCCCTGGGGAATTTGTATTATGTTAAGTCCCTACTGTTATGTTTGCTCTATATGAAGCTGGGTGTAACTTAGAGCTTCGGCATGGGAACATCTATTCGTAATGTGCCACAGCGTGATAATATTGTGCCACAGGCCACAACTGCTGATACTGCAGCATGTCTGAGCCATGATGTGTGTTCCTGGACTCTGATGTCAGGCTGTGATAATATTTGAATAAGCAGCAAATGAGGCAGTGACCAAGAGAGCAGCACGTAGCCTACTGTATATATCTGTCCGTGTTTGTCGCCATAATAACTGCATACAGATATAAAGCAGAGCTGCAGCTTTGTGTGTAATATATTCAGCAGAAATCTCACTTTACTTACTTACTTACTTTTATCAGTAGTGTAATCAGTGGTTGAACAAGTACTCAGATTCTCAACTTACTTATTTACTATTTACTTACTTTTCTTAAACCCTACATAAGTAAAAGTACGTAAGTATCAGCAAAATGTACTTAAATTAACACAACTAAAAGTACTTATTCTGAAGAAAAATGTCCCTGTGACTGATTTATTATTATATATGTCGGTATAGGATCATTAATATTGATGCATGAATGTGTAAGTAGCAGTTTACTGTTATAGCTGCTTGAGCAGGAGCTACTTTTAACTACTCTATACACTGCTACGTATTTTAGTCCAGTGGTTCCCAACCTATGGATTGGGCCCCTCCAAAGGGTCACAAGATAAATCTTGAGGGGTCGTGAGAGGATTAATGAGAGAGGAGAGAAGAAAAAACAAAGCTATGCTGCGCAGTTTGTCTTCATTTTTTGAACTTTTCTCTCTTATGTTTGCTCGTTTGTCAAACTTCTTTTGTCATTGATTTGTCAAATATTTAAATGAACCCTTATGAAGACCTAGAGTGGTTGAAACACGTTTAGCCAGTGCAATAAAGGCTACAGTAAAAGCTTTTCAATATTTCCTTCCTTGTTGATATATTTCTTGATTTATGATATCATATGGCAACACAATCGCACTTCCCCGTCAAATACCAGTGCTTGGTCAGTGTCCCTCGGTGTCAGATACCGACGCACAAAGGAATCCTGTAGCGGGGGCATGAGGTGCAGTGGGTGGCAGCAATTTTTGACCCTCCTGCAACTGCCGAAGTATATAAAGTGGGAAAGTCCACGTAGAGCAGTAGGGAGGAGGGTGGATGAGTCAAACAAACTCCCCAGAGACTGCTGTTCAATTTCCTGTCAAGTTGTTTTAATGTCGTATGCTAGTATGTGAAGTATGCTACGCCAGTGATGTATGTCACATGTTACAATGCGTATGTGTCATATGTCAAGTGAAGTTACATTACGTAAGTAACAAGCGTACTTATTTTAAGTCAAACCATGATGTTTTTACTAATCCACATACTTTCGTTGCCTAAACCTAAGGAAGTAAACCTAAAATCGGAGTTTACATTCTAATTTTATTTTATTTAAGAGACTGTGTACATTTAATGAGTGGAAACTGTATTTCCTGTTAAAATGGAAGTTTATTTTGAAAAGACAAAATGCATGTGACAAGCATACATTGACATAGCATCCTTAAGCGTCCAAAACTGAAGGGGTACGAGAGCATCATAGTTTGACGTGTGGGGTCACTTACCAGGTGTTGGTATTTGTCAAGTTGGGAGTGAGAATGTGTTGGTTGGCCTTTTGATTATACAAAACAACCAGTCATTTCTTTTTCCTACCTAAATGAGATATTTAGTGTTTAACAATGCATTTTAACGTACTGTGTGTGTTTTTATGTTACATCATAACCCACAAGTTAGCAGTAAGCCATAAATGAAGTTGACAGATAAATGTAGTAGGGTAAAAAGTATCACATTCTCCCCTGAAATGTGGTAGAGTAGATGTATAAAGCAGCATTATATGAAATTAGTATCTCAAACTTAAGTACAATACTACAGGAAATGTGTGTAGTTACTTCCCCCATATTGTAATGCCTCAGGTGCAAGGTGTGTACATGAGGGAATATGATTCTGTGTATGTGTAGTGTGGGAGTGAGCGTGTGTATAAAGTAAACACACAAGGTTTAATTAAGATCACCCTCAATCCTGGTGTCCCTTAGGGGTGCTTAAATGCTTCGCTGTAGGCCATTTGCTCCTCTATCAGACTGTAATTAATAAGGGCGTTCGTGAATGTCAATATTAATCTATCTATCTATCTATCTATCTATAGGACCACGGTGTGTAATGTCGTGGGCAGTGCACTGAAAGCAGTGGATGTAAGAACAGAAAATGCCACAGAAGACGCTACACACCTGGACGCCTTCTGTATCAAAGACAAAGGTCAGTAAACATGCAAAAATACACACAGATATACGGACTTGTAATTTGTAATTTGTAAATCCGTATATATATATAAAGTTGTGAGTGGTGATCAGGATATGAATGAAATTTGTGTTCACAGAGTGTGTGTATGTGTGTCTCCGGAGATATTTACTGAGGTGTGAAAGAGGCTGTGTTCCGGCGTTCCTTCCATCCTCAGTCCTTTCAACACTCTCCATCCTGCAAGAGTGTGTGTGTGTTTGCCATTGCTACTCATATCTGTCACTACATACCAATCTCTCTGCCTCCTTGTGAATATCCGAGTGTGTGATGTGTATGTGATGATATAACTTGATCCGTGAATGTACGTAAGCCCAGACGTAGCTGAAGCTGAATTTCACACACCTATTCCACTGGCATGGATTTGAGAGTTGGGGGGGGGGTGTCAGTGGTTGGTTTTGGATCAGACCATTTATTGAATGCCACCCAGAAGAGGTCTCTAGTCCTTCCTCATAGACAGTAGAGCTACTGTGGCTCACAGAAATGATGACAAAATTAGTAATAATATTAAGGATGATTAAACCAGGTAGTTGTTTCTGCTGCTGTTCCTGTTCCATTTGTTTGAATGTCCTCACAAGACTGCTCTTCTTATTTCAAATGCTTCATATTCCGACACTGAAATAAATATTCTGTATGTTGGATTGCTTCATATCTTGCTTCATTTGGCAAGGTAGAAGGCCCAGAATATGGCTCAAAACTCTCAAAATTAGATGGGGGACCAAACCTAAAATCATATTTTTGAACAGCACAATTAAAACGTGTGGTGGCTTGGATTACAAATGATATTACAACTGGACATTGAAAAATCTAAATGTGAACATGCATTTAAATTACTG
Source organism: Epinephelus moara (assembly GCF_006386435.1). Lineage (NCBI taxonomy): Eukaryota > Metazoa > Chordata > Actinopteri > Perciformes > Serranidae > Epinephelus > Epinephelus moara. Next base: position 16,476,730 of record NC_065527.1, read on the forward strand.
CCATTTTAAAATACACCTCTGAGATCAGACAAGGCAAATATATGGACAATAACACTGCTTGTATCTGGAAAAAAATAAAGAAAAAAACATAAATTCCTTATCTTCACATCAACCTTTAATCAAATCCATTCTCGATTTTGCACCAATATAACTAGATCCAGGCTTCAAAAATTAGGCAAGATAAGGTTTTATCTATACACATCACCTAATAGCTTCAAAAACATGAAGTAATTTGTCCAGATTAAAGATGTTTGGCCTTCCAAACACTGATTTCTTTTGGTATCTACAAATTAGACAATTGTTTAAGAAATATGAGGAAACTAAGAAAATCAAATCACCATCAACAATAGAACAGTACTTTGGGCCTGTCCCAGTACCCACACTTCCCCTAGAAATACCCACTTGCACTTGGTTGTGCACGTTCACGATTAGGTTAGTTGGTGTCCCAAAACAGAATTGAGGTAGTGGAAGTGGTTTCCAATACTTAAAATCCACCCTAGATTCCAAGGGAGCCCTGACCCACACTTTCAATGAAGTGGAAGATGAAATTTCCCAGAAGACCTTGCGAGGTCAGCAACTTCAACAAGTTTTGGAAAACAATTTGTTACTGTATGATCGGAATGTAGGCCATACAAACAACAGATGGTTGGACTAGCGTAAACTCATCAGCAACTCGGTTGAACACAGCGTCAAAATATTTAAACAAATCGACTTGCCCGAACAAAATCGATCAGAACTAGAAGACATCGTAGGCGCCTCCTGTTTTCAGCATTTCTTCTCCGTTGATTCATCAGACAGAGAAGAATAAACATAGCACATGCCACATCACAAGCACTGGAGCCGGCATTTTCTAACCTGAATCACTACCGGTATCTTGCGTCGCTACTACACGTGATGAATGCCTGCACGTCGGCCACGCCGATTTGCATGAAGTGGCGTCTCATTTCTTGGGAAAGATCTCTAATATTTCTCACTTCCCTCATCAAGGGTTATCTTGCAAATGAGGGCACTCAATACCAAGTGGAGGATTTAAGGGGTAGAAATGGGACAGGCCCTTAGTTGGCACCCAGTTTGGTAACTGGTAGGAAGGTGATTTCCTTTCTTCTTCCAGTCAGCGACCCTCTGGTTCCCAAGCAAAGTCCCTATGGAATGAGCTACTGCCGCCCCCAAAAACCATGGTACCAATATTTAAGGCATGGGTAGTCTTGCCTAGCCAGAGCTATCTCCACAGTGCTGTAAGTGTCAGTGCTAGAGAAAGGTCTGGAATCAACAATAATCATTCTGGCTCATCATCTGGCTTGTTGCTCTTTCTTTAAACCAATTACAGTCATCTTGGGCAGTGCTGAGCCCAGGATTCAGCGATGGTGCTCTTGCAAACAACTCTTGGTAGAACATTTGCACGTAGGGTGTCATTTAAACAAATTCAAAACGACACGGAAACAGTGTCGCCGTGACACCTGATTTTCATTATTTAATAAACATATAACAGCAGCTGAATGTATTATTTAAAGTTTATTTTTTTATTTTGGGGAGTAAATAAAATAACTGAAAACTTAAAGATGTAGCAAGTTGCATTTTTGAGTCAATCAGCATGTTGTCTTTGTCAATTAAGCTGTGTTGCCTCTGTATAATTACCATAAAAAATTAGCCTGCAGTCAAGACAATACATAGCCTTTATCTCATCCCAGTGGCATTGTCAGGGGTCTTGTTTGTCAAAATTACATCCACATTTTCCACAAAGCCAATTGCTTCGTGTCCCTTGAGTCATTCTAATCTCTTTCTGTTTACAAATGGGATAGTGATGCTGTAAAGCTGGATAATAATAATGAGTGGTGTTTCATTAACCACACTGTGTAACACTGAAAAGGGATTGCATCATCTCTATCTAATAGTTTGTTTAAATGTGCTGTATGTAACTCTGGAGTAAGATAGTTGAGTCTTTTTCCCACGTTATAAAATACAGATGTTTTGGGCTGATAGTCGGACCGAACCACCAACCCAATGCGTGGATATTTGATGACCTGGGATGATGCTGATGTTATCTGGACTACAAGTATCTCTGTGTTTGTTGTTGACAGGTGTACCATGTGGTGACCCACCATCCTTTCCTAACACCCGTCTGCAGGAGCACAGTGGGTATGAGATGGGAGATGAGCTGCTGTACGCATGTGTGCCAGGTTACGTAATGCCCAGTCGACACAGTGCCTTCAGCCTGCTGTGCGACAGCTGTGGGGAGTGGTATGGACTGGTGGAGCTGTGTGTCAAAGGTAAGAAGGTGTTTAAACTGTTTATCTTGGAGACAAAACTGGAAGGAAGTGGAGAGAAAGTCCTCTTTTTGTTTGTGCTCTTCAAAGCTTTGAGCTTTAACCGAGACAGACACAAGACCTCTCTAAAGGTCAACCTCTTCACTTCTTACTTGTTAGCTCCCAGTGTTGTCAGGTGATCGGTGCTTGATTTTTGGCTTTTTGGAAAACAGAGTCTCAGTTGTGAGTTGAAAGTGGATGCTATGACACCTCAGTGTGACATGCCATAGTGTGGCCCAGTTCATAGCAGAGGGAGAAGGGGCAAAAGGTGTCTATGAAAGCAGAATGGCAGGCCTGTCTGCATGGGTAGCTAACAGAGTCATTGTGCAGAACATGGGTAGCTGTGTGGTTACAACACACGCCATATAATTGCAACGTCTTGGGTTTGATTCCAGCCTTGGGACCTTTGGGACCCCCTATTTCTACGGGTCCATGTCATTGGTTCGACAGCCCATTGGTTCGACATCCCATTAGTCCAACTGTCTGCGGTGCTGAACGGCTCGCGGCGGGCGTATGGTGCGCCGCGACCGGCTTGAGGCGGAGCAGGCTCACAGCTTATGTGTTTGTCACTTTCTTTTTCATTTTAACCCACACCATGATCTTTTCCTGACCCTAACCAAGTGTTTTTTGTGCCTAAACCTAACCAGACCTTAACCACAGGGCATCATGATGATTTCGGAACGGACTTCGGAACAATGAGTTTAATATGGTCGGAACAATGCGATGTTGAACCAATGGGCTGTCGAACCAATGGGCAGTTCCCATTTCTACACTGCCCTCTTTCAAAGTGACTTGGAAATATTAATTCAAATTAATTACATCCAAAGGTCAAGTGACTGGAATACTGTGATGTCCAAAATACAGTAACTCCATGTTATATTATTAGATTAATGCTACTCTTACTGTGAGGTGACCAGATTTTGTAAATTAAAACCAGGGAAGTCCAGCGGAAGTCCAGCTCCAGTCGAAGACAGGCCAACAAAAACGGGGACTGTCCCCAGAAAACATGGACGTCTAGTTACCCTAACTTGGAGCCGGCAGCTAGCTTAGCATAAAGACTGGAAATGGGGAAACAGCTTACTTGTCCCTGTCCAAAGGTAATGAAAACTGCCTACCGCACCTCTTAAGCTCACTAATTTACACATTATAACTACAATGGTTCGATTTTCTGCCAGGATAAGTGACCTTCTGATGTCTCTGCTGGCATCTTCAGGGTGACAACTTGACTTCAGAAAATCATTGCTCCTGGCCAGCCAATTATGAGCTTTAGAGATGCTAATAGGCAGATTTTTTTTACCTTAGGACCCCGTTTCCAGTCTTTATGCTAAGCTAAGCTAAGCTAACTGCCTGCTAGCTTCATATTCATGCCAGTCTATTTCTTTAAGGGGTCATAATCCAAAGAGTTTGTGAATCACTGCTCTAAATTACTTCCACATTGTCAGAATCTTAAGTTGTCTTTAGCCCTGTTCACCCAGGACCAGTATCACCAAGGGATGTCATGTGATTTAGAAATTAACCCCCCCTCCCATCTGTGTCTCCTGTGGAACATTCACACAGGATAAGCCAAGACTGTATTTTACTCTGATTTACTGACAGTATCCCCTGGATATGATGTCAGGGCTCAGCATAACAGAGTCAGGGACCAAGGGGAGCCCACAAAGCCTGCTTGAGCCGTGTATGCATCCATGTTGAGGACGCATTTGGTCGCCTCAAGGGTTGCAGGCGATGTATTATGAAAAGAAATGATTATGCAAATGCCGCTTTTATTTTTTGAGTTGAGTTGCGTCAACATGAATGTTAAGGTTTGATGAAGCTTCGTCACCTGATTGAGTAAATGTGTCCTCTTTGTGTTTCTGCAGATGAGACTGACACTCACGTAGACTACGAGGACAAGTTCCCAGACTCTTACGGACAGGCAGAACACCACAACGAGAGACCGCAGGAGGCTCATGGTGAGGTGCACGAGGAGGTGCATGGAGCTGTATACCCGGAGGGGGAAAGGGGTCAGGAGCAGAAAGAGACTAGCTTCAGTGTTCCAGCAGAGGAGGAGCATCAAGACCAACATGGAGTGGAAGGAGAGGTGATCAGTATAAAATCTGAAGGAGCTGCAGAAGGAGGAGAAAAAGACCGTGCTATTGAGGACTTAATAGGACATCCGAGATGGGAGCAGGAGAGGTGGGAGGAGGTCAGGACTGATGCAGCCGCAGCCACAGAAGCACCCGTCTCTATTCTCTCCCAGAAACACCTCTTCTGGTTCCCCTCTGAGGCCTTCCAAGACGAGGGACGTCCTGTCTCCACCAATCCACTTACACAGACTACACAGAGAGCCTCAGGTGCCCAATCAGAGGAGAGTAAAGAGCACGACAGCCAAGAAACGCACCACCACCAGCGTCCAGTTGATGTTGACCACCATGTGCAAGACAGCTATGATGATCGTGACACAGATGACCGAGATGATCATGATGACAGCAAGCATGATGACCTGGATGCCCATGACGACAGCCACCATGATGATCAAGATGAGAGCCGCCAGGATGAAGATGATCGTGATGATCATGTGAAGCATTACATTCCAGCTCAGCATGATGACCTGGACAGACGGGACCGCCATGAGAGTCATGATGATCACGATGACCATTATGACATGGGGGAACATGAGGAGGATCGCAATCGTGTTCGTTATACCAGCCAGGAGTATGACGACACTTATGATGAACATGAAAGCTATGAAGAACATGACGATGTGACCAACGATCGTGATGACAATGGTCAAGAACGTCCTGATGGCTCTGAGGAACATCCTGACAATGATGACCATGATGATCCTGAGGAACATTACAGCCAAGAGGAGGATGATAACGACCGTTACACTGATCAAGATGATCATGAACACGATGACCATGACAGCTACGATGATCATGATAGCCATGAAGATGACGGTCAACAGCGTGTAATCTTTTCTATAGCAACAGATAGAGGTCATAACGTCACTCAGAAGGAAGCAGAGGGAGAGGCCACCACAGATGACACCTGGCTGGATGGCTACCCTGTTGTTCCTGAGGAGACAGAAAATGGTGACTCCACAACAGAAGGGACGACAGACAAACCCAATGAGGTGGAAATTCGTAGACCCATCCCTCACACCAACTCACCAGATGCACCCAAATCTTCCACCACGGACCCTGCCTTAGATCAAGGGGTGGTGCACCCTGGGTTCATCCCCACCGCTGCTCCCTCACAGCCATCAGACTCCCCCTCATACTCCGACATCCTGGATTACGACACACAACAGGTGGCTCCCACCCACTCCTGGCACCTCACTCAGCACCCCTTCCTCGACCATGGCCCAGTTCCACCGAACCACATCGACGAAGATGGAATGATGGAAGAGCACACTATACGCAACCTGCCTGGTGAGGCCGGCGAGAGGGACGAGATAGAGGGAGAGATGGGAGAGGCAATCTGCACAGGTGAGAACTGCCCTCCTCCGAGCTCCTCGAGCAGAGGTCCCACGGTGGCAGCCATAATAGCGGCGGTGTGTGTGGTCGCTGCGGCAGTCATCGTCGGGGTATGGTGCTACCGAAGACAACAGCAAAAGAGCTCAGTGTATGAGATGAATGGGAAGGGTCAAAGCCAGACCAGACAGGGCCAACAGATAGAGATGCAGCAGAAAGTGTAAGAGCGACAGGTGAGGACAGAGGGACACTGACAGAGGGCAGAGACATTTTGGAGGGACGGGAAGATTCTTATGAATTTGGGAGGAAAGCACAGCCCCTTATCTCGCTAGAAACTACTGCATGATTGAAGATTTTGGATAGGTATGAACAGATGTGCCACAGCCCTTATTTGAAGAGCAAAACCTCACCCATGTGATTATGTTTAACAATAAGACCTGACACATCAAGCTGACAGTTGGCCATTGGTCAATGTTGAGCCATAGGGGAGGGTCTGTCGCCCTAGTTTTGGCGTTGTAGTAGTCGGACCTGGTCGGCTTCTTTTCAGTAGATTCAGCATGTTGAATTGGCATTGGATACGGCAAAGCCCGTCAGTGAATGAAATCACTCTGATACGCAGTTCAGTTCAGTGCACAAGAGGAGAAACAGAAGTGAGGAAAGTAAACAAACGGCTAAAGTCAAAAGGGCGTGAGATCGTAACAAACTTGTTATTAGGTAAGATATTTGTTAAGCCATTGAGCTCTTTAGCAGAAATGGTTTCACACAGAGAACGTACGTGCTAGTTTGCTGATGGCTATAGTTTTTGCAACGTGTTCGAGTGCAACTTTTTAGACGAGACACAGGCGACTTATGGTGAAACAAGTGTCGATCTTCATTGCCGCTAGTTCTTTGGTGTCAGTTTGGTATGTCTGGGCTTTAACACAGTGACACCTGTGTGAAACAGAATGGTAGATTGATTTTTAGGAATTTTACCCATCTGTGTTATACCTACCCAATATTTTTAAAGCTCTGACATCTAGCTGGACATGTGGAGGGGCTGTGTCTGGACTCATATCAAGGATTATAACCATGTAGGAAAACCGCAAGAAGACATGCCTGCCCGCCTGAATATATGAACTTCAACGTACAAAGTTCTTGGACATTGTGGTAAAGATTCTCTGTGTTACCTTTTTTGTTCACTTCACTGAATGCTCATTTATTGCTGATTTAGCTGCATTGTTCTCCAACCTTTTCTGTTTGTCTGGGTATTGTGATGATAAAAATTGTATTCCACTTGTTACCCTATGGCAAGAGTGCTGAAGTATAAAACACTTCAGATCATCGCAGCAGATTTGGGCAGGTAGTCCCAAATGTGTGCCCGTGCTTCTGCCAAACCAGCAAGAATGAAAAGTAGTATGATGATGATAGTTAGACCAGATGAGAGGGTTGAATGAGCAGTATGGCGGGAAAGGTGTGAGAGGGAAGGATGGCGGCTAATACATTTTAAGATCTTCCCGCCTCTATTGGTTTTGACAGTCGGCTGGTGAGAGATAAAGAGCGGGTGTCCATCCAGACTGCAGACTCAGCCCGTGTGTGTGTGTGTGTGTGTGTTTGTGTCTATGTGTGTGTGTGTGTGTGTGTTTGTGTGTCTCAGGTCCGTGCAATCTGCCCGTCAGCGGGACATCGTGTTTGCTGATGGCATTCAGACCAACCAGAGATCAAACATTGTGGTGCTACTATGGCAACAGAGAGAAACTAAAATCACAACCCCCAATATCTTAGTTTAGCTAAAGCTTTTAGTTTAACCAATTCTAACGGTTCACCAAAAAATTAAGTTTAATTTCTATAAATGTAGTTGGGAAGGCCTATGACTTTGGGTAAAAGTTTGGATTAGACAAGAAATGTATCTCATGATAAACTGTTACATTTAGCTCTGTAAGGATGAATGTAATGCTAAATGTTTTTCAATGGATTATACTTCCTTACTTGTGTTCTGCTGTGATTTTGTCCTGATAGAATACTGTATGAGAGGTTTAAGAGGGTCATCTGGACTGGACTGGACTGGGGGACTATTTGTTAAAGGTTCAGTGTGTAGGATTTAGAGGGATATGTAGGCAGAAATGGAATAAAATATAATAAATATGCTTTCTTTAGTGTATAATCACCTAAAAATAAGAATACTTTTGTTACCTTAAAATGAGCCATTTATATCTATAAAGGGAGCGGGTCCTCGTCCACAAAATCTGCAATGTTACAACGCCATGTTTCTACAGTAGCCCAGAACGGACAACCAAACACTGGCTCTAGATAGGGCCAGTAACATAGTTAGCAGGTGCTCCGTAATGAGCTTAAGAGTGTCCAATAACCACATATTTTCATTGTGAAACTGCTTTATTCAGGTTTTTTACCAGTTGAAATTACTGTTTGCGTTGGAGAGGAAGAGACCTCTGCGGATAATTTTGGTCCTGGTAAAAACCTGGACGTCTGGATCTTAAGATATCAGAGAAAATTAGCATAAGCAGGTGCTGACCTAGCAGCCCATCTGTGACGAGCCAAATAGCGTCAGAGACACACTAATTTGTAACATGAAACTGCTTTACTCAGTTTATTAAATCACTTTTTAACACAGTGTTTGTTTTGGAGAGAAAGAGACCTCTGCAGATAATTTGGCTCCTGTTAAAAACCTTGTGAACAATGAAACCTAAAGGAATCCTAACCAAGAGTTTATGCTTGGCACATGGGAGAAGTTTCACCTGGTTGCAACCTGCAAACCTCACCACTAGATGCCACTAAATCCTACACACCGCTCCTTTAATTTAAAATCAATTTAATACTATTTACCCTCACCTATGGTGATGAGCTCTGGGTAATGACCGATAGGATGAGATTGTGGCTACAAGCAGCTGGGCTCAGCCTTAGAGATAGGGTAAGGAGCTTGGACATCCGGAGGGAGCTCAGAGTACAGCTGCTGCTCCGTCGCATTGAAAGGGGTCAGTTGAGGTGGTTTGGGCATCTGATCTGGATGCCTCCTGGGCGCCTCCCACTGGTAGGAGGCCCTGGGGCAGACAATGAACACGCTGGAGGGGTTACATATCTCATCTGGCCTGGGAACGCCTTGGGGTCTGCCAGGAGGAGCTGGAAAGTGTTGCTGGGGAGAGGGATGTCTGGGGTGCTTTGCTCGACCTGCTGCCCCCACGACCTGGCCCCGGATAAGCAGATGAAAATGAATCGATGGATTAATGCTCTGTGGGAATTCAGACAATTTGTAATATGAATTACAGTAGCTTGGTTAGAAATTCATGTCTGTAACTTTATAAATTGTGTTAAATGTCCTGTCCTAGTTAAAGACGGAAGATTTTACAGTGTACTGTCACTCTGCATGATTCATTGATAATCGTTCTCACTGTTCCCGTACTGTGCCAAATACTTGAGAATAAAGATCACTTATTAAAATAGACAAGCGAATAAAAATGTGCAAATGTAAATAAATTCAAATAGCCATGAGAGGGTTTAATATTAGACGTAAGAGTTTGTAATTCTGGTGATGTATACAGACTACACAAATTAATAATATGGCAATAACTTAAATAGAAAGTGCTTCACTTGTAATAAATGTCAAAGTGAGTAATGGCTTGTAGTCGAGGCATTTTATGGTGTCATCAATCTTAAATAAGCATTTAGTATTTCCTCATTATGTCTCCGACTTCACATCTAGTGTTCTCAGCTGATTTCTAAAAAGTATTTAATTTTTTAATGGTGTTGTTTAGTAACATGTTTAGTTATGAAACAAGGATTTGTTGGATTTGAACAGGTTACGTGACTAACAGCTATTACTGATTTGCTGAAAATATTTCACCAATCTTTTTCATTTCCGTATTGTGGTGTCTGAAACTGAACTGACACTAATGTGGTGAGGGCACTGGGGTAAAGTACCCATCTGTATGATTCTGTAAATATGAATCTGTAACTGTAATAACTCACGATACATAGTGCAGCATTACTGGTGTGTGGGATATTTGGCCTATGTTTCTTCACCAAGACAATCAAGCACGGTTGACATTAGACATTACCTCATGTCTTGCACAGGGTCAGCTCATCTCCACTTCACTTAAAGGGACAATCTGCCCAAAAATCAAAAATACATATTTTTCCTCTTACCTGAAGTGCTATTTATTGATCTACATTATTTGTAAGTTGCGAAGTGTTGGAGATATCAGCTGTAGAGATCTCTGCCATCTCTGGAATATAATGGAACCAGGTGGCACTCGGCTTGTGGATCTCAAAGTGCCAAAATAATACATGTGAAAGACTCAACAGAAACACAAGATGTCTCTTTCCAGAAATCATGACCTGATTACTCAAGGTAATGCACAAACATATCCTCATACAACGGTTCATATGATATCTAAGAGATTAACGCCCTGCGGATGGCATAGTGACGTTACGTACTTTATGTAACATAACATATGTAAAATATGGTTATGTAGGTTAGGTTTAGGAAAAGAAACGTGATGATGAAGTACCTGTGTTGGCTGTCCCATCCACCACCCAAACCTGCCTCCTTACACTGAGTTTTACTCTTTATTTTACCCCTTTTCTCCCATGAGCGCACTGGTCACGTGATTGCAGCCTTCCCACATTACATGAGTTACACACAAATTACTGGCTCATGATTATGTGGGTTACATACAAAATGTGATGCATTATGTTTTGTAGGTATATGTACAAACATTGCATGAGAACAGCCTGAATCCACAGACCTTGCTGTGAGCAGTTTCGTGTAGGAACTATTTTCTTTCTGCCGAACTACACCCGCCAACCATATCATCATGCAGAAGCAAGGGTGGATCTAAGGCTAGCTCACCTAGCACCACTGAGCTAGCTAACGTTACAACTTAGCCGAGGAGGACGCCATTAATGTTTGCATCATGCTGTGTCACAAACCTCTTGTCCATGAGTAGATGAACGCTTCCTAATGTGCGGTGATACGGTTGGTAGATGCAGCTCTGTAGAAAGAAAATCGTTCCCTCATGAAACTGCTCACAATAAGGTCTGTGGATTATCTTGAGTAACTGGGTCATGATTTCTGGAAAGAGACATTGCTGTTGAGTTTTTCAAATGAATTATTTGAGTGCTTTGAGCACAACAAGCTGAGTGCCATCTAGTTCCATTATATTAGACAGAAGGCAGACATCTCTACTTCCTTTATCTCCAGCACTCGGCAGATAACACCAAAACAATCTAGACTGATAAATAGCACTACAGGTAAGAGGACAAATGTGTATTTTTGATTTGGGGGTGAACTGTCCCTTTAAAATCTATTTTACTGCCCTTTACATCACCTACTATTAAATAAAGCTGTTAAAACAACAGTACTGTACTAAAAATAGCATAAATAGTAGATTATTGATCAATGACCTGTTTGGTCACACACCAGGTTTGCTGCACGATCCATGAATTGATGATCCATAATTATCATGATACCAATATTAAATGTGGGTTGAGGATCCCCCGATTTATGTGCAAAATCATGGCATGAAAGCAAGAAAGCAAGGGTTGTTTTTTTTTACATTGCTGGCTCTCATTCACATTCTCATTATTTCTCCCTATGTGTTTCTCCCTCATCTCAAACAGCCTGATGTGTGTGATGTCAGGATGAATTTTGTACTGTACATGTGTTCTCAAAGTCACAATAAACTTCTAAACATGTGGTTTTAAGTCTTGATATCTGTTTTTATTTTTTGCGAGGGCACAGTAAAGATCTCAGACTGCACGGTCCATTGTCCGTTGTTTAGCATTCATTGTGTACGTGTGTGAAAGTGACTGACTTATAATATTGAGGTGTGACTTTGCCCTGTGACCTTGACTCCTCACAATCAGCCTTTTCTCTCAACTTTTAACCACTACTGGCCATTATCCCCAATTTCTTTGTGACGTGCTCCAAAACTGTTTAAAAAGAACAAAGAAGAATGTTTAAAGAGAGAAGGGCAGATGAAAGTTAAAGCGTTGGCAGGGGGGAGGGAGAGGCAATAAAAGAGACAGGTAAATACAGGCAGGAGAGGAATGAGGACACAGAGAGAGATACAGTAATACAGCGAGAATGTTCCCCTGTGGGTTTTTAACATCGCTGTGTGACAAACTACACAGAGACTCAATGTTCAAACATGATTAAACAACTCAGTGTTTTCTCTGGATGCCTCTCGGCTCAGCACTTCAGTCTGAAGGACCCTTGCAAACATCCTGCTGTATTGAGGCTCGAGCCAAAAATCAGTGGACTGAAATATTCAAATAATCAATAAGTTAATCATTTAAAGGAATACCTCAATTTCCAAATGACCATTTGTTAATTAGTTACTCCCCCCATGTTATGCTGAATTTGTGAGAAAAACTTTTTCTTGCCTCGACGGTGAATGAAGAATCCAAAAACTGAGAAAATTCATTTTGAATTGAAGTCATAGGCGACCATGTTTAATAACAGCAAACTCTCACACGGCTCTTGCAGTATAATCCAAGTCTCATTTATCCAGTTGTATGCTCAATACTTCCCAAACAGGCAGCCATTTCTGACGGGAAACTGAACAAAAAGTGAAAGGTATCTTTGCTCTCTTCAAAGCCAGTCTCCATTGACAAAACCAGTGATTTTATCTTTGCTGAAAACAGGACCTGCTGGTGTACCGCTGCCTCAGTTAGTTAGTTTGTTTCTGTAATTGCGTGACTTTGAAGTTTCTGTGGGTTCGTTCCAATTCACCAAAGTCACACATTAAGTCAAACAAACTAACTGGTCGAGGCAGTGGTAGACCAGCACTCCCCATTTTCAGCGAGGTAAAACCAAAGTTTTTGTCAGTGGAGTCTGGCTTTGAAGAGAGCATAGATAAATTTCACTTTTAGTTCACCTCCCCATCGGAAAGGGCTGTTTGTTCAGTAGTGTCGAGCATACGACTGCATAAATGAGACTTGGATTATACTGCACGAGTTGTGTGAGACTTTGTAAATGGATGTTTTGATACAGTTTTGCTGTATTCATCATGAATTTGCTCCATTTTTGGATTCTTCGTTCAGCGAGGAGGCAGGCAAGAAAAAAAGCTTTCCTCATGGATTCAATGTAACACAGGGTGAGCAACTGATAAACAAATGATTATTTTGGGGGGTGAATGATTCTTCTTCATCTTCTGTTACAGTAAATTTATCATTTTTGGGTTCTCGATGGTTAGTTGGACAGAAAAAGAAGACATGAACTTGGACTTTAGGGAACTGTGATGAGCATATTTCACCATAGACCAAACAAATTATATATTAGTTGAAAACATACTAGCAGATGCAGCCCTAGACAAAATGGGTGTTATTCACAAATGACCACATCAGCAAAACAATCAACTGTAGTATAACAAGGACACTGTAATGATTATTTGCCGATGTTAGGCAAGTTTTATTCTCCTTTCATTGTAAAAAATTACAGTATCTGACAGTATACATGATTCACAGTGGAGGAACGGATCCATTAAACAGTGAGTAAAAATATTTCTATCTCTGTTATCATCATTGTTTCTTAATCATTTAGACCACCGTGCTGTATGTCCATACCACTGAGCAGGATGTTCAGTGCACGAAATAGGAAATTAAAACATATGCAGGATGTGGATCTGCAGGTAACAACACAGTGACCAATCTTTTGCAAATCCCAATAAATACAAACTGGGGGTTGTTGTTTTGTTTCAGTCTTTCGGCGGAGACTCCAATTTGGGCATATCATCGTCGTCCAGGAACTCATCTATAAACTCCATCACCTCTCCCTGCAGACACACGTGAGGAAGAAAAAACAACAACTCAGGAGGGTCTGTTTGAAGTGCATTAGCATAAATCCTCCCACTTGCAGTACTATCTGTGATTTCTCATACCTGGCATTACTAAAGAGATTACCGTCAAGAGCTGAATGGTGTTTACCACATACAGCATGTAATCCTGGCTTATGTTGGGTTGCCCTGATGGCCACGGTCCTTGTGCTGCATCATAACAACTTAAAGAAATGCCAGTGTCATGCTGCCACCCCAAGGCTGTGTGCCATATTGCAGCTTGATAAACACAGGGCCCACATTGTACTGCAGGGCGTCATGTGACCTGACTGAAGAATCCAGGGTTTTTCCATAAGTTACACAAGGACAAATCCTAATCCAAACTCTGACTGCTTCCATGGGAGTCATGCAGATCTGTTTTTAAGAATAGACTGTAATGTTCCTATCACTTGACTATAGATGACCTCCTGCCTCGAAGCATCCTGTGATGCAGCAACCCACAGAAGTGTGTAAACAAAGGCACGCACCTCATCGTCGCTCAGAAGGCGCTGTCTGGCGAACTCCAACATCTGTAGCTGCATGGTGGTCTGATTGTAGTACCGCAGTGCCTCCTGTAGCACACACACAGGAGTACAGCAGGTGAAATGTGTGTTACAGTGAACCAAGAAGTGCTAAATCAATTTCACATGTAGTTAGTCTGGGGAACCTCAAAGGAAATATGCCTACATGCTTTTCATGCAGAGCTACATGTGAAGATTGATAGCACTCTCATGTCTGTCCTTTAAATATGAAGCAGTTTAACACAAGAGCCTGGAAACAGATAAACAGCTTCCCTTGTTCTGTCACAAAGTCTGCGCCTGGCCAGGAAACAGGCACACACACACAGCAACACCACAATTTGTTGTTTTCACGCTTCAGTTTTTGTACAGATTAAAAAACAAGATTTAACATGTTAATCAGTGAGCTTTCAAGGCTAATTTTTCTTTTTAATTCCCCTCAGACACAGCCAGATTAGCTGCTCTCCTCTGTTTCAAGTCTTTTTGTAAGGCTAAGCTAACAGGCTGCGGATAGTGGCTTTATATTTACTGTACAGACATGACAGTGGTGTCGATCTGCTCATCTAACTGACTAAAAGACTCTTTAGGTTACCTGTTAAACCCGTTTGAACACTTAAAGCAGTATTTGCTTGGCATGTCAGATACTACATTTTCTTGCCACCTCTAACTGTAGATGTAGTCTAACACTTGGCCTACATGTCTGGCAGTTAAATATAAGGCTACAGCCAGCAGCCAGTTCAGTAAGCTTAGCATAAGGACTGGAAACAATGGGAAACAGCTAACATGGCTCTGTCCAAATGTGGGTCATTCGTGTTATGCAGCAACATTTCAGCCTCAAAACTTCATGTTTTTTGTATTATATAACAAAAGCAACACATTTAACTGTCAAGAAAACATATTGATCTCAAGCACTAACATAATAATTGTAAGTGCCATTTATCAGTGAGACGTTTCTTTTACTGTTAAGTGGTATGACTTGTTATCACACAGAGAGAAATATGTTTTATTGTAATGTTGAAGTGGTTGATAAATGTGCAAGGTTACTTAATTCCTGTATATTTGATCTCTGTGAATCTTTATATTGGTCCTGTGCGGCTACCGTACAAATGTGATGAACAGGAAATAAAGCCTTATTGTGAAATGTTCAGCTTGAGAAAATAAATGAGATCGGCGTAGCAACATAGTTGCTCTACCGTTAGGATGTTGCCGTTGCTGCCAAGCTGACTCAACGTGTAGAAGCCATCTCCTGCTGTCTCTAAGATGTGGTTATTTATAGAAGTGATTTAAGATGAAGACGGCTATGCAGACTAAAAATAGCCACTACAATACTCTTTATGGGTGGACTGGTTTATATGGGTCTATAGATGTAACAGGGTGGAAAATTTGAAGCGAAATTAGCCTTAGCTATGTGAGGGATCCAGATTTAGCTAGCTAACCCTCTACATATAAACAGAACTTTTAAAACTTTTAGTTGGAGTTAGTCGATCAAAAGGATTGACTAACTTTCTTTAAAATTTAGCCCAACAAGATTAAACTTTAAGAGTGTGACAAACAGATTAACTTCATGAAAAATTAACAAGAAGAAAAAAAGAAATGAATGAAAGTTTACTGAAGTTTACATACCTCATTTCCTGAAAATGGTCTCAATGTAATTGTTGTATTTTTTTTTAGTTTTGCTGCATTTTGGCCAAATTGTTTTTCTTTCTTTCTTTTTTTTGGCTGTTTGTTTTATCTCACTTACTGCTATTGCTATTATTGCCATTTTGTTTACTGTCATTGTTTACTTTAATCTGATCTTGTTAAGCACTTTGGGCTGAACCGGTGTACGAAATGTGCCATATAAATAAATCTATTATATATTTACTTATTTGGAGGTTGAGAAACTACAAAATAACAAGTTGGAAAATGACCTCAGGGACACAGTTAATTTTGAAAATGGTAAAAAAAAATCATAGAGAGTCTAACATGCCCCACAAAATAATAAAATAATATTTGGAATTTTTTTTTATTTTTTTTTTTTATAATTTTATGGTTTATAGTTCACGTAGAAGGTAAATACTTTGCACTAGAAACAATAAAATCGAGTATTTGCCAATAAGAAAGGTCAGCAGAGTAAAAGAACATATATCCTTATTCAGATATGTATTATCTGTGTTTATATGATAAAGACTAATCTATAATTTAAGCCATTTGTTATTAATATTTGAAAAATTTTATAGAAAATATGAGGACGTAATTCATGAGGACAGAAATGTTGCTGCATAACAGAGAGGCCCATGTAACAAAATCTGCCTGCCAGCCACCTGAAAGCTCTCTTAACATGTTGTATCTCATTTGTTTAATCTATAAACTAAAGACAGGGACTGCGTGAGTAAGAATTGTATTTGTTAAAATGTCTCACTGATCTGGGGAGGAAGTCCTCTTCTGTCAGATCCCACTGCTTTCTGTGAAACTTGTAGTAGGCCACGTTATTGTTCATGACTTCATCATTGGGGTCAAAGAGCACGTAGCTGGCTGCACATGGTACTGCGTTCTTCAGGTCCTTCACTAAAAACAACAACAACAAAAACACAGCATTTAAATTTAAACCTGGGATCCTCCTTTATTAAAGTCATAACACAGCGGACCTTAGGGAAACAACATGCTACTCACATTTGTAATAGGCAAACTGCAGGTAGTGGTACATGGTGGCCACAAACTTCTCGACGACGAAACCTCCTACGACAGGCGTCAGGTCACTTTCACAGGTCACTTTCCTGTTGAGGACTTCTATGTAGTGATCTGTAGAGGGAGGATTAAAGTAATATGGAAAAAAGAAGACAGATGCAAAACAGGTATTTAACAAAAGAGAAACGCAGTGATAGACGACCAGGTCAGCAAGAACAGAGTCAGAGCTGAAGTACTGCAGAGGAGACAGGTGTGAACTGACCAGCTATCGAGGGGTAGAAGTCTTTAAAGTCTTTGACGTCTCTGGGGCCCTCGGATGCTGCCAAACACTCGTCGTAGACCTTGAAGAAATCCCGCAGAGCCAGCTCCATGTCTGACACCGAGGTACGGAAGTTTTCTCCATTATACGCCCGCACTGCACGCACAAACAGCGTCTGCAGCGACACACAAACAAAGGAAATTATGTTCATTCTGGGCATGATTTCATTACTGGAGTGTTCCACATGGATGTCTTATTAAAGTCAGTGATATTTTTAATGATATAATTATATTTAATTGTCTGCATGGAGCGATGACAGGGACGAGTGTCTACACTGCGGACTCCTGAAGAGATACATGTTCATTTTGGTTCAGTCAAACTCTAAAATCATTGAGGTGTTTACTTCATAGTTAACGACTGTAACAAGTTCAGGTTTATTTGTCATTCCTACTGGGGCCATGACAGCTCTGTCAGGGACCATTGAAGGCCCCATTTTGGGAAGCATTGGTCTGAATGAATCACCCCATGATGTGGCGAGCTTGGCCGGTTCACCACAGGCTGCTACCACATCAGCTCACCCACAGAGCCAATAATAGAACGATTTTTATATGTGTGTGTGTGTTCACAAAGACTGCGGGTTTGGGTGTGACTCTTCACATGTATGCAGCCTGTGTGTGCACGTATATGTGTGTACCTCATAGGATTTAGTCTCCAGGTCTTTGAGGTGTTCATCAGCTCCGGGCAGACTCTTGTAGTAGGCCATGTTCCTCTGCATCATCTCATCATCTGGGTGTTTCAGCAGGAAGGTGTGGGCAGCAGACACTGCCTTGGCCACATTGTTGGACTGGGGGAAATAACACAAACACACATTGTTTTGCTGTGCTCATCAGTGGAGGAAATAATATAAATGAGATGCTAACACTAAACTGGAGTGGCGGTGGCTCAGGAGGTAAAGCAGCTGTCTAATGGGAAGGTCAGTGGCCCAAAGTGTTGGTTCTTCTGCGGTTCTTTGGTGTGGATTGAAGAGTGAACTTTGTTCTTTGGTGATTCTCTACTGGTACACTAAACTAAACTAAGCTGAGAAACCAATCGAGAACCCTTTAAGTCCGTGTGATGTTCTACAGAGGTTTCCTTACTGGTTCTTGAGGTTAGTTTAGTTTACTGGGGAAAGAATAAAAACACTACATTAAAACAGCCTACAAGATTTTTTCTGTAGGGAAAGTATAACTGCACTTAAAAACAGATATATTTCAAACTAAATGGGCACCTTTTATTTCATACCTTTTTAAATGATCTACTGGACTCTTTGACCTCCCATTTAGACACTTTAAGACATTCAAATATGGACCATCAAATGGTGGACGATCAAAAATGGACATTGAAATCTTGAAAAGATTCGCTACTCAAACAGTAACTCAAATGAAAAATTCCAAAAGGTTTGGGGCCCCTTTCTGAAGCACTTTCAGAGTTGCCAGTTAGTCTAATGATTTTGTGTTTGTTTCTTGGTCTTGGTGCTTTCTGTCAGTGTACACTCTGATAAAGTACACCATCATTCTGAACCTGCCTTTACATAGACATCCCTCCTCCTCTCTTTTAATATTGAGCCTGACTTTCAGCGCATCTGTCATTTAAAAAAAAAAATGTATTCAATTTTTTGCACTATTCAGGAGATGGAGGACCGTCCTACTGACGATATCCCGGCTGTTATTAGGGGTTTGGGTATGGGGTACGAGGATTGTGATTTGATGTCAAGTTTTGTTCCCCATCACACATATGCTTTAAGTTTAATACCTGCTGTGAACATGCTTTGTGCAGTCCTGTTCTTTTATGCATGGGCTGTGTCTGTGAACATAATGACTGCACTGTGAGACTCCATTTAACTAGTTGAAAATAAAAATAAGTTAAAAAATAAACAGTGTATTTCCACAGAATAACACATTAAAGCACTGGAACCTTTGTGCCTACATGTACACAAAACTACTTCAGGTTTGAAAATGTAGCATACTATGTTTCCCAGTGAGCATTTTAAAACTAATCACTCTTATTTAAAATAAAAGTGTCATTTAGAAGCACATTGACTCGTCCATGGTGTTATTTGACATCATTCAAGCACCCTCAAGTTCAGAAATTTACAAACAAAATAGGGCTATATGGTCTCTGATGGTTCTATAGCACTATTTGGCAAAGCTGCTGTATCCTTTAAAAGATGGGTGCCATATCGCACCAAAACAGGGTCTCCTATTATTTTTAGAGTGTCCACATGTTGACGTGTCCTTGAGCAAGACACTGAACACCAAATCCCATTGTTGTGGCTGCTGGTGTGTGAGTGTGTTTGAATGTTTATCTGAGGGGCAGGTGGTGCCTTGTATGGACGGCACCAGTGTGTGAATGTGTGCTAATGGGTGACGCAAAGCCCTCTAGGTGTTTTCTAGGACTAAAAAAGCACTATAGTCCATTTATCATTTACCAATGTGATACACTACAACTAAAAACCAATAAATTAATTATGAATAGCTATGAATCATAGACTGTATTTTAGATAATAAGAAATGAATGTTGTTGCTGTACAATAGGTCAATTGGCTTGTTAAAAGTATTCAGGTTTCTTTTATTTTGTCACCCCTCTGTATGAATGTTGCATGTGAATAAAACGTAATAACCTACATTTTAAACTAGTTCCCTTGTGGAGGAGATGGCCAGTGAAATGTCCTTATGTGTCTTTATTATTTTGCTTCTTCAAAGGGAGAACAAGAAAACTGAAGCACTGACAGGTAAAAGTTCAGCACCTCTTGCAGCACAGACCCCCCTGTGCATCCGTGGCACGTAGATGACGTCAGAACACGTTTCAGGAAAAAACGCAGTGACTTTAAATAGAAACTGTGGATGCACTGAAAACCATCACCTTATACTAGCATTGGATCGTCATAAGGTCAAACAGAAATTTAAACGCATACAAGTCCAGGGTTTGGAGACCTTTGACCCCCCATGGTGACCCCATATATTTCACATATTTGCTTACTTTGAAGTAGGCGAACTGTAGGTATCTGTATGGCTCTCTCTTCTCAAACTCATCTATGGTGTCCCGGCTGGGCATGGTCTGCCTAAAAGCGGGCAGCCCCTGTTTGCATCGCTTCAGGCACTGCGCCCTCTTCATGACGTTCCCAAAGGCCCGAAGCTCTGGAAACTCCGCAAACTTGTGCTCGTCGTCCAGCCGGACGGAGCTGCAGTTGAGGTTGCAGAAGGCCTCGCTGTCCCGGAGCAACCGGTACAGCCGCAGAGACACCTCCATGTACTCCACCGTCTCCTTCCACTTCTCTCCGGTGTACTGGTCCAGCGCGTATTTGTACGCGGACTCCAGGGGCATCAGCTCATTTCTGGGGAAACTCCTGAAGCTGTATTTTTCATACTGAGAGTTCACCACAGAGGTGGAAAGTACGATTAAAAGCGCCGAGAAGAGCTGGGAAGAAGTGGAGGGTGCCATTTTTGAGTTTGGGAGATGGGCTGGGATGATCCCGGAGTGGGTGCTTGGGACCGCCTCAAGTTCCACCACGTATCCGGACAAAAGCCTCCCCACCCCCGGGCGCAGGGCTGGAACAGCCGCTGCAGCGGGTGGGGGCTGCTGGAGCTGCTCCTCCCACTGAATCACACAAGTAAATCACTGCTGTTGCTCTGTCCTTTTACAGAGCAAGTAAAAACCTGACAGGCAGCAGAGCTCATAAACCATAAAATAACACCTGGGGGAGACTCATCCTGTATTTTAGGTAAAGAGCAAATGTATTTGCCCGTTATTTTATATTTCAGGACTAACAAAATATATTCCATGAAATACTGCTCTTTAAAGTTTAAACTTGTTTCCTCTCGGTCACCAATTAAACCCCTGGTGAAAGTGTCCCACCCCCTCCCACTGCCACGTAGAGACATTCCTGTGTGGTCTCCACAGGCCTGCACCCCAATAGCACAGCTCTCTATGTGGACACATCATCATGCAAAAGCAAACTTATGCGCATTGTCACACTTTGACAGCAATCCAGAGGTGTATCCAGATGTGTGCATTATTCTGATTTACACGGGTGCAGAGGGGGGGGGGGATGTGTTTGCAGCTGTGAGACCCCTACGTTACCACGTTGACACATCTCAGTGACTGCACTGCGCAAGAGCAATACGTGGTGCCCAAAACTATCCCATTCAATCCCAAAGTGCGTCAAGTCAGCCAAAAAGACGCAGGATGAGACAGGAAGTGTAGATTGTAATTTCAAAATAATAGCACAGTTTGCTGTCTGAGCTGGGTTTGTATCTGCTCTTGTCTCACACAGACATCTGATTAAATATTTTGCAGCAGTTTAAACCTGTGCATAATTGACAAAACATACTATTAAGGTCATCAGTCGACGTTTTGTCTTTAGAGTTCAACCGGAAGTTGTGCTGGTAAAAGCAGCTTGACATGTGATCATTCCTGCGCTGGGACCGGGGGCAGGACTTCTTATCCAAGTCTGAGTAGAGGAAATCAAAGTACCGGAGAACAGGGAGGCAGCACACACTCACATAGGCCGTACCTCAGTTATCTCCATCGTCTGAAGGTTTGTCAGCAGAGAAAATGAACCAGTGTTTGCAGGGGATGCTGTTTCTGTCGGTTCTGGTGGCGTTCGCCGCCTGCAACGCTCCTCCGGTACCGTTAGACGACATCCTCATTGAGAAAACTTTCGTGCCAGAGGAGTGTGTGCGCGCAGTCAAAGTGGGGGATTATGTCAGGTATCACTACAACGGCGTGTTTCCGGACGGCAAGAAGTTCGACTCGAGGTGAGTATCATGCAAACAATGCTTTCATGATCACTTTTTTGAGTCTCAGTGTGCAGAGCAGACCGGGTTCACGGTGCGAACAGCGTGCGTGATGCGTAAAAGTGCGCGTTGAGTAGGTCGTCCCATTGAGCCACGCAGGCAGGCAGGCAGGCAGGCAGGCAGGATGACTGAGCTCTGGATCCATGTAAGCTACATGTAAGGGCTCCAAACCCTTCTCATGTCCACACTGATCACACAAAAGGCCTCGGTTTGACCAGATGGAGAATTTTCCTTTAGATTTATATGAGCCTGTTTGATAGCACAGGATCCATTGTAACCTGTGCATCAAAGACCCTCCACGACCTCTGAAGGTCCCTGGAGTCCACTTTGGGAACCACTGATCTGGTAGCAAGTAGTAACAATGTAGTACCCAGAGCCCCTAGAGCCCCAAGGGCCCCAAAAGCCCCAGATTCACTTTTTGGTCATTTAATTAATTGCACATTTGTTGAAGAATTTGATCTGTTAAAGTAGGCGGGCTCTGCAGTATGAGCTAATGCTGTGGCCTGGTCTTGCAGAGACATTGTACATATTCTTGAAGACAGATCTTACACATTTTAATCTGGTTGTGTGTACCTGTGTGATGCGTTGTAATCATGGGCGGATTTTGAGACAATGGGCCCCTGGGCACAGACATACAGAGGGCCCCACCACCTCTCCTACACAGGAGCAAGACATACAGACCTTGTTGCTGTTAAGCTTCTTTTTATTGTTGTTTTGCATTTCTTTCAAGTTGTTATGCATGTCTTTGTGATTTTGTGTCTTTATGTAGTCGCTTTGCCTCTCTTTGTAGGCTTTTTGTGTCTCTTTGTGGTCGTTTTGTGTCTCTTTGCTGTTACTTTGTGTCTCTGTGTGGTCGTTTTGCCTTTTTTTTCATAGTCACAGTCAGTCTCTTTGTGTCTCTTTGCTGTCACTTTGTGTCTCTTTGTAGTTGTTTTGCCCTTTTTTGTAGCCGTCGTCAGTCTCCTTGTGTCTCTTTGCAGGTGTTTTTTGTCTCTTTGTGGTCATTTTGTGTCTCTTTGTGGTCGTTTTGTGTCTTTTTGTAGTTGTTTTGCCCTTTTTTGTAGCTGTCGTCAGTCTCTTTGTGTCTCATTGTAGTTGTCTTTTGTCTCTTTGTAGTCATTTTGTGTCTCTGTGTGGTTGTTTTGCCTTTTTTCATAGTCACCATCAGTCTCTTTGGGTCTCTTTGTGGTTGTTTTGTGTCTCCTTGTAGTTGTTTTATGTCTCCTTGTGGTCATTTTGAGTCTCTGTGTGGTCGTTTTGCCTTTTTTTGTAGTCATCGTCAGTCTCTTTGTGTCTCTTTCCTGTCATTTTATGTCTCTGTGTGATTGTTTTTCCTTTTTTTTTGTAGCCTTGTGAGTCTCTTTGTGTCTCTTTGTGGTTGTTTTGTGTCTCTTTGTAGTCATTTTATGGTTCTTTGTGGTCATTTTGAGTCACTTCCTGGTCTGTAGATGTCTCTTCAAGTGATACTTTGCATGTGAGGGCCAGAGGGGGTCCCTGACACTCTGGGCCCCTGGGCCTGTGCCTGGTAGGCCCTCTCAGTAATCCATCCATAATCTTAAGCCATCACAGGCTTTAAAGATGATGAAATTTAGATCTCATGTCCTGAATAACTCAAGTTCAGGCACAAAATGACAGTGTAAAAATACAAGTATAACCTGCAAGAGACATCACAATAAGATTCTGGTGCATTTACTCTGAATGAATCTGAACCCTGACCGGCCAGTGTGACATATTGTGAAAGTTTGCCTAAGTGAGTTTCTCTGATTGAGTTGTTAAAGCAAGGTGAGTGATTTAATTGTTCCTCACAGGTTGTTTTTTCCACAACAAACAGTCATGTGTTCACTGGAACAAAACCTTTAGCTAGGGCTCGTAGTGTTTGTTTTAGGGTATGAGTACGTTTGTAGTTGGAGTAAACACTGAATGAATGTAATGCAGTCATTCCTGTCCTCACAGGTATTTAAAAGTAACGTTCTTCTGTGTTTCAGTTACGACCGTGGCAGCACCTACAACGTGTTTGTGGGCAAGAAGCAGCTGATCGAAGGGATGGACAAAGCTCTGGTGGGGATGTGTGTCAACGAGAGACGCCTGGTCAAGATCCCACCTCACCTCGCATACGGAAAAAAGGGATACGGTGTGTTTTAAACCTCCTGTCACTTGAGCACGTCCCTGTCCTGGCTGATTGTTCCAGGTCAGTCAGGACAGTATATAACATGTTCTCCACCAAGTTAGAGGACGGGCCGGTGTTCATTCCACTGGGGAGTCATTATAAATACACAGATGAGTGAGCACACAGTTGGCACAGCTCACTATAACAATGAGGGAATTTGGTCGGAGATTGGCAGGAGCATAAGGGACAGATATTAGGCTTTGCAGAAAGTGCTGCATTGTGTTGTACTAGAGTCGGCCGAAGCAGAGAGGAAGTGGGCTGCCCCCGAGCGTCCATGTTGAATGATGTCAGAGGGACATCACAAACCAGGAAGCTGCTTTGGATCAAGACTTTTCAGCTGTCGGTGACTGCGCCGCAGATGGTTGAGCATCAGCAGCAGGCTGTCAAACTTTCTAGAACTTGATCTGTGTAAAAACATAAATAAATCTGGGCCACTGTGGGCATCGTTGAGACTGTGTCATGCAGAAAATGTCTATATATATAAGGATGATCGCAGTGATGAGAGGAAGAATGTGGAGGCTCTGTTTACATGTAGAGACTGGTGCGTCAGTGTATGTATTAGTGTGTGCATGAAATAGTTAGATAATGGGAGACAGAGGGGGGCATGTGTGGACAGGTAGAAGCTGCAGCTGCATCCTCCACAACGAGGCTGTATCAGAAGGAACATCAGAGAGAGAGAAAACAGAGAGGTGAGGTTTAGGAATAGTCAGAGAGAGATTTAAACCAGAAAGAGGCCTGCCAGCTCATTACTAGTAAAGATGTAACGGCTGCCACCCACACAGTCCTTGCACCCCTCCTGCACCTAACTCCCATTTACCTTCCCCTTCACCCTCTTGTCCATGTTTCCTGTGCACTTGTTGAGTTAATAAAGGCTCAAAAGGCAGTGAGTCATGATAATGTTTAAAGCACAGCTGGTTGAGATGTTGCACTCACCAAAATAAATGTTGGCGAGTGGACGGACTGATCAGTTACTGCTGTTCAGGCTGTAGCTGAGGGCACCAGGGTCATGTCCTGTTTTTGGGACTGGGGGGGGGTTAATGAAATGAAGAGTAGTTTACTTTGCATGATTACACAGTTATTTTTAAGGCTGCATCTTTGTTTTCAGAAAAATACTTATTAATTAGTGACCAATCTTTGCATCTCTGCTTTTAACATGATATATTGTAGACTGCCCCAAAAATGACTGAAGAAAAAAAAAAAGTCTTGTCATATCCAATTCTATGATAAATCATATATTTAGTCAGTCTGATGAGCATTTCTCACATAAACTACCCTCAAAAGATAATTTGCACATCACTCACCCCATGTTACTTTGAATTCATGGTGAACACTTGGTTTTTCTCATATGCCTCCACGGTGAACGAAGAATCCAAAAATGGAGAAAATTCCTGATGAATAGAAGTCATAGGAGTCCGCGTCTAACAACAGCAAACTATCTTAAGTCTATCTTTACGAACTCTCACACAAATTGTGCAGTGTAATCCAAGTTCCATTTATCCATCTGTATACTCAGTACCTCTTAAACACATGCATTTTCCCTAAAACTACTATTTAAAACACTTCTGCATAAACAGTCTCACGCATGGATGAGTAGTGCGTGTTTTAATTAGAAGCACTGAGCATTACACTGAAAAAATGAGACTTGGATTATACTGCACGAGTTGTGTGAGAGTTTGTAAACATGTGTTTTGATGTAATTTTGCTGTTGTTAAAACGCGGCTCTATGACTTCTATTCATCAAGAATTTTCTCTGTTTCGGATTCTTCATTCACTGTTTCATCACAGTTTTCTTCACACATTCAACGTAACACAAGGTGAGTAACTGATATAGGAGGGATTGTTTTGTGGGTGAAGTATTTAACCTATGTATATTATTTTCAGTGCCACTCTAAATAGTTGTACTTGTTCTGTACAGACTTAAAGGGATAGTGCACCCAAAAGTGAAAATTCAGCCATTATGCTGATGGAGGCTCAGGTGAAGTTTTAGAGTCCTCACACCACTTGCGGAGATCCAAGGGGAGAGGAGGTAGCAACACAACTCCACCTAATGGAGGCTTACGGCGCCTCAGATTCAAACATCCAAAAACACACAATTGAAACCACAAAATATTTCCATACTGCTCGTCTGTAGTGATCCAAGTGTCCAGCGAGGGGAGACCAGCGAAAACGTGAACACACATGAACGCGGTGCCCATGTCTCACTGTCTCGCACAAGCTCGCACACGTGAGCGCGGTGCACAGAGAGGCAGTTAGAGCTACAGGCTACAATGAGGTTAAAAACAACTTCTTATGTCGGGGCTTCAGGACACTTGGATCAGTACGGACGAGCAGTATGGAGATATTTTGTGGTTTCAATTATGTGTTTTGGGACGTTTGAATCTGGGGCGCCGTAAGCCTCCATTAGGTGGAGTTGTGTTGCTACTCTCCCCTTGGATCTCTGCAAGTGTTGTGAGGACTCTAAAACTTCACCTGAGCCTCCCTCGGCATGAGGGTGAGGGTGAATTTTCATTTTTGGGTGCACTATCCCTTTAAGACCAGATCGTTTGTTATATTGATATGGAAATAAGTTACTCCTTTTGCTATCCTTCGTGAGTTTAGAATAAGTCATTTAAACAACATTGTCTCTTCATTTTACATGTTTGCTGAAGACAGGGTGAATCACCGAAGTAGTCTTAGGGCTGCTGTGAAACTGCGCCTACTTAGGGCAGCAAAAAAGTTAATCATGGGTGCAACGGTACAATGGACAGCCAAGTGAGGACCAATACAACTGGGCTGGACAGCCACAAAAAAGGTTCACAGGCTGAGATGAATGCAAAAGAATTGTCAATTTATTAAGAACTTCCGTGCACAAAAAAGTTGCTCAAAGGGCAAAAAATAATAAAAAGTGAATAAAATCAGCAGCAAATCTTTTAGTCTTTCACTATCATCAGTGCTGACGATGATCAAGGACTGAAACGTTTGCTGCTGTTGTATTGGTGTGCGGATCTCTCCCCTGCTGTCCTTTCTTGATTAACTGAAAGAGAAATGATCATTTGGTGAGGTATTCCTTTAATAGTAATCTCAGGTAAAAGTCACACAAACTTTGCTGACCTTAGAAGTCTTCAGAAGTGAGTGCATAAGTGTTAATAAGTAATACGTAATAAGTATTAGTATTTTTATTTTAATTCAAAATAAAACACCCATATTTCAAAATGCCGTAGATCTCTGAACAGACGTAGGACCAGCACACAACATCTTGAGAAAATAAATCACTGATGTAAATTTGCTTTTTTGATGCAGCAGTTTAATGCACATTTTCCCAGCTATGTCACATCCAAAGCACTGACTCTCTTTTATCTAAATGTTTTTGGTTTTGGCTTCACCTACTTGCAAGGTTCACGGAGAAGAGTAGGCAGTAATGATCTTGAGATTTGATAACATGACTTCAGGTCATGTTATCAAGACCCAGTGTGAGAGTGATTAAACACGTGAGTGAGATCAGCGAGTCCTGTTTGCTGTTTGAAGTTGAATGACCTGCTTTCCTCTCTTCCTCAGGTGACATCATCCCCCCTGACTCCATCCTCCACTTTGATGTCCTGCTCCTTGACGTGTGGAACCCAGAGGATGGCGTCCAGATCAAAACCTACCACACCCCCCCCACCTGCTCCAGAAAAGTGGAGGTGTCTGACTACGTTCGCTACCACTATAACGGCACACTGCTGGACGGGACACTGTTTGATTCCAGGTTTGTTCTGTATATTAACCCCTCATTCACATTGAATACACTTACACATATACACTGTATATGTAACATCTCTCCTCCACCCTTTGCTGTAGCCACACCCGCATGCGTACCTATGACACATACGTTGGGATCGGGTGGCTGATCGCTGGTATGGATCAGGGCCTTCTGGGGATGTGTGTTGGAGAGAGACGCATCATCACTATGCCACCATCACTTGGATATGGAGAGAATGGAGACGGTGAGTACTTACAATTCCTTTACATTCATTTGTTTCCTTAAAGGCAGAGTTCATTGTCATTTAGTTCCATTATATTGGAGAGAAGGCAGACATCTCTACAGCCGATATCTCCAACACTCAGAAACTCACACCAGAAAAAGAGGAAATGTATGTATTTTTGATTTTTGTGTTCACTATCGTTCAAGTCTGATCACATTCCTGTAAGTGACCCTTAATGATAAGAGAATTGTAGTTACAATGGAAATCATCAGGTGCTGTAGTTGCACACTTGGCACATGAGGTGTCAGTACATCACACACATTTGCAGTGAAACTACACATCTCATCTTGTTGTAACCTCTCAGTGTCAGTCCTTCTTTTCCCAAAACACCAGCCCTGAGCAATGTCTTTGCAAACACTGCAACTTTTGAAGTCCTTTTAGTTTGGACTTTGACAAATTTGATTAATTTTGTCATCATTTTTTAGCCAAATACAGTTTAACTTATCTAAATTGAGTGACAGCTAGTTCAGTTCCTCAATTCCAATATCCTTATTGCTCACCAGACAGGAAACGCAGCAGAGAAATTAGGAAGTGGCTAACTGTTTCCCTGTGTTTCCAGTCATTGTGCTACGCTAAGCTAACTGCCTGCTAGTTGTTTGACATGTTTGCAGATCTAAGAGAGGCACTGGCCTTCTCACATACTCATTTATCTGTCTGACATCAAGGGAGTAAACCTATCTCACCAAATATTAAATTATTCCTTTACTTTTTGCCATGTTTACTTACAAGCACAGATAGGACCAAGTCATTTCTTTGCAAGTCACAAGTTAGTCTTTGCACTCAAATCCCAAGTCAAGTCAAGACTGACAAGTTTTGAGTCCTAAACAAGTCACAATGCACACTTTACCAAATGTAATGACTTTTAACAACAGACTAATAATAGTAGATTAAATTTCCATAAATCAGGAATGCTTTTAAAAATTATAATTGTTTGTTAAAACAAGTTCATTAAAAAGTGCGACTGAAGTTAATCGGAAAAAAGTAATGCTGACATTTCACTTTCAGAGCATGTAGCATTGCTAAAGCTGTAGTTGATGACTTTTATATAAAAAGAAAATTTTGTTATATTTTCTGAAACTGTCACTAAAATCACACAGATCACTAAAATTACAAAATCATACTCTTCTGCCTCGTCTGTTGCCTTGTAGCGCTTTTCGTGGCCTTACCACACATGAACGAAAACAACCAATCAGAGCCGAGGATTCTCGAAAGCAGCTGTGAATCATGTCAATCACTGCTGGTGAACTGCGGCCAAATTGTCAAACTAGGCAGCTCTGATCAAATATGAATCAAGATTCTGTTACTGCATTGCCTATTGCCCACCTCAGATTTGTTCAGACATATTTTAGTGTACTGTTTGGCAGTAAAACAAGAAAGTTTGTGACCCGGCCACCCTGTTGGGGACGGTTAAATGAGTACCATGTACTGCCCACCGGCCTGACCAACGTTCTCATTTTACAGCTAAACAGTACACTGAAATATGTGAAATATAATCACATCCAGTCTGACCAACATTTCTAACTTTTAAATTAGGCCTCCATTTAATGCCAGACATTTGTAACAATAAATATTGTCATGTTCATGTTACACTATCATTGTTTCTACTAAAAGTTTATTCTTGACCTTGTAAAAATAGTTTAACAAAATCATTTTAAATCCACTTTCCACCAACTTGGTTGTGGAATTGATCCTGGTCATGATTAGAAGAAGTATGAGGAATAATACTTCAGTACTTCCTCATCCCTGTACCTGCCTCCTTCCTTGTTTTCAACCTTTCTTCTTCCTCTCTCTCCAGGTAGCGACATCCCAGGACAGGCATCTCTTGTGTTTGATGTCGTACTTCTGGACCTCCACAACCCCAGAGATGGGATCACAGTGACCAATCAGGTGGTGCCCGAGCCCTGCACGAGGAAGACCGTCGCTGGAGACTTTGTACGCTACCACTACAACGGCAGCCTCCTTGATGGAACATTTTTTGATTCCAGGTATGTGTCAGAGTTAAATAAAGCTCATAGTAAATCTCATTAGAAACAGACATAAATGTTATTCCTCAAGTGGCCTCAGGGTGGCAGCATCGCCCTGTGTACTGAAGACATATTGAGCGAGGAATCGAAACTTAAACACCATTTCCTGTGCGCTTTAAAAAGTGTTGCATCCAGTAAAAAGTTGTTTAACTTCTCTTTTTTTTAGTGCTGCCACAACAGAGGATTGGTTCGTGTGTGGTAAATTTCTGGTCAACTGACAAGTGTTTTTATATCCGAGAAGATTGAAAACAAAGTCTAAAATTAAACTAGAAAAATTAATGTCTTAAAGTAAAGATTCTAGGCTGTAATATAAAGATCTTTTCCAGTACATGTAGAAAACAAAAAAGTGTTGCAAATATGTTTTATTTATTTCTGGTTATAGCTGTAGAAAATCTCTGTGAAGCTGACAGAGTTCTCTTTTTGAGGAACGATGCTTGAAACATCTGCTTTGACAATGAACAGCTCAGTAAGTTCTCATCATGTGCAGCCGTGCAGGTTAGACCATGTAGCTTTTGTTAAGAAATTCTATACAGACATCATGGACTTACGAAAAGCCACCATATTAGCTTCCTGTTGCACATCTCTACATGCAAATACTTATGCCAGGCATTTGAGGTTTTCTAAAATGTCACGGCACTGTATGTTTGCATCAGCGAAAACCACAAATGCATCCTCCAACTGCTTCCTGCAACTCATGCACAGTGGTTTTATTGGTAAGATGTTCTCGAAATCATTTCCCTTGATTAGACTTATTTTGTGTCCTATAGTCCACTCTTTTAGGCAGTCGTGTGTCATTAGGTTTTTCACTGCCTAAAGCCCTTTATGTGCGATCAAATAACAACTCACTTTATATTTAGTTCCCAGAATGACTGTGTTTTTGTTTTTCCATGGGTCGGTGTAAAAATACTTAAAATAATATTTTCTGTTCCACAGCTACTCTCGTAATCGCACCTATGACACCTATGTGGGACAAGGCTACGTGATTGCCGGCATGGATGAAGGTCTGATTGGAGTCTGTGTCGGAGAGAGGCGCACCGTCATCATCCCCCCACATCTCGGCTATGGAGAGGAGGGCACAGGTGTGTTTCAACATTTTTTTTAATTTTGAACACTAATGAAATAATACAATACATAGACCTACAATTAAGACAAAATGAAAACCACAAAATAAGAACAAACACATAAACAAAACAATAAAAGTGAGCAAGAGCAGTAGTCACAACCAGGCGAGTTCACAAAATGTGGTTTACATGCACTTACTCTGTTATCTGTCTGTTACCCTCATACTTAGTACTCTTAATGAGTTCCTCTTTTAGGTATATTGCTATTGGGGACCAGTCCCTCACAAACTTCCCAAGAGTACTTCCTAAAGATGTAGTTGGTAACTTCTATGAAAAAAATCATATTTGCTTAAACTGTCACTGGTGGCATGTATACTGTTACCTAAAATGGTGCCTTGACACATTTAACTTGACCTTGGGCCAACTAAACTTAGCCTAACTTGTCCATTCATAAGTAAGCCTTGCACTCCTGACGCCATTACATCTACAATGTCGGAACATGATCCCCAGGGGGTCTTGACCAAGTGTCCTCTGGTCAAATACACCACCACACATTTCTAGTGGATCATAAGTGATGATTGAGAGGGATTACTTTTGTATGCTAATACTTTGTTTATAATGAAAATCCTGCATAGTCTTACTATATAATGACGAAAACTCTGTCTGTGGGTGTGTGTGGGTGTGTCTGTTCCACGTTTTTCTCCTCACTGACTTGGTCAATCCATGTGAAATTTGGCACAGTGGTAGAGGGTCATGGGAGGATGCGAATGAAGCAATATTACATCAATTGGCCAAAGGGGGCGCTATAGCAACCAATTGAAATTGCAAGCTTTGAATGGGCATATGTCATGCCCCGTATGTCGTAGAGACATGAAACTTTGTACAGAGATGCCTCTCCTCATGAGAAACAAATTTGCCTAAGAACGCATAACTTCCGGTTATATAGATTTCCCGGCATTTTGAATTTTTTTGAAAAACACTTAAAATCGATCTCTTCCTAGGAAGTTTGACT
>NC_065527.1:16508882-16526758 GCF_006386435.1 Epinephelus moara
GCTAGAGAGCTAATTTCTTATCTAGGCCTAACCGCCATATGATTTTTACTAAACTTGGTAGATATGTAGAACAGGACGCCTCAAGGTGACTGGAGAAATGTAACGCTAATTGGCAACTAGGTGGCGCTATAACAACAGAAAAATGCTTAAAAATGGCTAAAATGCGACCGATCGCTGTGGCTCCCCCTGTGGCCCAATGTTGTTGTTTTTTTCTGATTCTTGGTATGGCTAAGTCATGGTATGGTATGCTGTACATAATCACGGAAACTGTCAGTGTGTCACTCTGTCAGTCAGTCAGTCATTCTACCAGTGCACCCCACTTTTAAGTCAATACAACATATAAACACTATAGAAACACTATCTGCCTTTCAACGTGCTACCTCAATTTCTAATGTACAGTTTTAGCCCACTAACTATCCCACTATTGGCAATGGTACTACTGTACTTTCAATAAAGCGATCGTACTATCAAATTCACAAAAACTCTGTCTGAATACATTGCTCTTCTTAATGGGTTCAGTTGACTATTTAATCTGCAATTTCCTATGACCTGTATCCCAAATACACACCATGTGAAACTGTACGTGGGCAAATGTGCACTCAATGGGGATGGACTAGTATTCCTTTAATATTGGATTCTTTCTTTTTTCTTGTTACCATATATCTCTCTCTCAGGCTCTAAGATCCCTGGCTCAGCTGTGCTGGTGTTTGATGTTCACATCATCGACTTCCACAACCCATCAGACAGCACTGTGGTGACCGTAATTCACATGCCAGACAGGTGTGATAAGCAAACCAAGAAGGGAGACTTTGTCAAGTATCACTACAATGCCTCTCTGATGGACGGCTCATCCATCGACTCTACGTAAGTGAGCTTCTGTGAGATGCCTCCTGAGTTAACAAGTCTTAGAAAACTGAGAAACCATGAGAGACATATTTTTAGAGAATGATCAGGGTGGAGCCTTTGTGCTCCACTGTCTCTCAGATTAACTTGTATTGCAGCGGTGCCTGGATAGCGTGACGTGTGTGGTTGTGCTGCTGCCGTGGTCCTGCCAGGTGCTTCCTGCTGCTGCTGCCATCATTAGTCATTAGTCATACTTCTACTGTTATTATACACATATGATTATTGTCACACATGTATACTATCAGATATTAATATATTATTACTAATTATAATATTATTACTTTCATTAATGGTGTTGTAAGCTACTGTCATTACCGTCTGTCCTGCATCTGTCTCTGTCTCTCTTTCTGTCTCATTGTGTCATGCGGATTACTGTTAATTTATTATGTTGATCTGTTCTGTACAACATCTATTGCACGTCTGTCCGTCCTGGAAGAGGGATCCCTCCTCAGTTGCTCTTCCTGAGGTTTCTACCGTTTTTTTCCCCCGTTAAAGGGTTTTTTTGGGGAGTTTTTCCTTATCCGCTGTGAGGGTCCTAAGGACAGAGGGATGTTGTATGCTGTAAAGCCCTGTGAGGCAAATTGTGATTTGTGATATTGGGCTTTATAAATAAAATTGATTGATTGATTGATTGATCTCAGATTAAGCGTTGACAGTCCTGTGTGTGAAGGACACGTATAAACAGCAGAGGATGACTGTTGGGGATAACAAAACATACAATTATTTATTTCTCTATTTCATTCCAACTCAATTTGTTTCAGGTATAATTATGGAAAGACATACAACATCGTCCTGGGAGCCAACCAGATAGTCCCAGGGATGGAGGATGGACTGATGGACATGTGTGTAGGAGAGAAAAGACACCTTGTTATTCCTCCTCACCTGGGCTATGGGGAGAGAGGAGTCAGTAAGTCACACACAAGCACACTTGTAGTAATAATGGAGCATATATGTGGTGGTCTTTCTGATGAGGGGTAGTAAGATTCAGCTTTTTGTGCACGTGACCAATGACTGTATATAAAGATGGACAACACGTCTCCACTTCCTCCCGCTGCACAAAAATGAGGCCATAGTATCCAGGATACAGGATACCATTTTCGGCTGTTGATGGCATTTGGAGACAGAGTGATTGCTTTATTTGATGTGCACTTTGAGTTTTTAGTTTGGCCCATGACATGGCGGGGTTTATGACCTATACTGCAGCCAGCCATCAGGGGGTGATCAAGATGTTTTGGCTTCGCTTTTGGGGAGCTGTCATGTCCTCCATCTTTATTATACAGTCCATGAATGTGACCTGTGTGCAAGGCGAGGAGCTGTTTTACCATTTCCAGTCAGTCACTTACAGTATGAAGGAAAGTTCGTCCACATAGTCTTTCTTTGGCTCCACTGAGTCTGAGCTGTACCACTACAACAGCTAATGTTGTGTGTGTGTGTGTGTGTGTGTGTGTGTGTGTGTGTGTGTGTATAGCTGGGGAAGTTCCAGGGAGTGCTGTGCTGGTGTTTGACATCGAGCTTGTAGAGATGGAGGAAGGACTCCCTGAAGGCTACATGTTCATCTGGAATGAGGATGTATCACCCGACCTCTTCACTGAGATGGACACAGATAAGGACAAGCAGGTGGAGCCCTCTGAGGTGTGTGATAATAACCTGCTGTTACTGTTATATCTGAAACATCTGAGACATTTCCCTTTTTGCTACTGTGCGTGTATCCTTAATTCACTCTGTCCTTGGTTTCCACAGTTTACTGACTACATCATGAAGCAGGTGAGCGAGGGTAAAGGCCGCCTGGCTCCCGGCTTCGATCCTTATCGCATCATCGAAAACATGTTCTCCAACCAGGACCGTAATGGAGACGGAAAGATCACAGAGGCAGAGTTCAAACTAAAAGCAGACGAAGCCACCACTCACGATGAGCTATGACGGGGCTGAGTGTAAAACTCAGATCAGGGTGAAGGCTGAAGGGTCAGACAGCGGGGTTGTTATACATATGTGGGTGGTAGAGTAGAAAATGATGGGGTTGTGTGTGTAAAGTGAGTGGGTGTGAAGCGAGAGAGATTTTGTTTTATTTTTATTTTGAAGATTTAGATGATGGTCAAAGGGCGTCTTGTCCTTTAGAGAGATAGTTCATATTTTTTGAAGTGGGGTTGTATGAGGCACCTATCCATAGTTAGTGTGTTACATAGAGTAGCTGTCAGTGGGCACGCTCCCAGTTTGGAGAAGCAGACAGGGATACCCCTCATATGTCCCTCATACAACCCCACTTCAAAAAAACCTGAACTATGCCTTTAGGAGCCAAATGAGTCTGAGAAGAAGAAAGAGGGCGATTTAGGAGTGAGATTATATTGAGATCTAAATACTGGGAAGAAAACAGGGTCTAAGATGACAGCGAATGACCTTTTTTTTACCTCCTCTCCCATCAAGTTGTTGTCTTGTTTTATGTGACTTTTTTTATTTGAAGGGTACAAAAGCACTCATGTGTGTAAGAACAAATTAATGCCTCACTCCACCATCTCTTTATTCATCACTCCCTCGTGACATTTATTGTTGTTAACATTTTGTGGTTGTTTTCTTTTCACTGGGTATCAGCTCATCTCTGAAATATCTGACAGTCTTCCAGGAGCAATGAGTCGGCCATCATTCACTGTCATATGCTGTGATAGAGGGAAGTTGTTTCTGAGAGTTACAACTTGTGTATTGATTTAAAAAAAAGTGATTATTTTAAGTGAGACCTTCAACTAAGAATGACATTTTATTTACACAGTTTACAGCTGACACCTTTCACTGTTTTACCTTTAAATGTCAGGGTGCCTTCTGTGTCTTCTGCTGTTCAAACCACCCAAGATAACGCTGAAACTGCTTTTATAGGGCTGATTGTGTATGTGCAGAGTGGTGACGTCTATGTGTGTGGCAGAAATCCCCTTAATAATGGCCTGTGATTTGAGACCCTGGGGTTGCAGTCACTTTCGGTCATCTAGTCTTTTCATCGCTTGTTTGTTTACCTGTGTGTGAGAGAGAGAGGGAGTGAGAGAATTGTGTATGAATGTTGTTTTTGTTTTACTTTTTTATTCAGGAGAATACTGAGGCTTAATGATGACAATGTCAACACAAAGTTTAATGATTAAATCCCCTGACCTAAATATATGCCTGCATTTCGTTTGTCCTGCCTTGGATTTGAACAAGTCGTCCTGTTTGCTTTGGCCACACTTGACCACTCCAGTTATTTTAGCATCACACTTCTGTAACATCGTCAGACTCAGGATGGACAGGGTTTTTTAAAAAAAAAGATCAAAATTGATGCAGCAGAACCAGAGATGTCATTTTTTTATTCCACACATTTGTCTTTCTTGTTGAAGCCTCGCGCCTACACTACTCACAATTATGCTCACAATGCAGCTCGATCAAACTTCAGAGTCAGAGATTTTGGTGTGTTATACTGATGTAGAAAATAATCAACAGAATAATTAACAATGAGAATAGTTGGTAATTGCAGCCCTAATATAGATCAGACACTGGTTTCTTTGTATGTTTTTCTCTTCATTGTGGAATGAGGGAACAAGATTTTTGGGCAATGCCAGTTTGGATGTTTAAAGGAATAACGTTACTTCACTCACAAAATGTCTATTTAATGTAAAGTTTAGTTGATTCAAAACACACATTAAACATGGCTTAATAGAGACAATTTCAAACACAAGTACACAAATTTGCTTCACTATAATTTGCAACATTCACAGACAAACACTTGTCTTTATCTGGACACATTTTCCCCACAAATTCAACATGCTAACGTTATTAGCATGTATTATATTTACATTGTATAAGTTAGCCTAGCGGTTAGCGGACTTGTCCTACCCTCATAGAGGCCAGGGACAACAGCAACATTTAACAAAGTTAATGTACAAAATTTGGCTCCATTACAACTCACAAGGTTCACCGACAAAACAACTGTCATAATGAACACGTTTTCCAAACAAATATAACATGCTAACGTTATTAGCACAAGCCTATGGCATTTTACATTGTATAAATTAGCCTAGTAACAAGTGGAGATTTCCTCTTCTCATATGAAGCCAGGGACAACAGCAACATTTAACAAAGGTAACGTTACAAAATTCGGCTCCATCTCAACTCACAAGGTTCAAACGACAAAACAACTGTCATACTGAACACATTTTCCAAACAAATATAACATGCTAACCTTATTAGCACAAGCCTATGGCATTTTACATTGTATAAATTAGCCTAGCAACAAGCAGAGACTTCCTCTGTTCATATGAAGTCAGGATAAATCACTAACAAGACTTAAATTGTTTTTAGTGGGGGCTTTATTCACAATGTATTGTCCCTTATCTGTGAAATTAAAGTAAATAAAAGCTCTGTTTCCACTGAGGGAAATGGTTTCAGCTTACAAAAATAAACAAGAGGTCTGCGTTGCAGTGACACATAGCTTACAAAAATAAACAAGAGGTCTGCGTTGCAGTGACACATAACCCCTTTTTAGATAGGAATTGTTCAAATTTGCAGGAAAGCCCAATCAGTCTTTTTTCAGCATTGGCAGTGTTGTTTCTTGATGTGTTGATGAAAAGAAGTGACCACCTCTGACACGTCTTCACTTGTATATTAAAAAGACTTTATTACAAAAAGAACAGTGTCAAAAACCCGCCGAATCTGAGAGTCTCTGGTGCTGAATGTGAGATCTCTCTCTCTTCGGCCCAAACTACTCTCCTTATATATGATTTCTTGTCTCCAAAACCCAACCTACTCCTAGACAGAGAGGCATCCCTGTCCAGGTGGTCAGTCAGACATCACCTAAGGCTACATACATTAAAACATCTAGCCTATAAAGCTTAATCTAGCTTTTAACCTCTGACCTGGCTTTTAACCTTTGACCTAAGAAAAAACATATGTTCACATTCAAGGCCCACCAATATGACTACTCTACGAGATGGAAAATTGGGCGCCTCGGATCAACTCGCCATTCTGCCTCTGTGTGTCTAAATGCTCGCAGCTGGCCAGCAAAACGGCCCAACATTAGCGGAAAATCTGTCAGTGTAAAAGGGGCTATTGTTACATTTCTGGGGAGGTGCACATCAGGCCACGGTGTAGGGTATGGTGTCGAGTCGATGCAGAAGTATAAGGCCCAGTTTATATGACAACGATTTCAACTGAAAACGGTAAACTTTAGTTGCGTTTTGGCCTATCGTTTACACGACAGCGGCGTTTTGGGTGCCTGAAAACTCAACGTTTTGAAACGGGTTCCACAGTGCAACTTTTTGGAAATGGCAGTGTCTCCGTTGTCATGTAAACTTGCAATATGCAATTCCTCTGAAAACGGAGACTTTTCGCACATACGCATTACGGTTCCAGTCACGAGGCATTCCGATCGTCACAACAACGATGCTGAGCTCTGTTTGTGCTGCTCACCCTGTTAATTTGAATTGAAGTGTAGATCTGTTAGTGTAGCAACTCCACCTCGTTGTCCATCCAGACAAAGTTATCTGTGCATGCTTTCGCCATTGTGTCTTCTTTGTTTTGGTTTGTAATCACCGCGTTGTAGAGGAAGGCGCTTCAGCGCGGGCGCGTGGCGTCATGCCGTGGTGTTGCTTTGCAAATTTACACTGCCACCCATTGGCCTGGTTTGCATACTACAGCGTTTCCAGTAGATTTTGTGGCTCCATGTGAACAGGGATCGTTTCAATAACGTCGTCATATAAACGCGGAAGGTTATTAAAACGCAAAGGACAGATTTTTCCGTTTTTAGAGAAACCGTTGTCGTCTAAAGAGGGCTTAAATCCTGTATTAGGTTGTTCAAAGAAAAAAATAAATAAAAAAAGTCCGGGCAAAGACCCCCAATGTCCTCAAATCCTAGAAACGCCCCTGACACACTCAACATTTTATTTTACCATGCTGGGGATCAATAAGGTCTATCTTAATTCATAATAATACATCATAATGTAGTGGAGCAGCATGCCTCCTACAGCAGGGTGTCTGACCCTCAGCCGGAAGAATGAGTTAAGAGGTGAGAGGAGGGAGGAGTCACTTTAATGCACTCGTGCCTTACCATTTTTGCAGCAGTTTGGAAACTAACAGCTGCAGCACGTTGTGTCATCAGAGCATCCACATGGACGCTGCGAAACTCATGTTTGTCCCGTTACTTTTACCTCGGGACTGAGCTCGATGTCGACGTCTACAGACCAGAGTTTTTCCCCTCTCTTCAGCCATATTTGATGAGCTGAAGTTCTGCAAATGACAACTGAATTTTCGTTTCCTGTGTGGAGAGGTCACGTTCGTTTTACTCTCCGAGGCTGAGACTTGTAAACATGGAGTTAATCGACTTGGGATGCCAGGTACGTGTTTATGGCTTAAGTTCACCGCGCCTCGGTTTTGTTTTCCTGCTGCAGAAACTAGAGGGAAGTAACGGTGATTTATTGGCAATAGTCAGACTAGGCAGATCCGATATGTTCCTGTATGTGTTTGTTTATGTAGCCTGTCTATGCATGCTTTCATTGTCAGCCTTCTGTGATTTATGGCTTTAACTCTGATACCTACACAGTTTCACATAGCTGTGAGATCAGAGAATCAACGTGGAAAAGAGACAAAGAAACCAACCGAGAAATACTCAGCCAGACATGTTGATAACTTCTTGGTTATGCAGTCACCATGTAGGGTTTGCTGCAGTTTTGATGGTTGTAAAAATAATCATAGGTGTAGATTTTTGGGGGATGCAGGGGACACACCTCCAATATTTAGAGCATGTGCATTATAAAGATTAAAGTAGGAGGACTTTGATTTTTATTAAAGTAAAGATATTTTGACCATGACTTGATGCAGATAAGATTCCTAAGAATGCAGGGAAATAACTCCCACCCCTGTTTCAGTCAGGTAACATGTGACATATAGGGTTTTACATCTTGTGCTATTTGAATATTAGCAGCAACATGTTATTGAGTTGTTGCTACAAATGCGCTTTACATGAAACAATCATTTAGATTGTTCTGATACAGGGGCGTTAGTAGGATTTGATGACATAGGGGGCTTGGCCCGGACCTCTGTAGGGGGGTGCAGGAGATACTCCCCCAGGAATTTTTAGATATTTTTGTGGCTTTATTGCCTTTATCTGTAAGGACAGCTATAGTGTGAATGTGGGAGAGAGGGGGAATGACGTGCAGCAAAGGAACGACGGTTAGTATTTACCCTGCAGCCGCTGCGGCAAGGTCCCAGCCTTTGTACATGGGACCCCTGCTATACCAGATGAAGTAGTGGGTACTCCAGGATTTTTATTTTATGAACAAGCTCTATTTTGATGCTTTTGTATAGGGCTGCCCCCTAATAGTTGACCAAACGTTAGTCGACCAGAAGGACATTAGTCATCAAGATTTCACTGGTTGCTTAGTTGCGGAAAACCCCCCAAAACAAACGTGAAACTCTGTTAGGAGAAAATAAATCAAAACCTATATGACTGGACCATGTGGGAATTTAATTTGAAAGGACAGACACAGGAAGAGGTGTAGTGGAAGATTTAATCATTAATCATTAATCAGTAAAGTTGATTAAGGTTGAAGTTCATATAATAATGTTTTTATGTATCCATGTATGACACTGATACCATGTACTACCTAGAAGTGTAATAATAGACACACACACACTCTAAGGTTTTATATTGCATTAAGGCACAAGGGACCTTATAGAAATAGTCCCCAAGTTCCATATGTTTTTAAAAAATAGTGTGAACCCGAGTTCGAACCTAGAGGAGAGTTTGGGGATTTCCAGGCCGGGGGAAAAAGATTACACCATTAAGACATGCCTGGGCATGTTCGGGCATATCTGAACAAAGGCAAAAAGGCCTGCCACCAGTAGGTTTGGGCCCGGGTAGGAAGGGCTAAAAGGAAAAGGGTGGAGATTCTCTCAATCTTCACCAGCATAAAAGGGAGAGCTCAGAAAGTGAGTCTTCAGTCTTGCTCCGGAGCCTGACTCATGAGTTGTATGTGTTGAAGCTTGTGAACACATTAAACTCGATTGTGCCGGATTCAATTGGTCTCCAGTGTTTCTCTGAGTACCAGCCAACTGAACCTAAGATACTAAATTAACACAGAGGACGATTTGAAGAGAAGGTGAGGACGAGGTCGGGAGCCGACGATTTGAAGAGAAGGTGAGGACGAGGTCGGGAGCCATCTGGCCCAATTCCAGGCACCGATTTTTGCTTCATCAGAGGCCACGCTCAGCAGTCAGACAGGAGTCAGGTTAAAAACTGTTAGTATGTATTTTTACATCTCCACTGACCAGTGGTCAAGACCCCCTGGGGATCATATTTTGACATGGTAGACGTGATGGCGTCAGAAGTGCTAGGCTTACTGATGAACGGACAAGTTAGGCTAATTTTAGTTGGCCCAAGGTCAAGTTAAATGTGTCAAGGCACCATTTTAGGTAATAGTATACATGCCACCATCCTATAAGCTGTGTCTCACTCTGTTCACACTTATTTCATAGCTTCTGCATGTAGCCATGTTGATCGGAGCTTGTAATTAAACGTGCATTAAGAAAGAAATCCATGATCGGCCTCATCCTTGAATTCTCCAGATCATCACAGAAACACCTACTCTCACAAACCAATCACAGCCAACAGATATCTTTCCCTTCTTCTGTAAATATTCATTCTGATAAATACAGAAAAGTTGATGTTAGTGCAGGGCTACCCAGAGCTTTTGCTTACCAACCTCAGACCCAACCTGCTGCCTCGCTCTTGAAAGCTGGCACAGCAAAGGCACAAGAGAAGCACCCAGCGCCGGACCTTGTGATTTCCAGACATTTAAAGACGCAGCATGTGTATGGCCCCTAATCTACAGGGCTGGTACCTGTGGTTATTCCACAGGCTAGTTAATAACATGTCGGGCAGGAAATCCAAACTCATTTTGAGAAGGACGAACCCAAGGTGATAGGTAAACTCTTAGCACAATCATTACTGCTTTGCCGCCGTCATTAACAGGTGGCTTGCTCAGTGTGTGACGTGCACTTGTAGATAAAATATAGGCCTATATTAATGAAGGTTCATTAGTACGGTTTTGTATTTCTCTGTAATGTAGCACAGTGTTAACAATGTTACTGATACTATTCTTTCTCAG
Source organism: Epinephelus moara (assembly GCF_006386435.1). Taxonomy (NCBI): domain Eukaryota; kingdom Metazoa; phylum Chordata; class Actinopteri; order Perciformes; family Serranidae; genus Epinephelus; species Epinephelus moara. The sequence continues at coordinate 16,518,902 of NC_065527.1, forward strand.
ATCTTGAACTCAAACCATTGTGTTTCCCCGCCCAAAGTGTATACTAATACACTATTATATTATATTACTTATTTTAATAATTAAATTAATATCGTAGACATGCGGGCGACTAGTCGACTAATGGCCTTAAATGACGACTGTTGGTTGACTAGAAAAATTCTCAGTCGGGGGCAGCCCTACTTTTTTAATCCACTCTGGTACCTGATGTTGTGTAAAACTTATCCACGTACTGTTATTTATACCAAGGCACTCATCCACATATTTGGTCATGTATTGGATATATGTCACCTCGGATCTGGTAACATTATAAGGTATACTGTGATTGAATATTTTTTAAAAATGAGTAGGATTAGGCCCGAACATATTGGAAGGACAAGTTAGACCATGACTGTGCATGTCCAGATGGCCCAAAGCATTACACCATTATGAAGTCATATCCAGACATGCCTGGGCATTACACCATTATGTTCTGATGTATTGTCTAGAAGTGGAATAATAGTTGAATGTATGTATTTATGTCACCAGTGGTGGAATGTAACTAAGTATATTATTTAAGTACAAGTACAAACAGAATGACAAATTATTAGATTCAGGGCTTTTCACCACCAGGTGCCAGACTGTAAGACACATGCATCCAAGAGACACAGCGCTGAAAAAAACTCAAATATAACCCATCAAAACACCAAACCAGAGTGAGTCTGGGGTTGACTTTTACTTTTATTTTCGCTGGCAAACAGTAACCGGCAATCCTGCATAGTATACCTTATAAAATACTGTATAATGTAGTAATACAATGTTATTGCGTGTAGCTTATTTTCCTCACATTGTGCAGCACTATGCAGTGTATCCATCAACCACGTATAGGATAGGGATGGATTATGATAGCCGTACATTATTTATGTTCATGTATGTGCTGTGTCAGGTACGGCTGTCATGGGAGACGTGAGAGCAGTACTCAAGTCTCAAACAGTTGCAGGAGTTTAAACAAAATGCAGCCTTCAGTGTACAATATGAATTCAATGTGATTGCATATATTCAATTATACGAATACAGTCATAATGTGATTTCTCATATGTGATTATACTGTCAATATACAATCCAGCTGCAGTTGATGATAGGATTTTACTACATGAGCACAAAGTTGCTAGCTGAGGACAATATCAATATTTTTGCAGGTACTAGGTGATTGAAAGGGAGACTCTTTTATTTGGACCCACTGAAGTGGAAATTAATAGAATTCATTTTTTGCTCTGAGTGGAAAATGTAGATACTAGATGTTCTTCTTCTAGTTTTCTCCAACTGAGCAGGAACATAACTATTGTCCCTTTGTGCATGGCTACTAACAACAAAGTGTCTTAGCGAGGTGTCGGAAGTAACAACCTTTAGCATTCAGAAAAACTTCAAAGCTCAAGCTTCATGTAGTCTTTTGTTTTGAGCATGGTGAGACGGCCACAGCCTTGTACGTGAAGTACTTCACACATGCGTGAAATACTTTGCATTCACTTTGTTTCCTTATTTATATGGTCTTGCTTTCTTTCTTTTAATTTGTCACCTTTCTGTATGTAAATCTGAATGTTGTTGGAATCAGCAGCTTGTTTGAAACAAACACAGGATCAGCATCTGTGCTCAAGATCAAAGTCCAAGACACAAGTAGCCTCCTCTCTGATGAGTTTCAGCTCCTTTTATCAGTCTGGCAACGTACTGTGTGAAAAGGGAGCGTTATCTTCTTGCAACAGAATAACGTTGGAGGTATCATCCAGTCAAGGCACCCTGACCCAGCTTTGAAACCTGAGCAAATTAAACATACCATCTGCACAGCAGGACACAGCCAGAGGGTAGCAAGGAAGTGTGTTACATACACAGCAAAGCCTTTAAACTTTTAGCCAGTGAGGGTGAATACTCCAGCAGGGGGGGCTGAGCATTGGCATTAGCTGACCTGAGCATGAGGCTGCTGGTGTTTAGAGGGAAATGCACGTGTAAATGTAGAAATAATATCTGAGTGATCAATGACAGCACAATGTGTATCAAGTTAGAAATATTCTCTAGGGCACCAGAGGCCATTGAGAACATGTTTATCTCAGTATTAAAGCTGTGGTAGGCAGTTGTTTGGAGAAGGGAAAAAAAACAACATCAATAAGAGGTTGGGCGCTCACAGTAACCACTGAAAAGATGGTTACTCTTTTGGTTACTCTTTCATGTGCCTTCGTGGAAGCCTAAGGTGGGGAGAGCAGCAGCAAAGACCCCTCGGGTACAGAACAGAGCAAGCATAAGTGACAATCAGAAATGACAATGATAAGTCGGATACAGCGAAAAATAAAAAGGAGGAGCTGGGCTGGGGTCAGTTTGCAAAGAGGCTTGCAGAGGAAACAGCGATGGTAGGCAGGCTAAAGCAGTTTAAATAGGGCACCCTGGCTGAGATTTGCCATTTGGTTGCGTAGAATGGAATCATATGATCTATCAGCAATCAGTTGATTCGGCTGTTTGAGATCAGCTGATGTAGCTGGAATGTGACCCGGGGTTGACACCATGGTCTGTCTGATCTAACACTATGCTCAATTGCAGGAAACGTATAGATATCATTGTTGTAGCTCCCATACCATTTAAGACCCCTATCTCCACTTTGTAAAACAAGCTAGCTTACTAGCGTCCCAGACAATTCTTACCAGAAACGTTCATCTTCCTGGCGATCTCCCGCCAGCCAGATGCCAAATTATTTAGGTTTTTGTAGTGAAATAAGGAAAAACCCCGGAGGTAATTCTTGATTTAAACCTTGTGAATCAGCTGTTTGTTGTCCATGTAGGCACTGGGTACAGGTTCACAGTATTGCCGGTCTTCAATATGCTGATGTTTATTATGGGATTTTTTTTCCCAGTAACTTCCCAAAACAAAGCTGCCATTCCCAGCTCTGTAACAAGAGCCATTATTGGACAGCCATGAACTTTGGTATTGTAAACTTAGGTGCGAAAAAAAACAAAGATTTGTAAAAGTAGTTTTACAGATCTATAAATTATTTGATGTTGATCTTGTTCATAATTTAAGGGCAGAATAATGGAATGTAATTATCTTTCATTGTATTTTCCTTAAAAGGGGTACTCCAGCAATTTAGTGTTGCACTTCCATAAAGTTGGGAGACTCACAGGAGACCGATTAAACCAATAGTATGAATCAGAGCAGCATCGCGCCTATTGTAGGCCAAGCTCCAAAAATGTCGGATCCTACAATTCCCATAATGCTACTCCATGGCCTACAGAGTTGGGTATTAATTAAATTGAAAGCACTCCATAGAAGGCTGTTCTCAAAACATTGGTGGAGTGCCCCTTTTTAATGACTTTTTAATGATTTTTTTTTGCAGCATTATGTGAAGCTAATTTTTTTATAAGTTGCAATGTGTTTGGTTTATATTTTACCCTGGCACCATCCTGTCCCATCAAGAGCATCCACACTTCCTGTACTACTGCGTAGTAGAGCAGCGAGTCCCCTACCAACAGGAAGGTTCTATAACACCAGTCACCAATATCAGCCCACCCACCATGACGGACATCTGAACTGAAAAATAACAGAGGAGAACCGCCAACATCATGAAAACAACCCACCCAGCTCACAGACTATTTGTTTGAATCCCATCAAAGAGCATCCATGTTCAGATGACCAGACACAAGAACAGTTACTACCCCAAGCTGTCAGCTCCACCCTGGCCTCCATGATGTCTCCCTACAGCAGTGTCTTTAACACTATTGTTGATTGCTGGTTCACTTTATGGACAGTTCACTGCTGTTTTTTTTTTAATACCACGTCAACCATCTCAGTTTTTGATATTGTTTTTTGTACATAAATTGTTTCTGTACTAGACACTGTTAAGTTTCCTTTGCACAGGTATGTCTCAAAGCTCGTCTCTCCAGGGACCAACCATGATGTGAGACTACTAATACTGAGTCTGACCAGGTGCTGCTGGAGGTGGAGAAGCGTTGTGGCGCAGTAGAAGACAATTGTCACAAGAGTGTAGCAACCTGTGTACAGAAGAACAAATGCACAGGAACACCATCTTTATCAGAAAGTCAACCATTTGCATTGGAGACCACCTCAGACACAAGTAGCCTCTCTCTACTGTTTGCCAGGAACGCAAAGCCGGACTAGGGTTCTAATTTTACAGTTAAACAGTACACTAAAATATGGGTAATTTGAGTCGTGAAAACGGCAATGCACAATCAGTCACGGTTTGCAGTTCACAAGCCATGATTGACATGATTGACAGCTGTGTTAGAGACTCCTCGGCTCTGATTGGTTGCTTTTGTTCACATGTGGAAAGGCCAAAGCAGTAGAATAGGCAGAGGAGTCTGTTCTTTTTTCCTGCAGATTATCCGTGTCATTTACTGCTGTGTGAATGACAAGTTACCAACTACAGCTTTAATGTTGATGACAACAAATGGAACCTTATGTTGTTTCATGTGCAGATGTGGAAATGTAAATATGATGGCTTCACATGTAGGACAGTATGCTTGACAGAGATGATGTGATTGGTTCAGTCATGGCTTCAGAAAAGGAAGAAATGCATTGATTGGTTTGAAAACTAAAGACAGAAAGCGAAATAAGCAGTTCATGAAAGCCATGATGGAATTATATGAGTAAGTGAAGAATGCCTTATAAGCTTCCCATCTGCATGGCACTCTGGATAAAAACTTGTTTTACGCCAGTTGGATTGACCAGTTTCTAGGTGACTTCTCTTCTTGGCTGTCACCGCTCTGTATCGCAAAGTAACTGAAAATGCAACGTTACTTCAGGCTGTTAGCCATGCTAGTGTTTTGTCATTTAGGGATGGTTCAACCATCCTGAAATTTGGTACAACTTTATCCCCTCAAGATAAATTCATAGTTCTAAGAGGGTGAATCTATGATCCTCTGACTTCTTCTTTAGCATACTGTAAGGTCCTCATTTGTTGTTTTGGGTGAAATGCCTTATCAGCTTGCTACAGACAGTCACGAAGGGCAGTGCCTGGCTGATTGGCGACAGATATTTACTAAATAAAAAAATTTATGCCAGTGCCACAGGAAAAAATCATTAGTGTTTTTATTTATTGATTGATTCATTGATTTTTCTCCCTGGCCCTCCGTAGCAAGCTAGCAGACAGACTGGGTGCTGATCACATACACAGCAGGCGGTGTCTGGTTACCTTGACCTAAACCCTTCAGTGAAGCAGAAATTGAAAACGTTGAGCTGCTGTTAAAGTTCTGTTGAGTGACACTCAAAAAATGTTGAGTGCCCTACCATAATCAGGCTTTAGTTTTATTGTAGAATGAATGGCACAACTATATGAAGGGGGAGGTAACTTCTGTCTCTGCTCAAGGATGATCTCTGGTCTGTTGTTAGGTTGTTCATTGACTCCTGTTTAAGCTTTTGAACTCAGTGGATGTGACTCCCAGTGTTCAGACGGGGGATGTTGCCACACAGCTATTTTCTCCAGCCCATACAAGGTTGAAAATGCTATCCTGTGTTTTTTAGGAGATGCAGGGTCGATCAGATTGCAAAATCAAAATAAGAATCCAGGATAATCAACTTGCCCTCCACGTCAGTTTCTCTCTCTCAATGCTATGATGTACCTACTGTTCCATTGGACCTTGGGTATCCTACACAAAATCTTAAATAAAAGTATAATGTAAGGCTATTGGTTATACTGGTAGGGGTGTAAGGACTTGAAGAGCATTTGTGGACAAGTCTTGGCTACTGTAAAGAGAATGTCTCTCATTACCAGCTACAATATGTCATGACAGCTGCTATTGTTTTCACTTAATGAGTCTGTGTTTGTGTGTTATCATTTTGAGATAAGATTCAGGTGACATCATCTGTAGTGGTAACTACCACAAAAGCCACTTTGAGTATTTTCTGCCAGGTGTTTGTGTGTCTGTCTGTAGACAGATTTTGTCAACGCAACGGTGTCACAGCCCTGCAAGATGCAGTCATGAAACCTAACGGGTGTGTAGTTGAGATCAAAATGAGTTAGAAGAAAGGTGTGATCTGAGCAAGGGTGATGGAAGTTGGGGGATAGGAAGTAGGGAAGGGGTCATTGCCCCACCTCCCAGTTTACATCCTTGGCCCAGATTCGTTCTAAGTCGCAGAACTCTGCAGCTGGAGCAATTCAATCGCAAGATGGTCTCTGGTATGATTTCATGTTGCTGATGCACGTTTTTGTTTGTGTTCTTCTTGTAGGTCTGCCTCACTAAGTATAGCAGAGTGTTCAATTTGAAGAATCATATGTATTCGACAGATCATCGACAGGTGGGCACTTAACCTCGTTATTCTAAGAGTGTTTTTGGAGTTGGCAGAAAACCCATTCAGCGACCAAAATTAACACAAGGATTTTGATGATGAAGAAATTTTCTTGTTGGCAACCATAAATCCCTCAACTGGTGATGGCATACACCGATCAGCCAAAACATTAAAACCAGTGACAGGTGAAGTGAATAACATTGATCACTTTGTTCTAATGCAATGTTCTACTGGGAAACCTTTGGTCTTGGCATTCATGTGAATGACACCTGACACGCTCCACCCATCCAAACGCTGTTGTAGACCAAGTACCCCCCCTCATGGCAGCAGCACTCCCCGATTGGCCATTGCACCATGCCACACTACAAAAACTATTTAGAAATGGCCTGTGGAGAGTGTCAAAAAGCTCAAGTTGTTGACCTGGCTTCCAAATTTCCCAGATCCCAATCTCCTCAAGGATTCGTGGGATGTGCCAGTACCCCAGATGTTTCCCTAATCCAACTTGTTATTAACTTCACCTGTAAGAGGTTTTAAAGTTGTGGCTGATCAGTGTATGCACAGGCACAAGAGACTCACCGTGTTATATTAACAGTAGTGTGATGAACACTTAAATAGCCTCGACCTTTTTAAATAAATGTATAGCTTTGGACATGGGCAGGTAGACAAAGGGTTCAAAGTCTCAAAGCTATGAGATAGGGATCAATATTTGTAGGCCTCTCATATGAAACACAATAGACAAATACTGAAGTTAGCACAACAAACAGACAGGCGAGTCAGTTACTGTGATGAGCTCAACATAATGCGCCGGAGCTGTAAGACCCACCTGTGGGCCCCCGGTGTGCCAGTCAACTACAACACAATTGGAGTTAGACTTGTGTATTTTATCTGCAGTTTGCTCCGTAACATGTGCATCACTGGTGCCCCCCTCCCATCTCACTCACCAGTGACCTTTTTTGGCCATCCTCTTGTTAAGTGGCTCCAACCTGTCTTGACAGAACATTTTATTTCTAAAAGTAATATTATTAATGTTATGCGTTACTGCCAAACACTGGCATTAATTTATTACCTTTGCGTGTTTCCTCTGCTTTGAACCAACAGAAAATGGCAGACATCTTCTCTAAAGGTAATGCTCCCCCAAAGGTACATTTATTTCATGATTCCTGCTGAAGAGTTTATGTCCAGTTTATTAATCAGTGTTTTCCTTTCTTACTTGTTTACTTTAGAAACATTCAAGACATGCGGTAAGCCTGCTTCTCCTCCCCTCTGTTTGTTTAGTCCTTATTAACAAAGCTCCTGTTTACATCCAGTGTGATTTTGGTCCTAATACTGATGTTGTTTACTGTTGTTTGCGCAAAGGCGGTGTTGAGGTGTTGGAGAGGAGGTGCCTGTTGAGCAAGGCACCGAACCCCCCAACCGCTCGGGGTATATATATATACATACAGTGGTGTGAAAAAGTGTTTGCCCCCTTCCTGATTTCTTACTTTTTTGCATGTTTTCCACACTTAAATGTTTCAGATCATCAAACAAATTTAAACATTAGTCAAAGATAACACAAGTAAACATAAAATGCAGTTTTTAAATGAAGGGTTTTATTAA
>NC_065527.1:16528611-16531750 GCF_006386435.1 Epinephelus moara
TATATGTGTGTATATATATATATATATGTGTATATATATAAACAGTAGTAATAACAGTACTAATAACAGTAGTAATAACAGACTAATAAAAAATAGTAGCAGTGGGCGTCAGGCAGAACAACGGCAGCAGACACAACCGCGGTAACAGACACAACCATGACGCACGAACCAGATGCCACCATGATCCTTGGGAACCTGCAAGAGAAGAAGGTACCACAGNTATATGTATATGTGTGTATATATATATATATATGTGTATATATATAAACAGTAGTAATAACAGTACTAATAACAGTAGTAATAACAGACTAATAAAAAATAGTAGCAGTGGGCGTCAGGCAGAACAACGGCAGCAGACACAACCGCGGTAACAGACACAACCATGACGCACGAACCAGATGCCACCATGATCCTTGGGAACCTGCAAGAGAAGAAGGTACCACAGCTCCATCGAAGAAGCTAAGTTAGTAACATGCATTAATGGGACATGAATGTGTGGAGTGACAGCGAAGGAGAGAAGAGCTCAGTGTGTCAAAGGAAGTCCTCGGCAGACTGGGCCTGTGTGAACCTTACTAGGGGCTTGTCCACAGCAAGCCTGAGCCAGCCCATACTATAAGCTTTATTGAAGAGGAACGTCTTAAGTCTACTCCAAAATGAGAAGACAGTGTCTCCCTCCGAGACTGAAACTGGAAGATGGTTCCACAGAACAGGAGCCTGATAGTTGAAGGCTCTGGCTTCCGCTCTACTTCTGGAGACTCTAGGAACTACAAGTAACAAAGGCACAAACACAAATTACCTCTCACAAAGGGTTTAAAGAGTCACAAAGAAAGCCAAGTCATTTTTTGCTGAGCATATTCACCCTTTGTTCAATAGTTTCAGGTGGCTTCCTTTTGGTCCCGGATATAATCTGCCAAGATGCAGATCCAATAGAATAAAAATTTACTGGCACCTGCTGCTATAGAGGCAAAGACCCTCTCCCTGTGGTGTCCCCCATGGGATCTTAATCCAGAAAAAATATGTATGGCAGTCAACAGCAAGAGAGAGTTTTGATCCCGTTTGAACTATGCCATGAATTACATGTTTGTCAATTGATAAGATAATTTTGCGAGTCAAGAACGTCGCAGTTTATTTTAGGTTTGTTATAGTACAATTTAGTTTATGTGTAAAATTGCTCGGTGAACTACATCTTTCGTCTCACAAAACATCCGTCACCAGTACCAACACGGCTATCACCTTGGTGCATTATACGAACTTCATCTAGAATGATGGGAAAAGTATTACCTGATGTTTTTTGTCCAGCGACTACTGGTCCTTATACTTACTTAAGCATGATCTAGCACCAGATTCAGGCAGCGAAGATTAACAAAAGGGACCTGCATGTAATATTTTTAGATCTTGCAAATGCGTTTGGTTCAGTACCGCATAGCCTCATTTGGAGTGCGTTTGACTACTTCAAAGTGCCACAGGTAGTTGTTAACTTAGTGCAAGCATACTTTCAGGATATTAGGTTGTGTCTAAGTACAGCAGGTTTCCCAACAGGCTAGAAATAGGCATCATGGCAGGGTGTACAATTTCTCCATTAGCATACTATGGCGATGGAAGTAATCATCAGGGCTTCTAAGTGGGTGGTAGGTGGGGAGAGACGGCAGAACGGGTTGCATCTTCCACCAGTTAGGGCTTACATGGATGACATGACACTGGTGACCACAACAAGGCAGTAGCTCAGTCCATAGAGACTTGGGTTGGTGACCGGAGGGTCGCCTGTTCTAGTCCCCGTCCGGACCAAATATGGAGTGTGGGCTGGTGGCTGGAGAGGTGCCAGTTCACCTCCTGGGCATTGCCGAGTTGCCCTTGAGCAAGGCACTCCCTAACCGATCGGGGTGCCTGACCAAGGCAGCCCCCTCACTCTGACATCTCTCCACTTTGTGCATGTATAGGTCCTGTTTGTGCATGTGTGTGTCTTTCGGACCTGTGTGTTAATGACAAAAAGAGTGAAAAAATTGAATTTCCCCTCAGGGGGATGAATAAAGTATATAAGATTAAAAATTAAATTAAAAATTAAAATGCCATGTACAAAGAGGCTACTAGCGAAGATAAATAAGAACCTCAAGTGGGCCAGCATGAAGATCAAGCCTAGTAACGTAGAGGGAAGTTAAGTGATAGGAAGTTTGTCATAGATGATGAGGAAATCCCAACAATTAGGGAAAAGTCAGTAAAGAGCTTAGGTAGGTGGTACAATGTAGAGTTAAATGATGAGGAACAGGTGGTGAAATTTAGAAAAGATGTGGTGGAAGGATTGGATAGAATAGATAAATCAGAACTTCCAGGAAATTTGAAGTTGTGGTGTCTGTCATTTGGGCTATATCCTAGGTTAATGTGGCCATTGTCAGTTTATGAAATTCCAATATCCGTTGTGGAGAGAATTGAAAGGTCGGTTAGCTCCTATATTAGGAAGTGGTTGGGCGCTCCTAGGTGCCTAAGTAGTGTTGCATTGTATGGAAAAGGGATACTTCAGCTGCCAGTATCTAGTTTAACAGAGGAATTTAAATGTACCAATGTCAGGACAGAGCTCTTGTTATCTGGGAGTAAGGACGTGGTAGTTAGGAGTGTGGTTCCAAATCCAACCAAGGGGAGGAAGTGGAACCCAAGATCGGCAGTTCAGGAGGCAGAGGCAGCTCTTAGGTATGCAGAGATTGTAGGTAATGTTCAGTTTGGCAGGGGAGGCCTGGGGCTTGGCTCAGGCAAACCGGTATGGAATAAAGCAGGTCTCAAAGACAAAAGAAAGCTGGTTATGGAACAGATACGTAGACAGGAGGGGCCAGCAGGGGGAACTACTAAGCAGGGTACATAACTCCTTGAGATCAGGTGGAGAGATTGAAGTGACAAAAATCGGTGCCTGGAATTGGGCCTGACGGCTCCCGACCCTGTCCTCCTTCTTCTAAAATGTCTTCTGTTGTCAATTCAGTATCTTAGGTTCGGCTGGCAGGTACTTAGAAAAAGCACTGGAGATAGGCAGAATCTGGTGCAATCGAGTTTATTGTGTTCGCAGGCAACAACACAGACAAAATCACGAGTCAGCCTCCGGAGGACGACTGAAAATCTGCTTTCGGCGCTCTGGCTTATATGCTGGTGGAGGTCG
>NC_065527.1:16531845-16570974 GCF_006386435.1 Epinephelus moara
GTTTTTGTAGAAGTCTACACACTAACATGGTTATATAGCTATTTGTATCTTACCCAACTTATATGGTCTAACACCTGATGAGGGTTTTGACTTTTACACTACAAGATCCACCAATCAGTCCTCTCAGGAGAAAATCCAGGAAGATGAAGGTTATTTAAGTGTGGGAGTGGCCTATTTGAATCCCTTTTGTTTGAGACCATGCTGCAAGGTGAGTGTGTTTGCTGATCATGTGAGTTTACTTATCTCCTTTAACTTTAGCTTATATTGGAGTTATGCTATGTAGCGTGTGAAATAGAGTATGATGAATGTGCTAGTAAAAGTAGTATCAGCACTGTCGCTACCTGGAGCTTGCATGTACGGAGCCTGGGTTTGTTGAAGGTGGCAGTGCTGTTTGGGCTGAGAAAGACATGTGTAGGTAAGGTAAAGGAGATTGTTGGGTTGGCGCGGGGAGCAGTGAGACCTGGCATTAGGGGAGTGTCTCTGGGACGCCACAGATCACTGTCTAGCCTCCTGGAGGTGTCGTGGCACCAACTAGACGAAACACCGGTCAAAGGAGGTTCCCATCCGATGACCCCAAAGACATGTTAGTTATCACTGCTCACTGGTCTGTATAGTTAAGCCTTGCCATAATAGGTTATCATAGGGCTTAGGAGGTTATTCACTGAGTGCTGATCCTTTCTCTAGAGCACAAACGTCTTGTGTTTATTTGAATATCAGCCAAAAAGCAAACGAACAAGCAACACCCATTGCTAGTGGGTGTACATACTGGTATGGAATACAGCAAGCATTGGAGCTTCAGCGAGAAAGGAAGTTATGGCATTTCCTATACAACTTGTGTAGTCTTTGTAATTATGTATTTTCACAGTCTTATACTTAAAACTGTGACTTTATTGACTTGCAAAATTATCTTTTAAATTGACAGACAATATGTGCATTCATGATATAATTCAAATGGGTTCCAAAAAATATTTGTCCCTTTCCAGTGTTTCCACTTGTACCAGTTTTTTCTTTCTTTCATCTTCAAGTGTGGCCATTTGGACCAGGTTTGAACCTTTTAGATGAAGTCAGACAACTCGGTGTATAAGTTTGTTTGTTGTTGCATACAGAGACCTTTAGCCTATTAAGCATGAAATGGTTCAAACAGATAATGCACAACACAGATTTGAATTTCACTGTCGTATTACCTATTTATTTGAAGTTTAAGATTGAAGTATAATTATATTTTCTTCTGTTGTTGTCTTTCCTCTACAGGCTTCTTTCCACAAATTAGCTTGATCAATCCACAAGCCAGGCGTCACATCAAACAACCCATCGTAGGTTAGTAGTCTTTGAAATGGTTTGTAGTTCCTTCTCTTTGATGCATATCAGCAGAAGACAAACCACTCCTGGCCTTTACTATAGCAGAGTCACAATGATTGATGAGAAAAAGTGCATATGATTGGCATGGCAGTATGTCGGTGAAGATTCTCAGTCATCCAGGTCATGGTAATCTTAAGTGCTATATCATAGGCAACTGGACTTTGAAGACGTTTTGCCTCTCATTCAAGAAGCTTCAGTTCTAAATAACTACTGCTGAGTTGCAGGCTTTAAACTCTGTGTGGGTGTGAACCCTTACAGAGTCGTTGGGGTCACATGTGAGTCATTAACCCACCTGGCCATCATGTGTGTTGTTAGGGTCAGATGGGTTCAGGTGTGAATGGGTGTGAAGTCGTCTTGGGAGGGATCCAAAGACTGCATTGTAGGTGGGTGATAAGTGGTGTCGTAGGCCACCTCCTCTGTTTAATGATGGTTGTTCCAGTTTGACATAGATGGCTTCTTTCACACCTCTGTCAACACCATCTTTCTTCTCTGGCCAAGATGTGCACATTGCTGTCCATGAAAGAATGTCCCTTCTCCTTTAGATATAAGTGGACAACTGAGTCTTGTGCTGTGCCATGCATTTGTGGAGTGATGTACAATGTACAAATCTCTGCATTCCTGACTACACTGAATGCACAGATTTAGTCATTAATTGAAGAAGCTTCTTGGATGAGAGGCGAAGCATCTTCAAGAAATGCAAGCAAGTCCAGTTGCCTATGATATAACACTTGTGATGACATGACAGTAATGTTTCTGTTCAATCAATTTTTTTCTGAACCTTGAGTTCTATATTCATGCAGCAGCATAATACACAGTATACACTTGTGAGACACTGTATAGTACTGCTGAAGATGTAAATGATTCCATATGTTTTAAGTAACTATTCAATGTGCTTTTTTCCAGGCTTGTCTCTGATGACTTTGTGTTTCAGTGTAGACACAGAGACATATTTTTACCTTTGCCATGTCTGTGAGGAAAAGCGCCCGGCAGACAGGATTGTAACCCACCTCTCTTCTATTGACCATTTCAGGAACTACTTTGTAAGTGCTGAACATCATGAAAATGAGCCGCTGTTTAAAATTTGGAAGCACAATTTCATTTGTATTTTGTATTTCAGAGCTACGTAAACCCCAATGTACTGAGATTCTCCTGGATCCCCTTCATGGATAAGAACGTCACTCTGACGCCTGAGGTCTTAAAGGAAATAAGAGTAAGGGGGCTCGGAAAACTACAGGTTTGTACCTCGTGGCCTGGAATCCTAAATTTGAATGAATAATGCAACAATAAATGTGCAGTGTGTAGGATTTAGGAGGATATATTGGCAAAAATGAAATGTAAGAAGTATGTTTTCTTAGTGTATATTGACCTGAAAAAAAGAATCATGTTTTCGTTACCTTAGAACAAGCTGTTTATATCTACATAGGGAGTGGGTCCTCATCCACGGAGTCCACCATGCACCATGTCAGCTCTATGTAGCTTCATAGTTTCTTTACGCTCCTTGTTTTGGTTTCCCAGCCCACAGCTTTACCACTTTTGTTCAGTCCCACCATTGTCATAGTGTCGTTATGTCTACAGCAAGCAGTGTTTCAGTAAAAAAAAGCTCGGAAAACTCTTACCTGCTTAGCACAAACAGCACACAGACAAGTTAGCACTTAGCTGGTGAACATAATGGAGCATTTAGCATCTAAGGACCCTGACACACCAAGGGGACAATCGGCTGTTGGTCAGTGTCAGACTGTTGTTGAACGTCTGTGGCTCCAGTTTTGTAGTCGGCCCTTGTCAGCTTTTTTTTGGCAGATTCAACATGTTGAATTGGTGTCAGAAATGGTGTAGCCCCTTAGTGAGTGAAATCACTGTGATTGGCAGTTCAGCTCAGTGCACGATAGGAGAAACAGAACTGAGCAAAGTAAACAAACAGCTAAAGTCAAGAGGGCATGAGATCAAAACAAACATTTTTTTTGTCATTGAGCTCTTAAGCAGAAATGGTTTGTCATTATTAATGTCATTGTTCATGAGCTCTGTCATGCCGGTCTACAAGTTTCCCTTTCTGAATAACAAAGATAGATAACTGCCACCCGCTGGTATGAAGAAGTATTTCCTTTCACGCAGGTGCAGATTGTACGTGCTAGTTGGCTGTTGGCTGTAGTCTTCGTGGTGTGTTCAAGAGCAACTTTTTGGCCAGATATAGGTGATGTGAGGTGACACAACAGTTTGCCTTCGTTGCCACTAGTTCTTTGCCGTTGGTTTGGTGTTTCGGGGCCTTAAAGAGATAGATATTTCCTTCAGTAGTTTATGGAGACCAAAACAGAGTTAAAAGGAATATTGGATTTACTTTCATCAGATGGACGAGGCTTGTGCTGATTGGTGATCAGATTGTGACGAGAAGGATGACACGTAACAGTGTGTGTCGAAATTGGTTTGGTTTGTTTAACACACATTTAAAAGAAAAAAAAGGTTATCATTGTACATCACCGCTAGTGATGCTGTGTCGTGTTTTTGTGTTGTGTAGAGTGGAGTTACAAATGACGGTGCGCATCATATCCAGGTCATAATATCGGTAAATTCAAGTAAATTACAGACTTTGCTTAGTCTTTGCGAATGCACCACACAAAATACAGACATGGTTGATCATTTCTAAATGACATGATGTCCCCTTGTAATGCTAGTCCTATGTAAAGAAGGCTTTTGGTGGTTAATGCCCTTGAACAGCTTGTCAAACTTGTGCACTGTTCCATACTGTGTGCGCAACATCATTGTTGTTTACAAACTTTGAAAGGCTCTGTGGTCATGCTTGTCCGGGACGCACTGCAACTGTTCTAGTTCACCACCACATTGTTGTTTTATGGTTCCACAGCGCTTTCATGTACAGACTGTGTTGCAACATTTGTCATTATTGTTGGGATGAAAGCCTTTTTAAATGATAAAGGATGTTACTCATTTTCCCTACATTTTCTCTTTGCAGGTGTTGGATTTACCTGAAAATCTGTTGAAAAAGCTTGAACCAGAAACCTACTCTGGGGGTATATGAATCTAAGATTTCTCTATGTGATATTTGTTTGAGAGTTGTATTGAAATGTATGTTAATAAAAATGATCTAATTCCACTCTCCAGTGATGCGCACTCTCAGTGAAAATGACAAGCTTCTCAAGCTATTTGAAGGTATGTGCACATTTTTCTCAAATCCAAACCCTGATGGAAAAATCCATTTGGCTTTCTGGTCAGAGCAGATTAGATTGGTGGATGAGATGAGCAGCTGCTGCAAGGGGAGTGAAAGCAAACTTTAGACACAGCACAATGAATGGTTAAGTTTCACTTTCGCTGCACCTGGCATTCTGCTGGTGTGTGCCCAGGGTACACTCTGCACTCCAAGACTGTGGTGCAATAAAAAACCAAATGGTATATATATTCCAACAGCACTACGTATGAACAGCTCCAAAAATATTAAATCAATACATGGCAGCAGATGTTTTAATTGCGGCAGGCAGCCATAAATAAATGAATGTGTGGACAACCCTGCAGGGTGACACTAGCTTCCACGTTGGCCTACAAGTAAATGTCGTCCCTGCAGCACTCTATACGAGAGGTTTACAGGTTCAGTCTTAAACCTCCCAAACTGCTCACAGAGTCATCGGGGATGCCCCGTTAACTTCAAAACATGTTTGATGTTTAGGATTTAAAATGTAGAGGATTATGATCATGATTACGTCAGCTGTCAGTGTTGCCAATCATTGGAAAACAGACTCGCCCTTACTAACTAAGGGCCTAACCTTACTGACTAAAATTAGCTAGCACACTAATGTTGACAGATACTAAAACTGACTCACCACCAGTTCGCGCTGAAGAATAGACGCGCCGTGTTGATAACATCCAACATACCATTTTCTCATCCAGACTCATTTAGACTTCTGCTTTTGTTTTTTTCTCATTACAAAGCATTATTACAGAAAGTAGCCGCAACACGTCAGTCTCTATTTTGTTTACATCTGCTTTATCATGACATCATATGAGGTTATGTATTGCTGGCTCTGGCACGATGATGTCAATAATATCCTGCAGTGTGTGGCATGCCATCATTTTCAAATCTTGCAGTGTGCGCATGTTTGAGATTAGAAAGAAAAACATCTGTGAAGTTTCTCCTCATGTGGGTGATGCAACCTGATTATGATTTGAAAACTCCCGTATTCTGAACTTGGACTGTGTGATGTGTGATGAGACTTTATCTGAATGTTACATTTACTCTTCCTTATCCTTTAGTCCATGCTTTAACACTGCATTTTTTTTTTCTCCAGCTGGCAAGCCAAAGAGGACGATGATACAAACATACCAAAGAGACAGCAAAAGGAAGCATCCACTTCTTGGTCAGTAAATGTTTCACAAAATGTAATGAAATGTCCTTTAATGGAAGATGATTTCCTTCAGTATGAAGAACAGGAAGGCCATGAAAAACAAGAGGACATAAAGGGGAACATATGTTTTGTCTCCCAACATAAAATCTTGGATTCAATGAATGAATGTACAGATAAATTAAATGCACTCATTCATTCATTTGGAGAAACATTTTTTATGTGATAGCTTGGATTAGATGATGGGAGTCTTGTTGCGACTCTACAGTGATAATCATGTAATATCAATTAAAAGAGACATTCTTGGGTCACAGGCCTGAGGAGGTGGGAGTCATTCAGGTGAAAAGGAGATTCTGTTAAAGGTGTATTAATTCTTGTGTGGACAGATCAGTGTCCAAAGGATTGTATGGGATTGATTGAGTGCAGACATTGTCCTGATATGGGCTTGTGATTTGAAACCGTCCAAAGCTCTGTATTAGATAAAATATCAGTTTGGACTGTAGTGCAAAAACCAATGCCTTAGGGGCCGTGCACATGCTGGTTTTTGGTGATTCATTTATTTCAGTGTAGACACACAGCAGACATGCTCAAACACCAATGCGCACGCATTCCTGGGCGCCTATTTTTCAAGAAGTGACAGCTGCACCCTGAGATAAACCAAGTTTAACTTTTGGAATGCAGCAGTGCGCACCGCATGTCATGTGACGAGGACAAACCAATCACAGCCATTGGATGTCTTCCCTTTTTCCATAAATATCAGTCTGTGATAAATATGGAGAGGAAGTTGACCATTTTAGTGCAGGGCTGCCAGAGCTTTACATCTGTTACTGGAAGTGCCTGGAAGATCAGCTCTGCACTCTGGATGTCAGGTGAATAGGCTATGATATGGTACTTGTTAAGGTTGCTTAGCAACCTCGGACGCAACCTGCCGCTGCACTCTTGAACGATGGAACAAAAAAGGCACAAGAGCAGCACTTAGCGCCTGACCTGTGTTTTCCAGGCGGTTAAAGATGCTGCATGTGTACGGCCTCTTATATGGTAATCTATGATTGATGAAAAGCAAATGTTGGGATTCTGGCTCCCTACACACCGTAGGAACTGAGAAGTTGTCCATACATGCACAAAGAAAACAAGTCATCCCATTTGGGGTTAGCATACAGAGACCACTTATAACCATCTTTAACAAAATTGCATGCATACTTAAGGCCTTTGCACAGTAAGTCTGTATTTTTTGTCCAAAATTTTTACATGTTTAAGATAAATACAGTATCAAAAGAATTTCTTCGTAATGACTTTTAAAGCAACAGAGATCAGAGCTGAAGTATCAAAGTTTAACAAAGTTTTATTTTCTTGTACAAGAAGGAGCGTTTCACAGTGCAACACACAAGGTGAGGTTACAGAGAAAAAGGCTCCCTGGAGGAGCATTTGCTATCAGCTATTATACAGCACAAGTGGGCATGGGAAGCTCGGTTGTTTCAGCTTCCAGTTCTCTATCAAGTACACACTTGTAGATAACGTCACAATCCCTCTGTTGGAACAATACCCTGCCTGTCTGGCCCTCCAACTGGCCTGTCCTTGATTTGTCTCTGAACCGAGCCTCCCTGTCCTCCCTGTCCTCCCTTACAGATACAGAGCTGATGAATCTGCTGACGTTGTGGTGTTTGAGTAAAAAACAGAAACAGTATCCTACTGACTGGTACACAGCGTACATACACAGCGTGATCATAATTTTTATAACATATAGCCTCAAGTTGTGTCAATCACATTTACACACTGATTCAAGAAACTTAAGTCTGTCAAAGTGTGGAACAGGTTAGATCTTCTGTATTTTTCCATATCCCTCACAATCCTTTAGAGAGTTGTTTGACAAAGAACCTGTGAGGAAAATGTGGTGTAACATGCAGGACACAAACATCCGCAACAAGAGAGAGGAATGGTGTATACAGTATCATTTTATTACTCAGATAGCCTACTTCAACATGTCAGGTAGTAATATTCAGGTGGATGATGACGAGAAGGAGGATGTCATAAAGGATGTAGACCACACACAGACAGACAGGTAGGACATCTCAGTCCCTTCAGGTTGCCGTGATGTCAAATTCAAGATGCTGGCAGAGACCTATTTTTTCTTGTATTGCTAATTTTTGCAACAAAAGGACAATGAAACATATGGGAGTCAGTGTGCAACGTTTCTGTGCGTAACGATGTTTATCGGCTGAAGGTTTGATAGAATGCTTACAAAAAATACAGACTTGGTATGCAAAGGCCTTTGTGCTTGGCCTTCGTCAGTTTCCTTTTTTAACTTCTTCCCCTTTTCTGTCTTCTCTGATCATGGTCTTGTAGGCATGCAGCACCTCGTTGAATGCATTTGTGCCGGGTCGACTGAGAAGAGATACTATCTCTGCACGCTCTGCCACCTAACTTTGGCCACCCACATGATCATCAAACACATCCTGAGCTTTGACCACATCTATTGTTATTTTGTAAGTAGCTATGATAGTAAAGAAAATGTTGCCACACAATCACAGAGATACAGGGAATATCTACAACACCAGGTTTTACCAAGGATATAGGTCATTCAGAAGGTGTGTCTTTGAGGAAATGATGGAACCTGTGTCACTAGCCCTTTTTAAACAGGAATTGTGCAAATTTGCAGGAAATCCCAATCAGTCTTCTTTCAGCATTGGCAGTATAAAAACAAAATCGGAGTGCAGCAAAATGCCGCCTACCTACTTTTGTTTATACAGAATGCGCCTTTTTCGGGGCAGTGGGGGGCGTGAGCAGGTAACAAAACGTGTAGCTCAGCATGTGATGGAAACAGTGACGTGGGAGGGAAGCCGCGGCTGGTCAGTCCTTCGGCGATTCTCTAGTAAGTTGGCCCATTCCTCACCGTTCCTGTCATCTGCCGGTTAATGGCCTCTTCGTTTGCGAGGACAAGGAGGGTGCGCAATTCCTTGTCTCCTTAGTTGCTCATCTTTACAGTGTTTGTCAGGTTTGCATTTCCCTCTTGCTACTAGCTGCTCGCTAATTCCTGCTATCAGCTGTTTCCTGTTAATCCACCGCCAGTGGGTCCCACATGCGGCGTCATCAACAGCTCCTCCCACAAGTCTTCAACAGCCCCTCCCACAAGTCTTCAGCAGCCCCTCCCGTTGCAGAAGGCCGCCTCGGTCTGTTTAAACCAAAAGGGTTCCACCAATATGACTACCCTACGAGGCGGAAAATTGGGCACCTCGGATCAACTCGCCAATCCGGCTCTGTTTTTCTAAACGCTCGCAGCTTGCTGGCAAAATGACCCAACATTTGCGGAAGATCTGGCAGTGTAAAAGGGGCTACTGACTAGAAGGAAATAGCTTGTGATGGAGTGGTGACATAAGTTGACACTGTGCTGGTAAATATCGTGATTAGGGTTGCACAATATATAGTTTTGATATCGTCATCGTGATGTCAACTTGTGCGATAAACACATTGTAAAAAGATTGTGACATTGCACTCAGGAATTTTTTAAGTTAGTTGAAAGAAGTATTTGACATTTGTCACACTCTACTGGTGTGTGCTGCCCTGTGGAGACAGGCCCCTTATATAGGAGGGCTGGAGGCAAAGTGGTCCCAGGGGAGGGGCCAGACTAAGTGGGATTCACAAAAGTAATGAGTCCACAATAACTGAAATCAGTATTCTTTCTCTTCTTGTGAGGTATTTGTGTAATTCACATCAGTTTGAATCTGTGCAGAAAGAATGGCACCCGTCTACTTTGCTGTCAAAGGGATCCTACCAGAAATACAACTACCGCTTTGCCTCCACAATGCTTGATTTTGCAAAGCAGGCAGAATTACAGAGTACTGGAAACACTGATATGAAGGTAATACAGCTCACAAAGTCACTAGTGCTGGTTTCCCAAACAAATGCTTTTGTTCATATTAATGTGAAACCATATGGCTTTCTGCTGCAGCAAGTGAGCCTGGAGCCTGCCAAGTACACATCAGTGAATTTCGCTAGTTATGCAGAAGGTTGGTATTTATTTTTCATGCCTCAGTATATGTTGTATTCATCTGAATGAACCGGACCCTCAGTGGAAACCTGAATGATGTTTTGCTAATTGAATCTGTGGTGGCTTGCAGCTTTGAAGGAACTGGAATCCATCAGAAAGGAAAACAAGGAGGACAGCTTGATTACAGTTATCAAACCAGGGAGCAGGCTGCGTATGTATTCTTTAATTGTGAACTAGTTGGACCAGTGGACTGACTCATGTCAGATAGTCTCTAGTGTTTTACAAAATTTCTGCATAAATTCTCAAACTGTTGAATAAACAATAATAAAAATGATTAATAATAAAAAGTAACAAGATAGTTGATAGTCCCAGTAAAGAGACAATGTTTTCAGTTCTTCTTTTTTTAAAACTTCCATTGAAAATGTTTTTTAACCATTAACAATATAGAACTGATAACTGAGTGCTGCTTTGTTTTTCTTTGTAGAGCCCCACACTGCGTCAGCGGCGCCTGTAGTGCGAGCAGGACCAGCAGCATCTTCAGCACCAGCAGGGCCAACAGCTGCGTCTGCAGCAGCAGCAGCAAGAGGAACGTCTGTAGCGCTAGCAGGGCCAACAGCACCAGCAGTGTCTGTATCGTCAGCAGCACCAGCAGGGCAAGCAAATTCAGCAGTGTCTTCAGCGTCAGAAGGGCCAACAGCAGCTCCAGCAGCACCACCAGCGCCTGTAGTGCCAGCTGGACCTGGAGCATTATCGTACAAACTACACTGTCAGGTGACGAATTATAAATATCACAATAATATATTTCACTACGATAGCCTGGATATTATTATTGTACCTAATACATAGGGGTGGAAATCACCAGAGGTCTCACGATATGACATTATTACAGTATTAGAGTTAAGATACAATTCACTGGCCTCAGTGAATCAAGACAATATTGCATGCAAAAACCACAATACTAAGCTGTATAACTTTTTACCCCCACCCCTACCTGTACTATCTGTGTAGTGGGAGACATTAAAGTGAGCTTTGTTTTCACTTTTCTTTTGTTTCTCCCTTGTGGCAGAACTGCAGTATGAGTTTTGACAGTATGCATAAGTATTGCAATCATTTGTCCAAGTGGAATCACAAACAGGTAAATCAATATCTTCATAGATTTCTACAGAAATTCTTTGTGATTATTAATTATATGCTACAAAATATAACATTACATACTCTAAGATGTGTCTGTAATGTTCCTCCCCAGATGTTGAAGAGGCACTTTGGAGGTACTGGACACTTTCCTCTCATTTCCCACATACTTGTTTATTGTTAAGCTCAGTTACATAAGATATGATTATTTTCCCCCTTTCTTTCAGGTGTTGATGATTGCAAAGCAGGTACACTTTTTCTTCTTTTGTTACGATATGCTGCAGCACTTTGAGCCATTAGTTTAGAAAAATGTTGGTGAAAAGGTCTTAAAATAAATAAATCTCTTTATTTCTTTATCTCTTCATACATATATATATACATATATATATATAGTTCCAATAAGCCGAAACATTAAAACCACTGGCAGGTGGAGTAAATGATATCAATCATCCTATTACAGTGCAGTGTTCTGCTGGGAAACCTTCAGTTCTGACATTCATGTGGATACCACTTGACACCCTCCACCCACCCAAACACTGTTGCGCATTTAGGTGGGTGGAGCGCATCAAGTGGTATCCACATAAACCCCAGGACCAAAAATTTCCCACAGGAACACTGTATTGTAACGAGAGGATCAAAGTTATTCCCTTCACCTGTCAGTGTTTTTAATGTTTTGGCTGATCAGTGTATGTTTTTTTTCTGTGTTTTTAGGCACAAAGTTTGAGTTGATGGTGCTAATTTAAGAAAATTATTTTGGTATTTTTTTCAACTTATTCTCTTAACGCTCTTTATTTTAAACGTTAGGATGGAAACCCAGTCTGGACTTATACATGTACCACCAAGAGCGCTTGAAGCATAATGAACCACTTATTGGTGAGCGGACCCACTTGTTAACAATGTGTTTTTGTAAGGTGTTAAAATGATATATAAATATGTTAAAAATATGTCGTCTTATTTATTTATTTCTGTTTGTTTAGGTGTATCCCTGGTTGTGACATGTGTCAGCAATGGAGATATGGAGGACCCTTTTTATGTGTGCTTTGCTTGTGAGGACTGTTTTTGCAAGTCCTTTCGCAAACAGCACTTTAACTCCATGAAACATCTCATAAACACCTTGGTGAGTTTTTAGTGATTAATGTGGTTAGTGTTCAGTGCAGCTGTGTTTGGATGCTAGCAGAACCACTCATGTGTGAGGAGTTGCAAATGATGTATATTTTGTTTTTAGTTTTATATTGCACATTAGTACTAATACAGGTCCTATCGCTGTCACATAGTTTGATGTCTTTACCTCTTTTTGTGATTCAAAGTAATCAGACTTTTACTTACTGTTGGGAAGGGTCTAGCTGCAGAGCTCCAGGCTCAGGCCCACGTCGTCCGTCAAACCCTTTACAGTCACGAGCTTGGGGAAGGAAGTCTTAAATTGTGTACTCCCGCCAGGGATGGTTATCAAGATATGACAGAATGCGTTCATTAGTGATCAGTCAGCTTATAATAAGCCTACTAAATACAGTGGCATGGATGTGATACAGTGTGTTAAATATATGCTCAGTAGGCTTCTTTCTTTTATGCAATTAAACATTACACTGCACAATATAATACAGTGGCATGTAAACATTATTTATTGATAGGAAAGAGAGATTAACTCACATGATTTTCCATCTTAACATGCATTAACACACGTGATTCTCCACCATGGATCTGGTGGGTGGATCCCAGCACTGGAGATGATCCAGAGCCTGAAGCTCAGCAGCAGGCCCCTATACTGTTGCAGAGTGAAGCACTTGTTAATGCATTATGTGCACGTGTCATCACAAAGAGCAGTTTAAAAATGTTTTTCTTATTGAGATGTTATCATTGCATGGTAATGCAGATTGTAAGGGAGACACTTTGAAAATACTGAGTCCTACAGGGCCCAGAAACCAAGCTATACCCCAGGTGACTCCCCTGGGGTATAGCTTGGTTTATAAATACCCCTTTTTGTCTTAATATTCTTAGCTGCACCAGAACCCCTGGCGTCTGCCTTTTGCGTGGGAGAACCTGGATGTGGAAGTCTTGAGGTCAATGGCATGGGAAGAGGAGAAGGAAAGAGGACCAAAACAGATGTTGCTGAAGGTAAAATGCCAAAGAACTGGAACAGACCTGTGATTTGTTTTTCTCTTGAAGGTGGAAATTCCATATTTGAGCTCACTCGCTACAAGAAAATGTCAGCGTTGTACGTTTCTGCAAACCACAGATATATTACAGTTGTACATTTCAGATGTATCTTATCAACGTTTCTTAAGTGAAATGGCTCTGATTACATGCATGTGAGCTGACTGTGTCATCGGGAGGTGGAGGGGATGGTGTGACAATTAGACCAACAAACAACAAAACCAGTTGTTTTTTTAGCAAGACATCTTCGGAATTTGAATGCTAACCTAAGTGTACTCTGTTCTGTTTGATTTCCAAGAATTGGACAGCGCACGAACATCAATTTACCGAAACAACTCCTTTAACGGTGTCTTCCAAAGTTCACCAACTCAAAAACAACTTCTTATAAGGATTCTTTCCTATTGCGAAATCTGACATCTGGCCAACTGTTTCTAAGACCTTATGCAACTAACATTATTTTCACCTTTGATATAGAATGATACATTATCTGCCTCTACACATGCTGCTGTGCTACAGCCTATTCAAGTGCTGTAATTTGTTAGTTAAGTGACAACGCCTGAATGCAACACAGGCTCCGCTCCATAGACTGGCTTGATTATAATTGTCCTTCAGGAAAATGTGGCCCGGGCCGCGCTCTTGTGTGCTCACCTGTGTCTGTGTGCGTGTGTGTGCTTGTGCGCACGTGTGTGTGTGTGTGCGCATGAGGGCCGAACACTGTCAAGCGCGATACAGAGAGCAGAGGAGGATTGTAAACGTGCGACCATGTAGAAACAGAAATGACATAAGATAAATAACATTAGGCTATTTAGTTTGCGCCCCCCTAATATAATGGTAGTGGATACACGAGACATGTTTCAAGCAACGTTTGCAGACAGTGAAATTTCTGTTAACTGTTTTCACTCCCTCTTCGTTTTATTCAACAGCGAAACTGAAATGATCCCACACTGGAGATTTGTATGAAGCCGGTGCTTCTTCAAACTTCTGTCTCTCAACTCCTCCGCTTGCGTTTGCCAAGGCTCTCTATGTTTGTTTTTTCCACTTCTTTTCTGTGTGACGCGGGCGTCACTTTCCCCAGCTCCAGTTACAACAGTGTGAGGGGGTGAGTGGGTGGAGCCACAACAGTGATTGGACATTAACTCGCGGGAAGGGCTTTTGTGCAGCAGGGTGACTCGGCTGTTCTCTTTAAACATCCATGGACTCGGCCACACACACACACACACACACACACACAAACACACACACACACACACACACACACACAGTGGCCTGTAAAGAATTAATGCAAAATTAATTGCAAAACCAAAAACCTGTGGTCCATAAGGGCATATTGATCCGAGCTGTTCAATATTTTACCGAGGACTGTTACATCCCTATTTTATATACTAACTATACAATGTCAAAGTGTGATCTGTGTCTCATCTCCTCTGAGTGTACAGAGCAGTTTGACCTTCCCTGTGCAGAGACCCTTATCTTTTTGCTCTCATACACTTTTTTGTGTCATTGCTGGGAGGTGTATGGCAGATGAAGCAATGTATAAAGGTTTTAGTGTAACTTTGGGTCTATGCCTCCATGTGGGCGATAGCCTTAGCTGGAGGTATTATAGTCTTGGGTTGTCCCTCTGTCTCATTCTCGTGAACCTGGTATCTCATGAACACCTGGAGGGAATTTCTTCAGATTTGGCAAAAATGCCCTCTTGGATTCCACGATAAACTGATTAGATTTTGGTAGTCATAGGTCAAAGGTCAAGGTCACTAGAACCTTATCTGTCTTAAGGTTCATTCTCACTGCCGCGATGCGGAAATATGTGACGGATTTGCGGAATATTCACGCAGCGCTTTTCCGTGTTTAAACCATACACACAGACGCGGTACGGACGCGGTGTGGAATTTCGCGTTGTTGTGTTCCAATTCCGCACAGTGTGAATGGGTGTGGGTGAACATGGACGCGAGTAGCAGCAGCAGAAGCAGCAGCAGCAGCGAGCTAGCAAGCTAACGTTTAACAAGTGTCAACATCAACTTTCTTTAGCACTTAACACTCTCACCGCAGCCGCCAAGCTGGACAATGGACTGCCAGACGTTGTCCTTTAATTCATTGTTCATAAAATCATCCTGTCTTTTATCAAAAAGGACGGGGTGCTGTGACACGAGGTTTATCAACCTTTCTCCCATACTGTCCTGTCTGACTGGATTTTGGACTCTCCGGGTCTGCGCGACTATAAACAAACAATTTCATTGGCCCAGCTGTGGAATTCCCCGGCGAATTCCGCGGGGGGTCAAAGTCTGGGGGGAAACTTTTTTCACCGCACGAAAGTTCTGCCCTGGTGTGCAAACTTCCATAAGAACCTATGAAATCAACTTTTATATGTTTCGGTGAGAATAATCCGCGCGGATATTCGCCCTCAATGAGAATGGACTTTTATTCTTGTGAATGTGATGTCTCAAGAACACCTTTAGGGCATTTGGCACAAACATCCACTTGGATTTAAGAATAAACTTATTAGAATTTTGTGGTCGAAGATCAAAGGTCAAGGTCGGTGTGACCTCAAAAAATATGTTTTTGGCCATAATTCAAGTATTTTTGCGCTAATTATGACAAAACTTTACCCAAATGTCCAATGTCAAAGGTCAGTTTCACTATGACATCATGATATTCTGCACAAAACAGTTCTCTGGCTTTTCTGGCACTTCTCTCTGTCATATCACAGGAACAGAAGTGGAGATGTTTGGTCAGATACTAAATTGGTGACACGCTGATTGTATAGATTTTCTGTGGTGTCAGGGGAAGATGTGTGTGACACATCCATGTTTTCACACATGGATTAACTATAAGAGAAACTTGACTGGTGTGTGGAGGCATTTAACTGTGAGGCGGTAATTCTAGTTTGGTGTTGTGAAAGCATGAGCTCTGTATGCAGATGAAAAACTGTGATAAAACTCAGAAAGACAACTGCTTTAAAACTGTGCTCACAGCCAAAACATTAAAACCACTGATGCGCTCCACCTACCAGAACACAGTTGCAGACCAAATAAACCCCCTTATGGCAATGGCACTTGTCAATGGCAGTGCCCCCCCAGCAGGACAATGCTCCATGCCACACCACAAAAACTGCCTAGATCCCAATCTGATTGAAGGTGGGTCCTGCTTGGACCAGACATGGCTCTGATGTGTCAAGGCATGAACACAGGACCTGAGGGTGTCCTATAGTGTCTGACACTAACACGTTGGCTTCAACACAAAACACATGGCTTTCATCTGGCTTTAGGTCTCTGTCATGTTCCTCTGGCCATTCCTGAGCAGTTTTTGTGGTGTGGGATGGTGCACTGTCCTGCTGTAGGGCCACAGCTACTGGGGAGTGCTGCTGCCATGTGGGTGGGGTACCTGGTCTGCACTGGTGTTTAAGTGGGTGGAGCATGTCTGGTGGCAACCACTTGAATGTCAGATCCAAAGATTTCCCTACAAAACATTGGATTGTAACAAGCTGGCCAATGTAATAAAATGTTAATGTAATAAAATGAAAACGTTATTTTTCGGCAGTCATAGTCTTTAGACTAGAAAACAATGTCTTTAGTCGTTACTAATTGAGAATTTTTCCTTTCTCAGGTTCTTGATATGCCATCCTGGGAGTTTAAGAGGCTTGATGGACTTAGCTACCCAAATGGTAGGAACTGGTGTCATATCAAATTATTCAAACACTGATGGGGAGACAAACTCACAGTATCTTTCCTCTCTGCTCAAAGCCTTTTTTTTTTTTATTTCTTTTTTTTTAAAATAAAGTCCAAATTGTGACCTCTGCTCTGTGAGATTATCGAAGTGTTGTTGGTCATGTGTGCCACCAAGCTGACAAACACCACTTAATTCCAAAAGCGAGACATGATTTTGTTGT
The DNA here is from genome assembly GCF_006386435.1 of Epinephelus moara. Classification (NCBI taxonomy): domain Eukaryota; kingdom Metazoa; phylum Chordata; class Actinopteri; order Perciformes; family Serranidae; genus Epinephelus; species Epinephelus moara. The sequence goes on from NC_065527.1 coordinate 16,548,698, forward strand.
CCCATTTGATTTTGTCTGCAGTGATGGCAAGACTTCAGCAATACCACACAATCTTAAGGCGTGACGGTTAGTTATAAAATAATTTCTTAACCCTAATTAGGTAAATGAAATGGCTTACTTTCATCTGAGTGATGCCTGTTGGTCTGTTTTTATATCCGTGCAGTTCCACCAAGTGAAAGACACAGCAAACTCCAACAGAACGAGAGATTTCCTCTGCTCGGTGAGTGCCACTGCAGAGAAACAGTCTCACAAGAAATCAGAAATGCACTCTGGGTGTTTTTGACTTTTCTTTGTGTCATCATTGCAGGTGCAAACTTCGTGGTCATGTTTCATGTGTGTGTTAAAGGGGTTCAGCTCAAAAATATGGGATTCCTCTGTTTGCTCTGCGAGAGGAGGTTGAGTGGCGCTGAACGTTACGCTCATGTGTTCAGCCGAGAACATGTTGTAAAATTTCTGGTGAGTATTTTTACTATCACTTCTTACTCCATTTTTCCATTAATGGTGACTGCTATGCTCTTATCGTCACTCAGTTCTTTGTGTAATCATTTGGTGTGTTGTGCAAAGGCAGCAAACAACAGCACAGTAAAAGTTGTGTTAGGAAAAATACAAAGCAAAAAGCAGGGTATGTGCAAGCTGTTAACTTGTTGAATTACACTCCAGATTTTGATTAGGCAGCTAAATGCATCCATTTTATTCTGTTATAGAGTGCTGCATGGATGTCACATGTTTTTCTAGTCATTGTATGTTAAAAAAAAAAAAGAAAAGAAGTGTTTTGGTTAGGCTGCTATTTAAACATTGAAAGGTTAGAGTGTATACTGTAGGAGCTTAGGACATTATGATGAAGTATATATTACATATAATCATGTCACGTCACGTCATACAGGATGAACACATCCATCAGAAAATACACCCATATTTAAGTAGGCGGATAATTTTGTTGGATTTGTGGGGTAGGAACAATGACAAGTGGCAGCCATGCATTCTGCTCAAGTGCACACAAGTATTGTGTGATGATGCAATTTGTAAGGAGGATTTGCATTTTTCTTAAAAGAAATGAGCTGTTTGTTTTGGTGGGAAGTCTCACTCCTGTGCTTTTTGACCATTTATATTTAAATTTGGTGTGAATATTTAAAAAATCTATGAAGGAGGGAAGTGTCATGCAGTTTCCCTCAGTCACTCAGGGCTCCTCAAGGAAAATATTTGTAGCTTTGAGGGGTATCACGATTAACAAGAGAAACAAAGAAAGAAATCACACTCCAGTCACCCTCCCCCTCCTCTGGTGAGTAAAGAACAGCCCCTTAGGAGACTCTGTTTTGAAACTCAGTAAGAATGTGTATACCTTTTTGCAACTTATGTTCAAAAGTTAAAAGTTAAATTCCCTCCTTTTTTTAGTAAGAGATGGTAAGCAAACCCCATGTTGGCAGGCAAAAATAGCTTAAGTTTAAACTAAAATAGAGGCCAGCCACAGTTTGACTCAGGTGAGTAAAAAATAATATTTATTGTCACCATGTCAGGTTTACCGGTATTTACTGACTAGTTTACTCTGCAGCAATTGTAATAACCAAGAAGTGTTTGATTACCAAAACTGTTTGCTTTTCTATCTTCCCAAATGTGATTATTTGCTGATTTTCTCAGCTGTAACATTAGCTAACGTACAGTGCTGTAACATTAGCTAACGTGACAACCAAATAATGTTAGCTAATGTTACGTTAGCTAATATTACATCAGAAAATAACTGACAGTCGATAAAGACACTAACCGATATCGCTCGTTGATGTGAAAGAAAGAAATCCCCAGCCACCCTCCTCCTCCTCTGATAAGTAAAGAACAGTCCCTTAGGAGGCTCATTTTTGAAGTAATAATGTGTATAAATTTGTAAAACTCATGGTCAATAGTTAGATAAAAGTTCAATTCCCTCCTTTTTTCCAGTAAGAGATAGTAAGCAAAGCCCATGGTGGCAGGCAATAATAGTATTAATTAACGTTATGTTAGCTAGTGTAAGAAAGAGCTACTTGTACTTTAGCTAACGTTACACCAGAAAATAACTGACAGTCAATGAAGACACTAACCTTTATCGCTTATTGATGCAACATCAACAAATCACACCCCAGCCACCCTCCCCCTCCTCTGATACATAAAGAACAGTCCCTTAGGAGACTGTTTTGAAACACAATATGAATGTGTATACATTGTTGCAACTTATGTTCAATAGTTAAATAAAATTTAAATTCCCTCCTTTATTCAGTAAGAGATAGTAAGCAAAGGTCATGGTGGCAGGCAACATAGCGTTATTTAATGTTAATTAACATTACGTTAGCTAACATTAGAAAGAGCTACGTTACGTTAGCTAACGTTACATCATAAAATAACTGACAGTTGATGACACTAACCGATAAGGGGTCATCCCTCAAGTTAGTGCTGAATGCAGATAAATCAAAGACCATGCTATTTTCAAATGGCAAGCAGCTTCCATCTCACCGTCCTAGGTTGTCAACTGTTCATGGGGTTGAAATTGATATGGTCACATCTTATAAATACTTATGCATTCTAATTGTCCTTTAAACTGCACATCGATAAACTCGTTTCTAAGCTGAAATTGAAATTGGGTTTCTTTTTTAGAAATAAATCATGTTTTTCATTGCAAGTCAGAAAACATTTGATCACCACAACTTATTTACCCTTGTTGGATTATGGAGACCTGCTTTTTATGAATGCTCCTGATCAGTTTTTAAAGAAATTGGATACTGTATACCACTGTGCTTTGTGTTTTATTACTGGTTGCAGCTGTCGTGTACATCACTGTTCCTTATATGCCATCGCACATTGTCCATCTTTGTGTGTTCGTAGACTCTCTCACTGGCTGACTTTTATTTATAAATCTATTCTTGGACTTCTGCCTACATATTTGTGTTTACACATGTGTAGAAACCTCAGCCAATTTGGCCTGCGTTCTCAGGGCATCATACAGATGCAGGTCCCGAGAGTCAGAACTGAACTGGGCAAAAAGGCTTTTAAATTTTCTGCCCCGTCTACCTGGAACGATGTGCAGAAGGACTTGAAACTGACACATCTTGTAACTCTGGGGGAATTCAAGACAATTATAAAAGACAGAGAATTAAGTTCAATTGGATCTTGTGATTGCACTGTGTAATCATGTAATCCCACTCTGGTTTTCCTGTAGTGTGTGATCGTATTTTATTTGTGTCTTGTGTGTTTGGTGTAACCATTTTGCTTTTGTGCCGCCGTCTTGGTCAGGTCACTCTTGGAAAAGAGGTTTTAAATCTCGACTTTTTACCTGGTTAAATAAAGGATATTGATTGATTGATCCCTATGTTTCCAGGGTTCTATGTTTCCCGGGTTCTATGTTCCCCACTTAACCCTGCAAAAAAGCTTCTATGTTACCCACTTGGTTGAGCGGGCCACATAGAACCCGGGAAACATAAAACCTTTTTTGTGTAAGCGGGGACCATAGAACCTTTTTTGCAGGGTTAAGTGGGGAACATAGAACCCGGGAAACATACAGTAGAACCCTGGAAACATAGATACGCTCCCACCGATAACGCTCGGTGATGCGCTAATCGATAACTAATGAGCTAACGTTAGAAAAGCTACAAGTGAACTAAGCTAATGCTAGCCGACTGAGCATGTCTTGCTAATGCTGGCAAAACCTATGAATTAACATCAGTGGCATTTTAAAAGTTCGAGGGGCATTTGTATTTTGCTTCTATCCAGTTTTATTTTACTCATTTTAATTTAAAAAGCAATTTATGGTATACATTTACTTGGCTAACATTAGCTAGCTCAGTGATGTGTTGCAACTACAAGTGCTGTTGTTGCCAGAGGAGGACAAGATAAGGTATGTTAATGTTATTTGCACTAATAGTGCATAAGCCATGGACTGAAATGATTTACTGGATACTAAGTGTTACAGGGTAAAAAAAACCCCCAAAAAACATGCAGATAAAAAAATAAATCTTTTAATGCCGTATGCTTATTTTCCACATAAACCACAGTTAGGACAGTTGTTTCAGTTGGTCAGATGTGCTCTCCATAATCAAACAGAGCTTTCTTGTGTAAAATGTATTAAAAATAAATAGGTTAATTGAGACAATAATTGAATATACCAGAGTTGTAGTGCAGAAAATTTGCAAACTTTTTTATGTTATGGTTTGGAAAAAAATTGCAAGGTTAATATAGCATATAAAAAAACCATGTTCATCCATAGGTGACTTTATAATACATTCAGTAATGAGTATGGACAGCGACACTGCTGTTACAGAAGTTAATTATACTGCATAAAGTACAAAAACTACTGTAATTACTTCTGTAGTACTTTTAAGCATACTTGATTATTGATTATTATTATCATTCACAATTTGTTTCCTAAACGGTTATAAATTGCTATACTATAATGTATCACCATCCAGTGCTAGTTGTGATATTATTATGTAAAGTATATGCTGTTTTTCTATTGGTCTTAAGTAGTATCTGCTAATGCAGTTTGTTGATTATAGTCCCATTTCTTTCTGGGGACAATAAAAAGTACACAAATAAGTACAGTGATGTCAAGAAATGAATGTCTGAATATCTGTGGTATATTAGATATTGCATACAAGTGAGTGTGATGGAAAATTCTGGTATTTAACCTATAATGTGTTTTGCATGTGTTGTATACCCATGTCCTGAGGTTACTTGTTTTGATGAAACTGAACTTCTCACCTAATGATATGTGTTGCTCACTTAAACCCCTAATGTGACAGCAGTGTGAGATACAGCAGGGGCCAAATGGAAGCAGATTAAAGGTTATGAGCCAGGGAGGCTCCAACAACAAGTGTCCTTGTGGGCCTCAAGAGATGTTGTCTTAGGGATGCTTACTGCAGAACCACCTGCTTGCTATCTATTTTGACTATTGACATGCATGTGTTTTGGGAACTATAAAGATAGCATAGCTGAAGAACATCTAGGCACTGACTCACTGACTAACTGTTCATGCGGTTGTATGCGTGTGACTCCATTTATTAATGCTTATTAAAACTCAAGAAAGACAGCCGACATGTGAAGACTTTTTTCTTTAAACTGTTTATTAAATAGAGTTGTTTTGCCACCACAAAACTGGCGACCACGAAGGGACACTCATCTGTGAGTGAATTGTGAAATTCTGGACTGAAGGTGTGAAGACTATGTACACAGCAAGAGCCGGCGCTCTTACAGCCTCAAACTCCCCCACAAAGGTGTGTTTAAGTGTAGCAGAAAAATTCTGACTGTTAACTGGACTAAACATTTGTGTATTTGTGGTTTGTGTGTGTAGAAGTGTTTCCACCGGGTCTTCAACAATTCAAGCACCAGTGCAGAGACCTTACTGGACTTGGCAATACAGGCAGGATGGTCTCACCTGTTATCAGATGTACAGGTATTTTGAACCATGCACTGAGTTTCTGCACTATCTCCATGCTATGTAGCATTTCCTCTAGGCATGCATTGATGTTTTTATCTCCATATTTTCTGCCTTCAAAGATAGTACAGTTGGACAAGCCCATCTGGGAGCCATGCAGCTATGAGAAAGGTGAGTATTCGTAATGCAACGAATGTTTCATGTCTGTAAATGTGAATTATTTTCCTGACTATTCTTATACTGTTACTTATGTTGTGTTTTGTTCCAGCAATAAAGATCCTGAAATCTGTAAAGAAGAAAGAAGGAAAAACAGAGTTAATACCCCCAATATGTCTTAAAGAAAAGCTGGGTATGTCAAGCCAATTATATAATTATAATATTGATAAACTTTATTTATGTAGCACCTGTCATGCATGAAATGCATCACAGGCGCTTTACAATAAAGGCATTATAAGCACTGAGCGTGTCACATGAAAATAGACATAATGAACATAAAACAAGCAAACAAGGCAATCCAATATAAAAGGACATTTAAAAACAGTTTTAAACATGGATTAAGTGATTCAGCAATTTTCATCTAAAAGTGGTGGTGATTTGAGAGTTTATTAATCCAAATCTCATATAGTATTTTTTCTTGTGTCACCTTTTAGACCTTGCGTTTATTAATAATCAGAGCCTATAATTCTGGGCACAGACTCACCAACAGACATTGATTAACCGAAATAAGCATCTCTCAGATTAACCCAGAATGTCTTTTAGCAAAATCCTAAATGATGGAGTTGTTTTTCCCCCCACCTGGAACTTTATGCTCTGCTATTTCTCCTGTAATCATCACACTGTAACCTGTGACAGGCTGTTATGATACCAGAACTATTGCACATTCACATACAGTGGAACTGTATTCCAAACTGAGGGCAAAACACCCAAAACACAAGCAGGAAGTGCAGACGGCTGCAGTAAAGGGCTGGCAGAGCATCACCAGGGAAGAAACCCAGCATCTGATGATGCCTATGTGTCCAACACTTCAGGCAGTCATTGACTGTAAAGGATTTGCAACCAAGTATTAAAACTGACTGTTTAATTGATGATTATGTTAGTTTGTCCAAATACTTATGAGCCCTTAAAGTTGGGGGACTGTGTGAAGAAATGGTTGTAATTCCTACACGGTTCATACTACATTTTTGAAAAAAGCCTTAAATGAAAGCTGAGAGTCTGCACTTTAAGCAGGTATTCATTGTTTCATTTAAAACCCATTGTGGTGGTGTACAGAGCCAAAATGACGACAACTGTATCATTGTCCAAATAATTATGGACCTGACTGTATATGTAGTTTTTTTGTCCAGCCGCGAGCATCACATAGGTTTACATTACCAAAGGTTTATGATAAAATCACTTGAAGACATCTTCTCCTGTGTGCACATGGCTAGAGAGATTGTGCCGCTGCCAGAGGAGCCGCTGAATGAGTTCCCTCTGAGTGGTAACTCGCTAAAAGAGTCCAAGAAGTCTGGGGCTGTTCATAAAACATTCAGGACGCCACAGTTTATTCCACACTGCTGAAGCTGCTCCTCTTTTTGGAACCACCGCGGAGTCTGTAATGATTTCGCTTTCTGCCATGCTTGTTGTTGCCGTGGGTAACGGTATACTTGTTCAATATGTGAACAAGTCAAAATACAGCGAGTATCACAATATAAATTTTACGCATCATATTAAAATCATACTGGTATTATTATGAACGAGATGATGTGGCACACCTCCACCAGTGCGAGCTGGCTTCCGTGATTTCTATAGGTAGTGTTTTCCATAGCTTTGGATGATTATAATTAAATGCATCTTTAACATCATGTGTATTTCTCAGTTCCTAGAGAAACCTCGGAAAAAGACAAGGACCATGTGAGAGACAATAGTGAGAAACACAGCAGGACGATGGAGGGGTGTGAGAAAACTTTGAGTCAAAACTCCGACAGTGATGAGACAACCCTGAAAAAGATGTCAGTAGAAGTTGGTGCTGATGTCTCCAGTGCACATTGTGTACAAAGTGGAGAAAACACAGAAAAGGGAGACAACAAGGAGACTCCCACACCAAGTGATGAAGAATCAAAGAGAGGAGATGTGACCTCAAAAACTAGTTCAGAGGAGATACAGAATGCGGGAAGGGAGACATGCCAGGGAATAAAGGAGGAGAAGATAAAAGAGCCTACATCAAGAAAACCAACGGATGGAAGTGATGGAACAGAGGCCGGAATACAGACAAGCAGAAGTATCACACAGAAGAGGAAATTCTCACAGGAGGGCACCTGTCCTGCTATGAATGTAACACAAGACATGGACCATAAAAGGCAGCGGTTCACCTCCAAAGAAGACACACCTCATAAAGAACCCCAAAATTTGCCAGGTAACGCACAAAATGTGTCTGAGCCTGTGGCTGTTACAGCATCCGCTAGTATGAACCAGCAACCAGGAGAGAAGTTGTGGCAGTATCTTAGCAAGAAGAGCCGAGATCCTGTTGTTGGTGAGTTTCTTTCTTTCTTTTTTCTTTTTTTTTTTTTTTGAGACGTAGTCCATTGTTTTACCTAATTGAGCTTCATTCTTTTTCTAATAAAATAGGAACATTTCAAGCCTAGGGGGAAGATTTCTAACACAGTATTAATAGTGAACAATATATCTTCTAGGCTTAAGTGCACTTCTTGAATGCAACAATGATGAGCGTGACCCTCTCTACCTCTGTGAGTGCTGCTCTCTGAAGATCCCAGAGAAGGACATCATCAGCCATGTCACCGGAGTCTACCACCAGAGGATGTATCTGGTGGTGAGTAAATGTTAAAGAATGGGTTCGGATTATTTTTTAAATCTGTGTAGGTAGAACTCCCATATGTGATGTGTACATTGAAAGCCTCAGGCCCCAGTCAGACACAGCGTGTTAAAGTAGCCGGGGGGACTTTTTCATCATAGTGAAGCGATTCTCTTAGGGCTACCATCCTCACTACCCCTTCAGAGCAGGTTGCAACGACTGGTCTTTACTAAGCCTAGTCCTAGCTGCTAAGTCTCTCTTTGTTAAAACCAGTCTTTAGAATTGACTTTACGATAGTTGCACCAACCACTCTTCAGCATTGTCTTAGTTACGCCTTGTCTTACTGATGGATGCATGTTCGTGTGAATGCCTATGCCACTGTGGCTGCTGTCTAGCAGTGCATGCGTTGTTATGATACGTACATGTTCTTGCTGTCTTGCTAAAGTGTAGCTTATCATTTATCATCGGGGGTGGTGTTATTATGTAGCATCCGAAAAAAATAAAAGGACTTTTCATGTACATCGAGATTCAAAAATTAACAGACCTGTGCAGGAGTGGTGTGTCTGTGTTTGGACGGACAGTTTGTTGTTAGCAGTGGTATTAAAGAGTAAGGATGACACTAGCATCTGATCGAACCGATCACACATTTGCAGCTAAGTTTACGTTATTTGTGAAGGAGTATTTTTTGGGGGGTCTTCCTTGTGTAAGCTAAAAGTAATACTTCACAGCTTTGTTTAAGGTCACCCTCAGGTCAGTTGTCATTGTTCAAAAAGTTGGTGGTCATGCACGGCTGCTTCTTTGAAAGTAATAATCCATCTTCTGACTCCCAGCCATTACGTGTGACCCCAGTCACAACTTAGAATGCCACGTTTGGACCAACTAAACCTAAGACAAGACATAAGCCCTGTCTTAGTGACCCACGGATGTATAAAGAGAGCTGTTCACAGTGTTGATGGCGGAGCTTGTTTATTCCTATCTAAGTTGCTCAGTGGTGCATGCCACAATAGAAGTTTGTCTACCCAGGTGTAAAACTACCTGGATCTTTCTTCAATGGGCCCATAGAACATGTGCACTAGAGACTTTACCGACCGAACAGCTTACTTCTGCCTTTTGGTTTAGTGCTCCTGTAAGGTTAGGATGCTCGACTTCAGAAAACACTGAAATGAGGAGACTTGGAGAACTACGGAGAAAGGTTATAGCCAACGGGATCACTTTAATTGCAGAACTCAGTATACAGGTTGTAGGTACAACAGTACACCAGTAGAAACAGCAACACAGCGAAACAGCCCCGAACAGTCAACCTTCAAATGCCTTTATAGTGGGCATCTGTTCGTTCATGTGCATGTGAGTGTGTGTGTGTGTGTGTGTGTGTGTGTGTGTGTGTGTGTGTGTAGGGACACGCTTGGGTCATATTCCCTGGGAATCCAATGTTGTCCTGCTTCCTTTGTTTGTTCCTAAAGCTGGACTTCGTGCGCTAATATTTTCCTGTCTTCTTTGTTTCTCTCAGAGCTGGATCACACGTGTCCTTATCATCTCAAAAATTTTTCCTATTGCGAAACTTGGCTCATCTGTTCCAACGGTCAGGTCACCCTAACCCAGAACATTCTACCTCATCGACCAATAATCGGCCCCGCCGATAATATCGGCCGATATTCAGCATTTTTATGATAATCGGCATCAGCCGTTTTTTCCACCGATAGCCGATAAAATACGTTTATTTTAATTAAAATAAGTTTATTTTAATTAAAATAAGTTTATTTTAATTAAAACACGCTCCTTTGGCTCTCATGCAGCCGTCTCTCTCTCTCTCTCTCTCTCTGCCTGTCTGCCTGAAGTCTCCACTCTGTGCTGTGTAACAAATGTCCCGCCTACAGCCCCCACTGATTGGCTACACGGCACAAGTGAGTGACAGCCAATCAACACTGAAGCTAGATGCAGGCAGCGCTGCAGGCACACAGAGAGAGAGGAGCAGAGAGAGGATTGTCCGTGAAGCAGCAGTTTGATGTTTGAAGGCAAGGCAACAGAAAATGTCAAAGTTGCAATAAGAAATCCTCTATGCTGAAGTTTTAAAGACACCACTGTTGATGCTTGATAAACACGCCATCTTCATACTGTATCTCAGTGTCTGCCCCCCCCCTACGCGGTTGCTGGCGAGTCGCAACGGGCAGCCATTGGAAGCAATAATGTCGTCTAAAACTACTTCACATCGGCTACTAAAGCTAATGGACATGTAGAAGTTTACTTCAGTGCATTTCAGCTGTGTATGGTCGGTATGGCGCTTGCTTGTGTGTGTGTGTGTGTGTCTTCTCAGCGCGACTGTGTGTGTGTGTGTGTGTGTGTGTACGTGTGTACATGCACGCTAGCTTCAGCAACTGATGTGAAGTTGTTTTGTAGGCTTCATTAGTTCATTTAGACATGCATTTAAAAAGTAAAAAGTTTAAGTTTATCATTTATTTTATTTTATTTATATACTTTATTAATCCCCCTGAGGGGAAATTCAGTTTTTACTTGGCATTAAAGTAAAAGTACTCATTTTGCTGAAAAAATGATGGTATATTAAATACATGTAATTACAAATTACTTTTACTAAACTACTAAAGCTATCAATAAATGAAGTGAGCCAAGGTTCCTGTTCCTGCCACCTATATTGGTTTGCACTTAATCAGGCTGGATCAGATGTACCTGAGAGAGAACATCAGACATCATTAATTAACTGTTATTCATATATCGTAAGAGTAGAAAGTAAGTAAAACAATTCTCTATTAAATATAGTGGAGTGGAAGTGAAGTAGCATCAAATGGAAAAGTAAAGTACAAGTACCTTAAAAATTATCCTTTAGTAAAGTACAAAAACAAACAAACAGTATACTGTTGTATTCAGTCTGATCCCAGGTGTGTTATTCTAAATTTTGACACCAAAATTTTAATTTTTACTGCAAATGAATATCGGTTCTAAATATCGGTTATCGGTTTCCTTGACTACTAATAAACGGTATCGGTATCGGCCCTAAAAAACCCATATTGGTCGATCCCTAGCCTCTACACTCCATAACTTGAATGGGGATGAAATTATTTAGTCATGTGGCTCTCACAGACTTTTAAAATGTTATCAGATCGAATGGGTCAAATCCCTTTAGTGACATGAGTCATTTCACAGGGTTTTTTTATGCTCAAAATCATTTATCCACTGACTGACAGACAGCTTTTTTCCAATATAAGTCTATGGTGAAAAAGTCTTTTTGAGCCAGATGGCATCACACAATGGACCCAGAGGCTGTAGTTATACAGTTTGGTCAACATGTCAAATTGGCTTCAAAGTCTGGCGCACTTCCTGGGGGTCTGATGCAACCGGCCCCAGAACATTTTCTTCTGTTTTCTACTTTCTATCTGTTTTGTAGTAGTAATGCTTTCTCATGTGTATGTTTTTCATATTAGGTGTTACAGAAACTCTCACCAGGGATGCACCAGAGGGACTCAGTCAGACGTTTGGCTGAATTCTTTGAACAAGAAAATGGATATGGAGAAGCTGAGGTTTGGTCCTAGTCCTTTTATTTGTGGATATTGTTGTATCTGTCACTTCCTAAACTAAAGCCTAGTTCACACATACACAGGTGTATTTTAAAATACAAATATAAGAATATATATATACAGTTTAATAAAAGGTTTTTAAAATGTATTTCTGGACTCCAGGCTGTTGATCTGGATGACAAGACTTTCAATAAAATCTCACAGCAAGACTTCAAATCAGGTAAGGCCACATCTTTCCATAATTTTGAGTGTTGTTTGTACTTTATAGTTTTGTTTTAAGCTAATGTGATTCAGTCAACAGGTGAAAGCAAAAGTCAGAACATTTACCGTACACCATGTCTTCTGTATTTTCCATCATGTACACAGCCATACAGACAGTGAAGGCCCTTAAGAATCAGCAGGACAGTGAGCATGATCTTCCCTCGACCTCAGCTTCGCCTGGCGTTCAACCTACCTACCAGGACAACTACCAGGTCAGTCAATTTGGCATCCATCAGGTTGACAAAATTATTTTCTGCTGTTTGTATATGTCCTACAGAAGTCAAACTAAATATTAAGCTGATGAAACAGATAACGAGATAACTGTTCTAAGTGTAGTGGGGGGGGGGCATCAGTCACCTGCCATTGTTGTACGAGTAGCATAGGTCTGAGAGAGAAAGACATAAGAGCAAACTTTTCTTTTGTCTCTTTGTGATAAGTCTTTATTCCTTCTCTGAATGTGGGAGGTTTTTACGGGTCCGTGAGCACAGGGCAAGTGGAAGTTTTCTTGACTTTTTATTTTAAAAACTTAAAAAAACTGTTTGATCATCACATTCAAGACTTCCTTTCAATCAGTTTGTGGTTCGATCAATCAGAGCTGATCAGATTAGATCAATGGATAAGATAAGAGGAGCAGCTGCTGCAGAGACGAGTGAAAGCAAAGTTTCTTCAGCCGCTGATACAAACGGTAGACCCAGCATTGGACCACAATGAGCGTGATTTCCATGGGAATGCAGCCCGATTCATCTGAAATAATCTAAAATATGAGGGATTAGCGAGTCGCATAGTGTAGCACCAAGCTAGCCTGATTTTCAGAGCTCTTAGCTAACGTTTCGTCAAAATGATTCTTTTTACAGGCCGTGCTTGCAAGCTGCTAAAAATATCAAAGTGATTGACGCACACTTGCTTGTGAAAGTGAGCAGTAAAGCTCCATAGAGCAGAGCTGACCGCCCTCCTCACAAACTTGACAGCGCTCTTCCTAATTTCAGTAGTCAGCTAAGCTAGCTAACTGGGTAACCTCACTATTGAAAGACTGAGTTGATTATCAAAACGATCAATAACACCGTATACAAAAACGAATCGTAAAGGTTAGAGGTAAGGTAACATTACCACAAATTGAACACGAAGTAAAATGACTTGCAGTTTGTACATTATCCAAGAAAGGAATAACCTAGATTATGCTGCCCCCTTGTGGAGATCCCAATATATCATGAAGCAGTCAAACTGAACTATACTGTAATACAACTATACCAGCTGCTACAACAATGACAGCTCTATATTGGCCAATATGGCTCATAGATTCTACAATCTCTATAGATGGCAACAAAAAACGTAAGCTGGGCATCTCTACTTTGTAGCTCTTTAAAAACAGAAAAATAAGCAATCAGCTGAATACAGTTGTTTCATTTCATTTCATAGGTGGTGAATATGGAGATTGATGATGATCCAGAAGACTCTAAGGCACAGCCATCCTCAGAAACCACCTCCGATGAAACCAGAGTCCCTCGTGAATCAAACAAAGACGTCTCAGTGACCCATATCAAAGTGTCTGCGTCAGCTGAGAACGTTAACACCAACATGACTGTTTGCAGAGGTAGCGAGAACAAAGTCAAAATCATTTCAAACACAGCTGTGGGACTTTTAAAAACAGCAACCACTTCCAAAACAGTGGGGACCTCCCAAACTGCAGCAGCTTTAGACTCTACTGTAACCACCACATCCATGACGGCCATCTCCAAGTTTACAGACAAATCTTCCAATTCTACTCCGGACACCACCAAATCAATGGCACCCTGCTCCCGACATACAGCTGCAACCTCCAGCTGTACTACAGCAAACACCAAATTGAGAGAACCCGGCTACAAATCTACAGCAAGCTCCATCCCATCAATGTCCAAACCACTTGAAAACAGAACTGGAGCTGCAGCCAAAGTTCCAGCAACTTCGCACAAAACTGCCACCGCCCCTAAATCAGAATCCACAGTAGTGCGTGAAGCCGCCTGCAGAACTGCATCCAAATCAGAAAACGCCTCCAAAAATTCTGAAAATGCATCCAAAACTGCGGTTGCATCTCAAACTATGGGGACATCTGTAGCCACTGCTAAAATGTCTAAAACGTTGGTTGCATGTGAAAATACTGCGGCCTCTGTCAAGACTGCACCCATGAAGAATTCAGTGAGTTCGGCTTCTGATGTTGCACCAAATGCTGCTAAGAGTAAGACACCTGCAGCTCCCCACCTCACTGCCAGGTCTGAAAACAAGAATCCACACACAGACCCATCACATACAAAGACAAGTCAAAGCCTTCCCAGAATTGGTAAGTATTATTATTTGCACTAATAGGCCACTTTATTAGGTACACCTTGCTACTACAGTATATTGACTTCAGAACTTCTTTAATTCTTTGTGGCATAGATTCAAGAAGGTGCTGGAAACATTCCTTTGAGAGTTTGGTCAGTGTTCACATGAAATGACACGGTTGCAGATTTGCTGGCTGCACATCCATAATGCGAATCTCCCGTTCCACCACATCCTAAAGGTGCCCCATTGGATAAAGGTGTGGTGACTGTGGAGGTCATTTCAGTATAGTGATCTCAGAGATTCATCTGACAAGGCAATATCTTTCCAGTCCTCTATTATTCAATTTGGTCGGGCCGTGCCATTTGTAGCCTGAGTTTCATGTCCTTAGCGGACAGGAGTGCTGGGGTGGACTGGCACAAAAAGTTGGCCCAGGCGTTTTGGCCATGACCAGCCAACCAGAATTGATCGCACACGATAAAATGACCTGGTGATGCTGATTCATGTAACCATAGTAACTCTCTCCCGCCTGCCTGCTCACAGAAAGAGAGGAGAGGAAGAGACATGTATGTGTATGTCTGCAATTGAAATGCATCATGTTGCTGCCATGTGATTGGCTGATTAGATATTGGCTATAAGTATAGTCGGGCAGGTGTACCTAATAAAGCTGGTGAGTGTATATTGGAAAAATCACTCGGCAAGTTTTTAAGAATTGTCTCTATCTAATTTAATCAGTTGTCTGCATTGTTTGTTTACTTTATAGGCTTAAACCAGTTGATTGCAGTGACGTGTCAAGGAAGACGGCAAGTCTACTGTCAGCTGTGTTCAGTCAGGTTGCAGCAGTCCAGTCATATGTGCGAATTTATCCACGTGTTAGGCTATTTGGTTTGTACTTTATAAGTCTCATTATAGAAAATATAAGAAGCTTGTAAAGCAGGGCAGTATAACAGATGCTAACTGTGTGCTTCTAATGATCTTGCTAGAATATGCGCTACCCTGGCTGGATTGCCAAGTCTTATGGCCAAATCGTTGAGAAAGCAAACCACTTGGCTGAGGTTGAGAAGGACATAAGATCCCATGACATCAAGGTGATCCACTCGAGTCTTCTTAAACATTCAAAATGACCCCAAATTGACACTGTGTGTGGTTGTTAATCTGCTTTAAGGCAGCTTTAAAATCAGCTTGTTATTGCTTTTAATTACAATTGTATGAGTGTTTTTGTCGTTCTTTCTGCTAGAGACTGGAAGTGAAGATTGATGAGTACAAAGAGCTGGCTAGACTTTCAGAGGATGAAGGTAAAGATATCCCAATAACTCCCCAAAAATCTAATTCAAAGTGACAGAAAATGTAAAAAAAAATAAAAAATAAAAATAAAAATAATGACCAAGAGCAGCCCGACTGCTATTTGTAAAACTGTTCAGCAATATTAGTGCAGAACTAGTGGAACTATCCAGGCACAGCACAGTACGGCTGTTTTTTATAATTAGTGAAAAAGCCTGTATTCCTATAAAGTGTGATTGTGATGTAAAACTATATTTAAAATAGAAAATATATTTGTCAATTAAAAATAAATTGTTAAAATAAGGGATTTCATAAGATGTTTTTAAAAAAAAAAAAAAAAATGTCATTAATCCCTGAATTACAGTTAATAACTGATTAATCACACATTTTTAATCGCAGGTTTAAAATTCCTTAGTTTTGTATTTCAAAACAGTTTTGAAGTCCATATTAACAAGGTAAAGCAATTCTTACCAGTGTAATACTTCATGATCTTGTTTTTTCGATTTATTACTCCCAAGTTAGTGCTGCACTGCTATAACAGTGTGGTCGAAGAGACAAAATAGCAGCATGCAATTAACCCCTTGGTTCAGGTCCACTTGTCCCTTTAGGGGACAACATAGCATTTTTCCTCAGGAGAAAAGTGGTGGGAGGGCGCTGGGGAGCGCTTCATCCCAGCCCTTCATAAAGAAAGCACTTCCAGCTTCTTATTCTCTGCGCATTCTCTGCGCATGCACTGGTGCGTGTAATTTTTGAAATTACATGCACCTCACTTTTTTTTACCTGCACCAGTTAGTGTAATTACACTTCTTTGTCCGTAACGCTGTCACAGCTGTGGCTAGGGATGGGTATCATTAAGATTTTATCGATACTACTACTCTTATCAATGCTCCTTATTGTTTGGTACTTTATCGATACTCTTATTGGTTCTTTTTCTTTACTAAATAATTGCTTTTTAGAAAATATATTAATTTAGAAACAAACAAATTCAGAGCAGGACTATTGAATATTCAATGTAATTTTTACAACTGCAAATAATATTCCTGATGTCAAAATACTGAGTGAAGTTTAGTATTTTTCAGTCACTGTAAGTCATTCCTCATGCCCGATCTCCTGTCCTGTCCTCCTGTGCTCTGTCTTGCTCCCACTCTGCTGATGCGATACATTGTGTGCAGGTAACATTAGTGTTGGTAGAGAGAGGAGGGGCTGTTTCTCTTAGCCAGTAGCTTAGTTTGAATGTGTTTTCCCAACTTTAAGGATTTTAACGGTTACACTACATACAGACAGCTGTCACTTTTTGTCACATTTGTAACAATTCACTATTAGCCAAACTATGTGCTGTCCTTGTGTAAAATATAATGTTAGCAGCAGTGGATTAGGGACTTGAAAGAAAGCAGAAGAAAATATCTGCATGTTTACATGTTTATGTTTGCTGACCACGAGTATCGATAAAGTACTGGCTTTTTACTCAAAGGTTTAATTGCACCTACAGTAATGAGCTGTGGCTGCCGTCAACTCGAGTAATTTTTGATTTATCTCCACTTCCTTTCCATTATGGCCTCTCTGCTGTTCACTGACTTTACCCATCCCTAGCCGTGGCAGGATTCAGTCAATTCATATGTGCATGCAGATCTCCATCAGGTTCATACAGAGTTCAAATATTACAGATATAACCCTTAAAGGGGAACTAATGTTGTCCAGTAAGTTTTCCTATTTTCCGATCTACTTTTGTCTAAATGAGTGATAGGATGTTCAATATTTGACATTTCTCCAGTATGAAGCTAGGGCTGACCTGCCTGCAGCCCGTGAGCGCATGTTAAATAATAGGGCACTCAGACAGCGTCAAACAACGTCAAAATGCGTCCACTAAAAGTGCAATTTTTTCACACAGATAGGCTCGGATTGTTAGTATACGGTAATTATCCGACAACATAACGGAAAGGAGAAATGAACGTCTGTGTTTATCTTTAGCTGGATTCGGACATGTTTCTCTGCCTGTTGTTGCTCCCTCTCTCTCCTCGTCCGCTCTTCAGTTTCAATGAGCTCTGCTTATACTATGACAATTTTCCTAAAATTGGATTTTAAAAATCACAATATATCACCTTGCTTGTAGTATCGCAATATGTCCCAAAATATTGAATCATCATTGTATCATCGCCAGACTCTTGCCAATACACAGATGAGTGCTTGCTGAAATTATTAGCTACAGTTTAGTTTTGGTAAACCTATGCATGTGTACAGTATCTGTCCCATTTGTATTTAAAGAAACATCTTCTGATAAATGATCGGCTCTCCAGGAAAATTACTCACAGATTTTTACTCATATTCATGACAGTGGATTGTTTTCTTCATACAGTATGCTCATTTGTTTTCATTCATTCTCTCGCTCTTTATTCTCAGCTATTGAAAAACTGAAAGAAAAGTTGATACAGAGAGACATGGACCTGTCATCGCCCTCCTCAACTGATACTGCAGAGCCTTGGAGACAGCAAGTTCCCTCTTCCAGTCCATGGGAAATTTCAAGCCCAGATGATGGTAAATTCAAGTGTCCTTTCTAAGCACTATTCAAGTTGTATCTGTATCTTTCACCTTTAATACATTTCTGAGTGGATCTTTGTTGTTTTTGGACATATTGTTGCCCCAGCTGAGGTATATTAGGGGTTTTAATTTTTGATAACTTGAGAAACTCACGTGTCTTTTGTGGTGTTATAAGAAGACCTGTGAATGAGGCACAGACGTGTGGATGGCCTTGAATGTTAACAGGAGGACTTTATATTGAATACGGAACTGAACCGGGAGCCAGTGGAGCAGTTGGAGGACAGGAGTGATGTGGTGGATGGAGGGGGTTTGAGTAATGATACGGACAGCTGAGTTCTGGACCAGTTGAAGTTTATGGAGGGATTTGTGAGGGAGGCCGAAGAGGAGAGAGTTACAGTAATCAAGACGGGAAGTGACGAGGCTGTGGACAAGGATGGCGGCAGTGTGGGGGGTAAGTGAGGGGCGGAGACGATTGATGTTTCGTAGGTGGAAGTAGGCAGACCGGGTAATGTTATTGATGTGGGAGTGAAAGGATAGTGTGCTATCAAGGATGACGCCCAGACTCTTAACCTGGGGGGAGGGTGAAATGGAGGAGTTATCAATAGTGAGAGAAAAGCTGTCGGTTTTGGATAAAGTGGATTTGGTGCCAATGGCGAGAACCAACACGCTTAAATACAAGATTTCAGACTCTGTGTCATGAGATATCAATTTTTTTTAAAGTCCAGACTTTTTAATATATTGCTCCTCTTAATTCAGAAATTGAATCCACTTCAGAAAAGAGAGAAACTCCTGCTGTGGGTCAATCACACAGAGCTCAGAGCATGAAGAGTTCAGAGCCAGAAGCTGACCATCTGATTTCAGACCAGCCTCATTCTTCTTCGATTGTGAATAAAAATGAGCCCATCGCAGATCCTAGCACTGAAGACACAGGAATAGCAGGTATGTCTGTTGTTTGTCATACACCTTCACCAACAGAGAATGCACTGCTTTGCTCATACTAAACATGGCCTAATATGACCATGTTGCAAATGTTGCTGTTGTTCCCCGCCTCATATGAGGAGAGGAAAAACTGTTAGCTGCTAGGCTAATCTATGCAATGTAAAATGGACTAGTTACTGGTACAAATCTGACATCTCTCTCATCCCTACCTCCCAACAGTCAAAGTGGATAAACCTCAGGGTCATGATGTGCGTCATCTTGCCACTGACTCTGCAGACAGATCTGCCCAAACCCCCAATGCATGCCAAGAGACTCCAGAGAAGAGGAAACGACAGGAGAGAAGTGATCCAAGGTTACAAGGTGGAAGGTGGAAGGCGTCTGAAGGCTCTCAGAAAACATCATCTGTAAAATTCCTCAACCCGGACCCGCCCTCTCCTGTTGCTGCAGTGACAACAGAACGGCAGAACCACCCAAAACCCAGACAGAAATCAGCAGAACATGTATCAGAACACTCACAAGAACTCCCAGTGATTATCATAGGTAGGTATTGAGCATTTAGGAGTCAGGTTTTTTTGCAATTTAATGTACTGATTTGTTATTTTGCCTGGCTGTCACAGGGCAAAGCATCGAGGGCAGCAGTAATTTGTTTAAACACTACTTGATGATGAAGGGATACGACCCTGACACAGTCATAGGTGGGTGTGTCCCTCCTTTCACAGTAAATCATTTTCATTTCCATTGGTTCGTATCATCTCAAAAGCATACAATATGCTAACGACAGTGTGTCGTCATCAGGTCTGAGCTCTGTGTGGGAGTGTCAAGGGGTATCTCTGAGTCCATTCTACCTGTGTGAGAGCTGTGCAGAGACACTCTCCATCAGTGACATCTGTTCACACGTGGTCAGCAAAAAACACCAGGAAAATTACATGGTGAGTTTCGTCTCAATAATGCATTAAAAACCTTTAAACAACAATAGTATTTAACATTTGCTCCCATGTTTTTTATCTGATATGATGCATGTGTTGCAGTGGAGGTTGAAACCTCAGTTTCTGTCCTTCATGGAGTATGACCTGCCTGAAGAGCATAAAGAGAAGATTTTTAACGGCGTTGCCGAGAGGGTGGCACAACAGGAGCGTTACAACGAGATTGATGCGCAGGTAATATGTAGGTCCATATATTGTGCATGCTATCTCTAATGTCTATAGGATCATTTGTGCAGGGCGTGGTTAACAATGTAATTAAACATATTTGTAGTCTTTTTGATAAGCACTGAAAGAAATTGTCATTTACGGTGGACAAATGTTGCAGTTCCTCTCTGACAAAAAGGAATAAGACAAAAATCTTATTCTTTCACCCAGGATTTTTTTCCAGCAGCAATGCTGAAGGGTGTGAGTTTTATTTTGAGCTGCCAGAAGATATTTAATGTGTCTGCTAACATGAGAACGGCTTAAGACACATATTTGTACATAGTAGTAGATGTCGAATTACATTTGATAAAATGCTTCCCATACCCCTTATGCCGTTCCAATGGCTCCTGCATATAGGGGCAGATTAGAGTGCGGCTCAGGCTACATTTTCCTGAACCGAACCTGACCCAAGTCCAAGACAGTAATATCCGAGCACAGCCTGAACCCTACAGCCTTTCTGATTTTTAAGTCTGTGTTCAGGCGTTGTCATGTAAATAACAAATTCCAGCACTTGAATAGGCCATAGCACAACACAGCAGCATGTCATGTGGGCCAAACCCGAGCAAAATTTCTGATTTGTTATCCGAACCTGGCCCGGCCCGTCGGGTTCTGACAAGTCCCTTTGGGCTTGGGTATCCACACTCTGGGGCAGATGTAACATTTGACATCAGTGTTTCAATCAATATTGTGCCTCTAACATTGCTTGAAAAAATCTTGGATGATTGTTAACAAGTTGAACACAGATACAAGTTAGCTATATAAAAATGTATTCAAATAGTTGAAGTTTTTGAGTAATGACATCAAAACCAAAAACTGTTAGAACTGCCCCAGCTCTCCTCTGATCAACCCTGCATTTCCAGTTGCCAGAGAAAAAAACAACTCAAATTCTGCAGAAATTCAGATGAGAAATAGCTGGTATACATGAGGATGCCATGTTGGTTGTGCGGGCACAATACATGACAAAACAACAGTAAGCATAAACACTGTCAGAAAACAGCAGAGTGTATCGAAGCCTCTCTAGAAGCATTCAGTGTGGTTTGCATGTGGCGAACAAGGAGAGGTGGAGACAGCGTGCCTGCACTTGGGACAGGCAGCTGAGCTGGACGTCAGGTTAGCAGCAAACCATGAATGTAACAATGAATGTTCAGTGTGAGCTACAGTTTGTCAGAAGCACCAGACCAGTGAAGCCATTTTAGTGGCATGTAGAGAAATTGTGCTGCATGATTTGCGCCATCTGATCATCCTTCAAACTATTTAATATGAATATAGTCCAGTAAGGATTAGTGGCCAGTCGATCAGAGCACCCTTATCTGAGCATGTTCTATTTATAACCCTTGCTCGTCCCTGAATCTGTCGCCTAAAGTAGAGATAGTGAGTTAATTGTATATGGGCAGACTTTTATATTGCAGTGCTGCTGCTGAATACATATAGGTAAAGCACTGGTATTGTCACACTTAAATAATGCTCAGAGCATGTTACACAGCAAAGGGACATTCAAAATGTGAACCCTGATGAGAAGCTGCTCTTCTTTATACCTTGGAGCAGTCCCATCTTGTGTGCCTTTCTTTGTTCATACTCCTTTTAGACAAGACTAATTTATCAGCTTTGACTTTTCTGGTCGTTAATAACTAACCTCTGCTAGTTCTCCCAAAGGTCAAGGCTTGACCCCATTTGTCACCTTTCCACAAGATAAGGCTGATTCTCTCAGAGGCACTTTAGTCTGGTCTACAGCTTTACTACCGGACAAATGTCATTACTCTCCTGCAATGATGAACACTTACAAACCTTTTTGGCGATACACAATATACAGTGGTGTGAAAAAGTGTTTGCCCCCTTCCTGATTTCTTACTTTTTTGCATGTTTTCCACACTTAAATGTTTCAGATCATCAAACAAATTTAAACATTAGTCAAAGATAACACAAGTAAACACAAAATGCAGTTTTTAAATGAAGGGTTTTATTAATGAGGAAGAAAAAAATCCAAAGCTACATGGCCCTGTGTGAAAAAGTGTTTGCCCCCCAGCTCCTGTTAAAACATAACTGTGGTTGATCACACCTGAGTTCAATTTCTG
>NC_065527.1:16571672-16582919 GCF_006386435.1 Epinephelus moara
TAGTTGCTGCTAAGGGTGGCCCAACCAGTTATTAGGTTTAGGGGGCAAACACTTTTTCACACAGGGCCATGTAGCTTTGGATTTTTTTCTCCCTCATTAATAAAACCCTTCATTTAAAAACTGCATTTTGTGTTTACTTGTGTTATCTTTGACTAATGTTTAAATTTGTTTATGATCTGAAACATTTAAGTGCGGAAAACATGCAAAAAAGTAAGAAATCAGGAAGGGGGCAAACACTTTTTCACACCACTGTATGTCTCGGTATATTATAAGAAATGGGCTGCATGTTTTCAGTTGCAAGTCAAACCCACATTTGAGATGTCACAAGCAGTTTTATAAAAACAGACTGTGATCAAAATAAACTGCAAAGACAAGGATTTTATTCCCTTGTTTGAGAATATGCAGCTGCACTAGCAAACTTTTCCTCTATTCATATGAAGCCAGGGACAACAGTAACATTTAACAAAGGCAACGTTACATAATTCGGCTTCATTACAACTCACAAGGTTCAGCGACAAAACAACTGTCTTCTACTTAACACGTTTTCCAAACAAATATGAGATGCTAACATTGTTAGCACAAGTCTATGGCATTTTACAGTGTATAAATTAGACTAGTGAATAGCTGAGATTTCCTCTGCTCATATGAAACCAGGATAAATCACACACAAGACTTAAAGTGCTAGTTCTGTGGAGCCTTTATTGTCTTCACTATTTATTATTTATTATCTGTGAAATTAAAGTAAAGACAGGAGGTCTGCGTTGCCACGACGTGTAGTTTAATTTCTGGGGAGGTGCACGTCAGGCTACGGCTCTAAAAAGTGTTGCGGGAGAACTTGTGAGTGAGTGAGTGGGGCGGAGCTGTGTGGAGAATGTGAGAGGGGAGAGATTCACTCTGGTATGCGTCATGTAATGCAACTTGACCCTATATGGATATAAATGGTGTTGTCTAAATTTATATCTTGCTTGAAAATATACCGATACATTGTACATAGTCATTGTATCGCCCACCCCTAATTCCAAGACCCCTAATGTTACATTCATGATACTCCGATCGAGCACAAGAGAAGTCAAGACATTACTACACAAGCACTTAAGAAAGTCAAACATAATTATACTTGTAATATGTGTCATTTCATTTCTCCCAAGATATGTGTCTTATGATTTCACAGTTCTACCTAAAAACAACTAAAAAAAAATAAGTCAGTGTACAAAGTGGAAATAAATATTCACCATGCTAATTGTTGCCCTGTTTTCGTCTTTTCTCACAAAGGTTATCATGCTGAGGCCGGAGTTATATAAAATGGTTCAGAACGCTCCCTTCAGTGAAGGTAAAAGTAAACTTAATTTGCAAAGTCTACACAGTGTATGGTCCATGGGAGTATACTGTATTTAGTATCAACTGTGCTATTTTTCTTTTTGTAGCTTTAATGATGGTTCAAAAAATCTACAAAGCAAAGAAATTGAGCGTCCCCTGGCAAGTCATCTGTACTAGTGAACAAAAGGGTGAGTGCCGTGAGCCCAGTTACAGGGTCATTTGTTTCTCATTCTTATATACAGGTTAACTTAAGTGACTAATACAGGCAGAATATGAGAAAGAAGAGTTTTGGTTTCTGTTGCACAGACCAGGAGCCTGAGGCCCAGCAGAGTCCAGAGGAATCTCTTCCCATGGAGACACAGACAGAACCGCCACCTGAGACGGACCAAAGAGGTGGTAATGCTGTGATTCATCCTATTATTTATAATATTTAAGTTGAAGTCCACTTTTGTAACAGACTTGCATGACCTTGTACAAAATAACAGCACCCTCTGAGTTAAGCTGTTTTCAATCTAAAGTATCCCAGAATTCCAGTCAATGTTTATTGATCAGAAACTGGTATGACTTGTGTAATACTTACAGGTTTGTCATGGTAATTCTACAATGATTTAAATACTTTTAGATTATGAAGTGTGTACTTGTGTTTTCTGGTGCTTTTAAAAATTTGTATATTTACATCCATATTTATAAACTCAAATTAATCAGTTAAAGCTGTAGTTGGTAACTTTAAAAGAAACATTTTTGTCCTATTTGCTGAAACTGTCACTACATCAACAAAGAAGTGCATGACACAGATGACCTGTAAATAAAAAAGAAATATATCATATTCCTCTGCCCTCTCAAATTGCCTCAGTGACATTACTGCACATGAATGAAAGCAACCAATCAGAGCCAAGGACAGTCACTGCTCGTGAACTGTGGTCTGTCAAACTAGGCAGCGCTGATCAAAAATTCTGTTACTGCATTGCCTGTTTCTCACCTCAAATGTTTCCAGAAACATATTTTAGTGTACTGTTTGGCTGTAAAATGAGAAAGTTGGACCAGCCAGTCGGTGGTGCTTGGTTGTAATATCTCCAACATGGTGGTCACGTCACAAACTTTATCATTTTACTGCTAAACAGTACACTAAAATATGTTTCTGAAAACATTTGAGTCGAGAAATAGGCACTGTGGTAACACAATATTGATTCATATTTGATCAGCGCTGCCTAGCTACGATTTGACTGGTTGATTTTTTCTCATAGATTAACTGTCTCATGAACTTCTTTTAGAATATAGTGGCAGTTTTAGCAAAGATGACAAAAAGTCATTTTCATAAAAATCACCAAATGTAGCTCTAAGCTCTTGAGCAGTGTATCTGCAGTGTACTACAAATGTTAAGAATAAAATCAATAGGGCTCTAATGCCCTGATTTAGGCAGGTTGAATGCCGCTTCACTTTGGGAATCTGACAATACTGGAAATAATTTCTCATATATATGAAAATTTGTAAAAGACTCCATTCCTTCTCCACTGTCTCTCTTAGGAGCAAGACAGAAAACTGAGAAACCTCGTTTGGAAGAGATGGTTGGAAATTTGGACAAGCTCAAGCAAAGAAGAGCCTTGAGTCCTCCGCATGTGACCAGTGTCTCCTCAACAACTGATTCTGTCACGTCTTCTATCCTTGGTGCTGATACATGTCTCAGTCCCCAAGACCAGCCAGAACCCAGAACCCAATTTCCTCAACACCAGAGCCTGATGCCAGAGTTGGAAGTCAACCAGGCAGAGGTACACTCAGAATCCCTGTCCGACTCTGTTATTAGTCCTCAAACCAGTCAGATCCTGTCAGAGTCCCCCAGAGATAAATGCCGTCCAGCCAGGAAAAGAAAAGCTGATGAATCTGTTGAAACACCCATGAGATCTTGTACCAGTAACCCTCAACTTGAGGAACCTATTCCAGCCAAACAGACATGCAATGTGCTGCAGCCTGTCAGTCAGCCCAGCCCCGAATCAGACACTGAGTCCACTTCTGTTAATCGTGCTGCAGTCTCCACCCTCATGTCTCTTAAGGATGGAGACGCAGAACAAGACACACCAGTCATGGACATGACAAAGTTTGCAGAGGATCCTTTTCCAGCCAAACAGACATGCAGACTGCTGCAGCCTGTCAGTCAGCCCAGCCCCGAATCAGCCACTGAGCCCACTTCTGTTAATCCTGCTGCAACCTCCACCCTCATGTCTCTTAAGGATGGAGACACAGAACAAGACACATCATTCATGGACATGACAAAGTTTGATGAACTAATTGCTCTTGTAAGAAAGATGAAGTCTGAGGTACATGCTTCCCCTCGCACGTTAGCTCCAAATAATGGTAATACTAATACCTCCTGTGCTAGCAATTCCTCCGAAAGTGGTGTTGAAAGAGTATGGAATCCAAATTCTGTGCAGACTACGGTGGTCCAAAAAACAACAAGATGGGATTTAAAGTGGGAGCTGGTTAAAGTAACAAACAATCCACCCCCTTCTAACGTATCGGAGGAGATGTTCTCAACAGCTGCTCCTGTGGTTTTGGGCCATGAGAACCAACTCGTCACCCCTAATGCCAGCTCTGTTTACTCAGCCAGCAGCTCATCTCCTGAGGCTTCCACTTCAACGCGGGGCAACCTTTTGTTCAGAGCAACTGAAGCCAAAGCCTTCAGTACCATGTCACCATCTGCCAGCACTGTTGACCCCACTGACCCACAACAGCAGAGAAGTGACAGTGCTCACAGCATCTTTGGAAACCAATCCGACCCCATTCCCATCCACTGTACAGTCACCAATGATAATCCAAGTCAGATATCACAGCCACTTTATTACACAGAGACTGACGGCACTGGGGTTCCTCAGTTGCCCATTAACACCATCGTAACGGTCAGGCCAAAACCCCCTGAGCAGCAGTTTGTGGTAGACTATAATGGACAGGACAACACTGAGGTGAAAAGGGGCAATCAGGCCACTCACAGTTTGTCCACAGTAAGCCCCGGTGACCCCTCAGGAGGGTATGGTCAGTACAGCCAAATGGCTTGCGTCACAACTGGACAGTCAGGTTATTTGTCTTTCGAGGCTGTTAGAAGTAACCCAACGCCAAACAACCCTCCTGTATACGCTTGGAGTTCATACCAATATGAAGGGCAGACTACAAGAGGGTTGTACTCAAGCCAGATTCACCCACAGCAGGAAGCTAGCCACTCCTCTCTGCAGTCGTTTGGACAGAGTGGAGCAACTCCGCAGGTACCAGAATGGGCGAGGCTGGGAATGCAGCAGAGAGGGTTGTTACTTCAGGGGCAGTACTCCACATGGCCAAGTGCTTCCATGTCTGCTGAAGTTGGCTCCGTAACCAATGAGGCTGCTTGCGTTGGCACCAGTCCATTCATGATTCCACCCAACGGTTCACAAATGATTGACCTGAACCAATACAGCACCAGCGGATTTGCTCCAACTCTGAACAGCAACAACTTAGTAACACAAAATACACCTGGAGTCATTTACCATCTCCCTGCAGCCAACACTGAAATGATGCCCCAGCCATCTGCAAACCCCTTTTTTGCACCTGGCACATGATTTTTTACCGTAGGTGCCTCTGTGGTCATCTCACCCCGCCATGAAACTGCCAGTTACCAAAGTTATTTCTGTCATACACTGTTATTTATTGTTCTGTGTTTGTTTCTGCTATACATGAGTATGAGTACATTTGTGCCTTTTTAATTAATATTGATTTTAAGTGAACTGAAGATATTTTTGTTTGTAAATCCTTTCAAAAAGCACATTATGTTATGTTACTACTGCTTGTTTCAGTTTTTAACATTCCTAAAAAGATTGTCAGGCATCATTTTTGTGATGTTTGTAGTTTTATATTTTCATGTTTTGTTCATTTTAATAAAATGGAGATAAATTGTTGACTGTGAATTAAAGTTGTGTCTTTTTTGTCCTTTTTCCCCCTTGGCTATAATAAATTTACTTAGCCTTGTTTTGTTTCTTATACATTTGTCGTACACAGAAATCAATGTGGGGAAAAAGGATCACATCTAATGGGTCACTTATCGACATCCTAGAACTCTTGGTATGAGTGATGTGTCCATGAAACATCTCAAACATCCAAATTAGACCTGCACACAAATGCACCAATGTTTTTGAGTAGAGGGAGTGGGGATTATAAAAGTAATGTAATTTAAGAACAATTAAAGCAGAATGGGTTGCAGACAGGACACTACATTTGACGTAAAATGTTTTTCCATGCGACTTTAAATGTCAAGTCCATCAAGCGTGATCGTGTCTAGATGCTAAAGCATGCCTCCTGTGAAATTTCATGTTCCGTAGTTGAGGTGATCATTTTAACCCAAGCCATTGTCTTTCCCCAATCCTAACCAAGTGCTTTGTGTGCCTAAACCTAAACAGGCCTTAATTACAGCATTGCCAAACCATAAAACAGCCAGGCAAAAACATTTTTGAAGCGGCTCACCAGAGTTTCACAAATCTAGATTATCGAGTAACAACTTGAGACATTTTTTCCTGATATTCGCTTTCTCATGAGGAGACCACAAACGCAGAGAGAATAGGTTTTTCTTCAGAAATTCGCCATCGAGCACTTGAGAGATAAGCTCAGCACATCTCACACAACTGATACACGCCCCACACACCCCATACACGCTCTACGCCTCAGGGTAACATAACCTGTGTAGGGACCCTTTCCCGGGCCCCCAGGAGAGGAGCTTGGTGGAAACTTATAGCTGTTAGGTTCCTCAGGCTAAGGGTAATAAACAAAATAAACTAAAGTAATTATTTATGGTCTTTATTCAGTTATTTAACTTTAATTGAGCTAATGGATGAAAACCAACTTTTGACCAAATTTAGAGGTGTGAACAAAACTTAGTGAACAAAGCTGATTGATTGAGTTAGTTATTTTATTTGGCGATAGTGAGAGTATGTTAAATGGGAATGCAGGGATGCGCAAAATATTTATCTAAGGAATCCTAGATTAAGATTAAGATAATTAAATCTCCTATTCGACATCAGCTCTTACCACTGCCCAGCGGGTAGTTTTCCGGGGGCCATATTTCAATACATATTGCAGTATACAAAATCGTTGTCGCATTGTCAGTTTTGTCTAATATTGCGCAGCCCTCATTCATTTTGACTCACCAACACAACTGTTAGACTGATGATACACAGAGCAACTTTTTGAGCAATTTTGTTGGGCATTATTCTCAGGGATGCAAACAGGTGTATGGTCTAGAAAGAGAGCTTGTCGAAGCGAAATTCTCAATATTAAAATACACTAACACTAATTTGGAAGAATACTGTGTATTCCAAAACAGAACAAATCCATTGAGCAACAGTGTTTCCTCTATATGCAACTAGCAGCGGTGGTGCTCCGCTGCTGAAATATGACCGCTGCTGCTGATTTATTTTAAGTCTTTTTTTTGCTCTTTAGAAACTACTGTTATTTTATTTATTAGGAGAGGAGAGGGCTCCGTCTGATCTCTTCATAAACTAAAGTTATATTATTTTGCATGACAGATGCTTCATATAATAACATAATATACTATTTATCGTGTCGAATCATAACCTGGAACTATTCGTTCAACACTGCTCCCCTGGCTCCCTGTCCTATCTAACATACCCCCCCCCCCCCCAACATCAGACGAACTGAACTAGGATGCTCCAAAAGGTCAAAGACTCCCCCCATTTACCAATCCACGCTGACATCTTTAACCCACCACCTGCTCATCTCCGATCCAGATGTCCAATTTGGAAGGACCCCCCACCCACTGACTTTGATGCCCTGTCTGCCTGGGTGACTAAATGGGAATCCAAAGACATCCCAAACAAACATCTAGTGTCAGACCTGATGCAACCAGTCTCTGGCACCAGCCTCACAAGGAGACAGTGGTCCACCTTGAACAGATTTAGGACTGGTCAAGGTCCCTGCTTGGCCAGCCTTCACAGATGGGGGAGCAGCTTGAGCCCAATGTGTGCTTGTGGAGAGGAGCAAACCATGGAGCATATTATTGAAGCCTGCCCTCTCCAAAGACTAAAAGGAGGTCTAGTCTCCCTCCACAATATAGATCAAGAGGCTACTGCTTGGCTTGAGAAATGTGCATTCGCGAAATAAAATAAATTTCTTGTGTTATACGGTGAAACGTTTCACTTTATAACGTGATGACGTATATTGTTAACACGACGGCATGCCATTTCTGTCTCTACATGGTCGCACATTTACAATCCTCCTCTGCTTTCTGTATCGCGAATGGCAGTGTTCGGCCCCGATGCGCTTCCTTCCTGTCTTTGAGAAACCTGCACACAGTTCCTTAGAGTAATTATCACATAATGGTGGGAGTACAGGAAGGGAGGAGGGCTTCTCTGGGTCATGTCTTGTTTCAAGGTCAGGTGGTCAGCTCTCTCCCACTTGTGGCATGTGCTGGAGTTTAAAAGTCATGCATGAAATGACATCAAGGCCAGACCTTTGAGAAATTTGTGGCAACTCGTGAGAAAGACTCAATGTTGATGCTATGTATCTGTTTTTAAGTCCAAGGACAGGCGGATGTTTCACAAAAACAACTCTGTGATGCAACACAGATCTCAGAAGCAATTCCTCTCTGGTGACTGGAAGAGCCTCTCCCCAAAGAAATACGCATATGTTCTGTGAGATAAGTTCTTGTTTTCACATTAATTAAAATGGATGTGATACACAGCATATAGCAAATTAAGCAAAATATAGATCCCTTAAGCACAGTTTAACGTGTTACAATCATAAAGTAATATTTTTCCCACTAGCCTGCATCTCCCCACACAAAGCTGGGAATGTTCGAAGGCTATTGTGACCCCTCCTGTTTCCTAACTATGACAGGGTAAATCATCTCTCACATGTAATTACATTTCCTAATAACATTTTTCCTACCACATTTGTGTAGCACCTGTCAACAAAAAGGCAATTCAAAGTGCTCTAGACAGAAAGGCATTAAGACAGGGTATAAAAACAATAAAAAGTATTTTGCTTAAATTAGCCTTACCTTTACCAGCTACCATCCTGAAATGAACCATTATTTTTGCTTAAATAGGAATATAATCGTATTTTTGTAAATAGATGATTGTTTTTTGTGTGTTGTATGCTATGGACCTTTCTCTGTGTCCTTAATAAAGTCATTATAATAATAATAATAATAATAACAATAATTACCTCCGCCAAGGAGGTTATGTTTTCGCCGGTGTTTGTCTGTTTGTCTGCAAAATAACTCAAAAAGTTCTGAACGGATTTTGATGAAATGAAAAGGTTGATAATGGGATAAGGAACAGATGATGAAATTTTGGTGGTGATCGGTTGAAGCGAAGTGGATAAAATAATAAAATGGCAGGAAATCCGAGCTGCTTGGCAGAGGTCTGCGCTCTCCGAGTGCTTTATTTATTTTATTATTATTATTATTATTATTATTTGACAGCAGAACACAGGCTTCTAGTTACTCAGATCAAGATTAATAATACAAAATATAATGAACAAAGAAATCCTGATGTAAGATAAGACTCTATTGATCCCTGGGAGACAGATTCACAAGCCACCAGGCAGTATATATAGTAATTAATAAGTCAGTCAGTCAGTCAGTCAGTAAATTAATAAATGAGTAAGTAAATAAATGAATAAGTAAATAAATAAATAAATGAGTAAGTAAGTAAGTAAATAAATAAGTCAGTAGTTAATAAGTAAGCAAATAAATAAATAAATAGGTCAG
Organism: Epinephelus moara; assembly: GCF_006386435.1. Classification (NCBI taxonomy): domain Eukaryota; kingdom Metazoa; phylum Chordata; class Actinopteri; order Perciformes; family Serranidae; genus Epinephelus; species Epinephelus moara. Next base: position 16,580,734 of record NC_065527.1, read on the forward strand.
TAAGTAAGTAAGCAAGCAAATAAATAAGTAAATAAATAAATAAATGAGTAAGTAAGTAAGTAAGTAAATAAATAAATGGGTAAGTAAATAAATAAATAAACAAGTAAATAAATAAATTAGTAAGTAAGTAAATAAGTAAGTAAATCAGTAATTAAGTTAATAAATAAATAGGTAAGTAAGTAAATAAGTAAATAAATAAGTACGTAAAAAAATAAGTAGCCTAAGTAAGCAAATAAATAAATAAATAGGTAAGCAAATAAGTAATTAAGTAAGTAGGTAAGTAACTTAATAAATGAATAAGTAAGTAAGTAAATAAGTAAGTCAGTCAGTAGATAAATTAATAAATAAAAGTTAGCCCAATTGTTACCAGCTACCATCCAAAAATGAACCATTATTTTTGCTTAAATACTGCTTCTAATTTTTGCACTTTAACTACATCCATGCTTGTACTCCTGTTATTTCTTTAAATAACAATTTGAATGCAGGACTAGTGGTTTTTATACATTCATATATAATATTACTTTTATTACACCGTTCACATTACATTGTTATGTTCTCATTCACTCCTTGTTGTGTGTTGTGTTGTGGGAAGGCCTTGACAGCCAAGGAGAGACATGTAATGTGAGGAATGTGATGCTTGACTCGGCCACTGAGTGTTGCCTTATTAGGAAGTGACGTCTCCACTGAAGTTATGGGATAATGGGTCGCTTTGGGTTGAAACGGTTGAAACACAGGCAGGCAGAGACTTTAGGGGCGCTCTTCTCTCGCCACCTGTCTCTGTTGCTCGATTCCTCCAGCCTCCAGCCTGCAGCAGGTAACATGTACCTTGTTCCAACATCATTGAACACATAATAAATGAACTACTGAACTGTATTATTATTCGCCACCACAGGACTTTATCTTGTGACAGTGCCAATAAATTTGAAATCGGTCCACATGCACATGCACACGCACACACGCGCGCGCGCTCGAAGATAAGCAGGATCTGTTGGTTTGCTTGGACAGCCCAGAGAGACTGAACTCTGAAGACAACAGTTGCCAAGTTTCACCCAGTTTGTCGGTTACCGCACGTCACTGGTGCCAGATTTCGGTGGATACTAACCGTCTAACGGTAAGTTAATAACCTACAGTAGGAAGTTATTGTCTTTACCGTGTTAACACGTGAATTACAGCTGTTTTTTTGGGCGACACGTCGAGCACATGCTTGTTAGTTTCGGTTGTTTAAGTTACCTGAAAAGCTTGTCGGTAACGTTTGTCCGTTCCCAGTCGGTTTGATGAATTAACGTCGGTATCTATGGCAGCAGATATAACGTTAGACCACAGTGAAACTTGGTTTAAATGGCAGAAAGGTCACTTTAGGTAACGGCTGAGCTGTTTGATGATACTGCAGCGCCACCTGGTGGTAAGTGTAAGCCAGTAGCCACTAACTGATCTGAGTCCATGGCCACACACAGCCCAATTTGATCCCAATAATAACCTATAACTAATTAAACCTCCATAATTTCCCCTTTCTTTTAGTGTAAAGAAGAGCAAGCGCATTGTGAAAACGTTACAGATGATAAACAGCCTGAGATGTCTTAAGAAAAATAACTGCAGTTTCAACTATATATTCATCCAGTCATTCTGCTTCTCACTGTCATTACACGTGCATTTCCCCATACATTTCCACTCCTGTGTAGTAATGCTGGTGCCAAATTAAAGTGGCAGCTATTGAGGAATGTAGTGTAAGATTTAATCATTAATCATTAATCAGTAAAGTTGATTAAGGTTGAAGTTCACATAATAATGTTTTTATGTATCCATGTATGGCAAAACACTTTTTACACAAGTTTTGTATTCATATATTGAAAACACACACACATACCATACCATGTACTGCCTGGAAGTGTAATAATAGACACACACACACTCTAAGGTTTTATATTGCATGAAGGCACAAGGGACCTTATAGAAATAGTCCCCAAGTTCCATATGTTTTTAAAAAATAGTGTGAACCGGAGTTCAAACCTAATGGTGGGAGAGTTTGGGGATTTCCAGGCCGGGGAAAAAAGATTACACCATTAACCCTTACACCCTGCAAGGACTCAATGAGTCCTCACCCGTTCCTCTATTGAGCAGCATTTTGGCTGCAATCATGCTTTAGCAAAATGCTTTGGGGAAGTTTGGCCTTTATCTGTTCATGTTGA
>NC_065527.1:16583410-16679695 GCF_006386435.1 Epinephelus moara
ATTTTTTTGAGAACAATGGGTGAACCCTTGGCTGAAAGAGTTACTGAAAAAGTTACTCTTCAACGCTCTCACTGGAGGGCTGACAGTAGAATACCCTGACGCCATGCTCCTTACAGGCGGTACGTTTGCATTTGAAGCAGACAGTGTCCACTTGTCCTCTCTTTGTGCCTGTGCACAGAACACACAAGCGCCGACCGGGACACCTCCTCTTTGGCTGGCTGGGTCAGCCGTTAGCTGGTGGCAGGTTGCTGCCGTTCCTCTGGCTGGCCGTGTTGGAGGCTGCTATAATATGGGGTCAGATCAGTCTCATAATGAATGAACTCACGCAGGGTTTTTCACGAATGCACATGCTCTGGTTCGCAGTTGTATTTCGGACACACTAATGCACACAATCTGTTTATCATTGCACATGCTCTGGTTCACAAATATAATGTTTATGCAAACTTGTAATATAAATTCGCAAATGCACACGCTCTGTTTCGCAAATGCACACGCTCTGGTTCTCAGAAAGTGAGTCTTCAGTCTTGCTCCGGAGCCTGACTCATGAGTTGTATGTGTTGAAGCTTGTGAACACATTAAACTCGATTGTGCCGGGAGCCATCTGGCCCAATTCCAGGCACCGATTTTCGCTTTGTCAGGAAGCAGGTGAGTTTATCTCCCGCCTTACAGGGAGATAACTTCACATGTTTGTAGCAGTGTCTTAGCAACATGGCCTCACCAGTATTGTTTTAACACCTACAGTATCTCACATAAGTGAGTACACCCCTCCCATTTTTGGAAATATTTTATTATATCTTGTCATGGGACAACACTATAGAAATGACACTTTGATATAACTTAAAGTAGTCAGCGTACAGCTTGTATAGTAGTATAGATTTTATATGATACATATTCTTTTGTACTGATGCTGCTGATTGACAAGATTTTGCACAATATTCAATCTCTTTAAATATGTAAGTAAGTAAGTAAATTTATTTATATAGCACTTCTCACAGAGAGGACTCACAAAGTGCTTCACAAGATAAAATACAAAAAATACAATAACAGAAACAATGCAAAATACACAAAAACAAATAAAAAGTAAAGTGCAGCGAAATACAGAGATGATACAATGGACAATTAATGGAACGCAAGCCTAAACAGATGTGTTTTTAACTGCTTTTTAAAAATGTCCATGGAAGAGGCCGCTCTCAGCTCATGAGGTAGTGCATTCCACCATTTCGGTGCAACAGCCTTAAAGGCTCTATCACCTTTCGTCTTTAATCTTGTGTGAGGGACAGTAAGTAGGTGGCCTTCAGCGGACCGCAGTGACCTGACAGGACAGTGAAAGGACACCAGATCCGTCAAGTATGCAGGTGCTTGACCATGGAGGGCTCTGTAAGTGATGGTTAGAATCTTGTGCTGGATCCTGAAATATGACCACCTGAAGCCTTTATTGTTTTTCAGAGACCTGTATTCTGGTCAGGGTGGGAAGCCTCTGAGGTGGCATTTTACATAAAGCAAGGTAGACACTTGGTGTTTCTCAGAGTCAAGGATCCTGCAGAGAAAAGGAAAGAGTCCCTCTTAGCTGTCATTGAATACACATTGGAGCAGGCTAACGAGTGTCCCAGGTGTGCGCCATTAACCCTCTGGGGACTGACAGGGTTCCAGGGTACTGTGATAATTTTGGCACTCTCTAATGTTGTACAGTTTGAACAAATGCAAGCAGTATTTTCAAAGTCACGTGACTTTTAGGGAGAATGTATTTCTGAATTATACTTAAAGAAACAAACAGGCAGGCTAAATGAAATGTTTGTGGCACTTAGCCCTCTATCACTGCTGTAAATGATTAATTTAAACACTTTTATGTTTTATCTTAACCACGATATTTTAAAAATCTCATTATTCGGCAGTGGACACATTGGAAAGTGTAAATTATGTCAGTGATTTTTCATGCTTGTATGATAAAAACTCCTGGAGATATTAATCCAAAGAAATGACACATTTAGCTCCACTGGTGCAGCTTCCAGCAAATCGTGCGCAAAGAATTGTGGGTACTTTATACTTGCTGAGGATACACACATGCATCCTTGAAAATTCTCTGAATGACGGACTCTGTCCTTTGTAGAATTTGAAGGATCCTTGACATTGGAACAGTCCTTAGGCGGGGATCGATGATGTAGCATCCTTTAATTTGAGACATTTCAGAATCCTTCCTGGACTGTGAGAAACACCCACTGTTTAACTTGCTTTTGAAACCTGGCACCTTTTAACCTCCACAAGTGCATCAGTATTAGGTGTGCAAAGTCATTCAGTGGACCAGATTTGGCAGGCCAGTTGTTTTTTTTGTGGAATATTTTATTTTCAGTTAAAAACCGTACAGAACACACACACAAACATGGCGCCAAATAATCCTGGCTTAATCAGAGGACTAATGGTGCATCGATCTGATATCCTTTTTACAATAAGGTGTTGGTAAAATATCAGTATACATCAAGTAGGGCTGCCCAATCTTCAGAAAGGTGTTGACCCCAAATTTGTGGGTCCAGTGGAAAAGCCAATCCTACAAGTTTTGTCATGACTTCACGAAAGACTTGCCTAAATGTATTGAGCTTTGTACATGATCAGGTCTTCAAGTTTTCATGCTGTTTTAGAGGGAGACTAAATCAGTTCAGCCATCTGAACACCAAGCACGTTCAAATTAAAATTACTAACAGTAAGCTCCAACTTTAGCTGTATGCAGGTGGAGATTCTACAACTGCAGCATGCAGCCGGCTGAAGCACAAACGGGTATGTCTTTTACTCTCTGCATGTGGACTACCATGCTATGCCATTCCTCTGTGAATATATTTGCCTGATGCCTTCTCTGTTTGTAGGAGTTTCTACCAAAAGCCAGCTGTTTGACTCTCTGAAGGCGTATCTGAACAACCCAAACAGACTACAACCTATTATTGGTCTGTAGCAATAAATCCCTGCTGTGTGTATATGTTGTGTGTGTCCTGTGTGTATTGAAATAATTTGTCATTTCATGTATGTTCAGGCCTGGGCAGTATAATAGAATGTGTGAAGGCCGGAACCCACAACACAGAGGTATTGTACCTGTGTGAGGTATGTGTGTGTCGACTTAGTAAAGCGGACATGCGGAACCACATTATGGGGAGTCTCCACAGATACAACTACATTGTAAGTAGCACTGTATGAGAAGGCATAATGGCAAGTTTGTGTGCTGCTTTGGACGGTAGTGTCTTATCTCGTGTTGTTTTGCCTGACAGAAAGCCTGGCACCCGCACTTAGTGTCTGAGTGGAAGGAGAAGACTGACCTTTCTAAGCTGGCCCGGCCACTGATGGAGATGGCCAAGATACTTGAGGGAAAAGAGGGACCAGGGGATGTCCAGGTATGGTATCTTGACCGGGTATGCCGTTGTTTTAGTTGCAGACAGATGCATGTTTTTTGATATAGTCTTTCTGCACCTTTTATATGAAGTGGTTAGAGGCTGAAGACGCTGTATACCAGAAGTTGGCGACACACAGTGAGAATGACGGTCAGTGACTATTCATTTGTTCAGAGCAGTGGTTGTCTGCCTTTCTCCACCCCTTCAATCCCACCATCAGTCTTCTCATTTCCATCGTTTTTCCATATCCATGTCCATTTTTACTCCATATCAGTCTCTTTCTCTCTTTAACACCACAGCGGTAACTCTGATAACTATCTTAAGAGATGGGCAGGGTGAACGTGAGAGCCATTCAGAGACCGTATCTATGCAGCAGCAGCAGCACTATCCCATCCAGTCGCAGAGGATTGTATTGCTTTCCCAGAACCCAGACACCCTCAAGACCACGGCAAAGACAAACAAAACTATAGCTTTCATCAAGTCAGAAAACTGGTTAAAGAACACATCACCTGAACCCTCTGTGCTATCAGACTACGGCAACAGCTTTCTTGATGGCTACGCAGGGACCAAGCCTCTTATTGGTGAGCATTGGTAAAGGTTGATTGGTAACTGATTGCAACAGGTGCTAGAAAGTACAGAAAATGTCAAACTTATTGGACTGCAAGGTGCATTCACCGATCAGCCAAAACATTAAAACCACTGACAGGTGACGTGAACAACATTGATCATCTTGTTACAATGCAATATTCTGTTGGGAAACCTTTGGTTCTGACATTCATGTGGATGCCATCTGACACGCTCCACCCACCCAAACACCAGTGCAGACCAGATAGAACGTGTTGGTGCCAGACACCAAGGGACACCCTCCAGAGGTCCTGTGTTCATGCCTTGACAGGTCAGAGCCAAGTCCAGCCCAAGAAGGACCCACTGTAGATCGGGGCTACCTCTAGTGTACCAGCATGTCCCTCAAATGTTCGATCAGATTGGGATCTGGGGTATTTGGAGGCCAGGACGACACCTTTAGCTCCTTGTCCCATTCCATGGGTCATTTCTGAGCAGTTTTTGTGTTGTGGCATGATGCATTGTCTTGCTGGGGGGCACTGCCATTAACAAGAGCCATTGCCATAAGGGGGTGTACTTGGTCTGCAATGGTGTTCGGATGGGTGGAGCACGTCAGGTAGCATTTACATGAATGCCAGGACCAAAGGTTTCCTCATAGAATATTGCACTGTAACAAGATAATCAATGTTATTCACTTCACCCGCCAGTGGTTTTAATGTTTTGGCTGATCGGTGTAGATTCACAGTGGCTTGTAGGATAAGACATTTCTGCACATATTGATTGTTGAAATTCACTGAAGCTGTCCACCTAATTATTGTTAATTGGACCATAACCAGTTATAAGTGCTGCACATCAGTAATTCTAATTTTAACATTTTGGGAAATATGTTTAATCATATTCTTAAACAGAAGATCGATATCGCCTTCATGTCTGTTTGGTAAATACGTATCTTGGCTTAGATTATTTCTGGACTGGGTCTAGAAACATGCCTGAAAACAGTTCCTGGCCAAGCACTAGTAAGCCTATGGCACAAAACCCCAGTAAAATCACAAAGTGGTGGTTTTATACTTCAATTTCTGTATCGATTTAACAAATCAAAGAGAGATAACATGCTATTTACTGAGCTTTGGTTGGTGGATGATATTATCTTTGGATTTGGAGCTGTGCTGCATGTTTCACTCTGTTTCCAGCTGTTGTCTGTAGCTATATATTTATCGTACAGTCCTGACAGTGATGTTGATCATCTCTAATCTGTGGCCATTGCTGTGACTATTGCTTTAAATGAAGCTGCTTATGCATGTTTGCAACAGGTCTGTTCCGCATGGTTGAATGTAGAAGTGAAGATGGCTACACGCACTGTTTCTTATGTCACTGCTGCCGCATCAGATCCAACAAAATGGACATCATTGATCACCTAACCACATCTTCCCATGTCGTGAACTACTTGGTCAGTTTGTTGTGGATCAGTAATTCAAAATAAAAAAACACAAGTCATTAACAGTTCACATCCAAAGGCTGTAGAAAACATACCAGGTTTGACTTTTAAGTTTACTGAAAACCTCTGTGTGTAGATGGAAACTTACCCTGAGCAGGTGGAGGTAATGATGGCAGATACTGATGACAGCAATCAGCTTCTCCAGTCACTGGCCAAGAGAGTGGAGAGAGAGGAGGGCAGAGGAGAGCCAAAGGTATCATATTTGCTTTGATGTACAGATTATCCTGCCTTGGTTGTGCGAACATAGGTATAAAATGGCTCTTGTGTTCTTTGCCACAAAGATGTAGAGTTCAGCTGTACTCATCTGTCCATCAACATGTACAAACATCTCATGTTCCCAGGTGGTAAACGCACCAGAATCCCTCTGTATCCTAATGACAGGCAAAAGTTACCACTGGTGTAAGTACAGATGCATGCCCATCCACTGTTTCCTTGTTTATAAACCATACACCATTCACCTCTTTAGCTCCTCTTCAGCACCTCTTCAGCTCTCTGCTCTTGACGAATGATTTGTGATGTAAGTATAACATTTAATTAACTTTCTGCTCCCTCACACGATACAAGATCTCAAGTTTGAAACCTTCAGCTCTTGCTAAGCTTGAAAGGTGGCATGCAGTAACTGTGAATCCAAGGTGACCACAGCCTCTGTTCTCCGCAGGGAAGCCAAGCACAACTATTACTATCTATTGTTGTATTATTTTTGCCCCCTTTTTATCTCCATTCTTTGTTGTTCTCCTCACACTCCTTTAGTCTTTTTTACGCCTCCACGCCAGCGATAGCCATGGCCGGAGGCATTATGTTTTTGGATTGTCCGTCTGTCCATCTGTCTCATCCTTGTGACACAATATCTCAAGCCTTGAGGGAATTTCTTCAGATTTGGCACAAAGATTGAGTTGGACTTGAGGATGATCGGATCAGATTTTGGTGGTCAAGGGTCAGAGGTCAAGGTTGCATCCATCTCATTCCCATAAATGTGATAATTCAAGAACAGCTTGAGGGAATTTTTTCAAAGTTGGCTTAAACGTTCGCTTGGACTCAACGATAAACTGGTCAGATTTAGGTGGTCATAGGTCAAGGTCAATGTGACTCAATGATGAACTGGTCGGATTTAGGTGGTCAAAGGTCAAGGTCAGTGTGACTCAACAATGAACTGGTTGGATTTAGGTGGTCATAGGTCAAGGTCAGTGTGACTCGACGATGAACTGGTCAGTTTTAGGTGGTTATAGGTCAAGGTCAGTGTCACCTTGCATCTGTCTCAATCTTGTGACTGGGATATCTCAAGAACACCTGAAGGGAATTTCTTCAAATAGACACAAACATCTTCTTGGACTGAAAAATAAATTGATTTGAATTTTGTAGTTGAAGGTCAAAGGTCAAGGTCAGTGTGACTTCACAAAAAATGTCATAACCTAAGAATTCATACACATTATGACAAAACTTTACACAAAGGTCTAATAGAATAAAATAATGAAGTGATGACATTTAATTTCCAAAAGGTCAAATGTTCACTGTGACATCATAATGTTCTGCAAAAAACACTTTTCTGGCCATTACTTAACGTCATGTCTCAGGAGCAGAAGGGGAGACATTTGGTCAAATGCTAAATTGGTGACACTAATCTTGGGTGCCAACCATGGAACTGTGCTGATTGTATAGATCTTCTGTGCTGTTGGGGTTAAAGGAGCTATATGTAAGAAATCTAAAGCAAATAGTCGTAAAATCCTCCTAATATGTCACAGAGACTAAGGATTAATGTTCATATAACATACTGATCTCACCGACAACAATAGTACAGCCACGGCGACGCGGCCCTGCCACGGCAGCCGTCCGTGGGCAAACAAATCAGTCTCCAGCGTGCCGCTATCCAGCAACCTCGAATCTGTAGGGGAGGGGGGGTGGACACGACTCGTGGCAGTATTTTGAATTTGAGTGCAGTAACCGTTTTGGCCACATTCTTACATACAGCGCCTTTAAAATGTGTGTGACGCATCTGTGTTTTCACAGACATGGATGTAAATTATAAGATAAACTTGACTGGTGTGCGGAGGCATACAACCCTGGGGCAGTAATTCTAGTTTCATCTACCACTTCAGTGTTTGCAGTTATGAACGTGCTACTTTTAACTGCTTACTTATTCTTTCACCTGGTGCATGTCTTACCGCAAAGACTCATGTGTATGTATGTGTACTCCCTGTGTTGTTGTTTTCTTTTTTTGTCTAAAAGGTCTAAGGATGCTACATAGTGGTGGATGGACACACACTAAGAACCAGAAGTGGAAAAAAGCTGTCAAAGGTCTGTGTTTTTGGAAGCAACAGTTCACTTGAAGGGGCCTAAAATTTAAGTCTTTCAGTAATTCTGTAGTTTGTAATTTCCTGTTTTTTAAACCTTTTTGGGTCCAATTTACACTTTTTCTTTAAGGGCCAAGTGTGAACAAGACATTGAATCAAGGCATGCCAGAGAAATGTGCCACGACGTCAAAACGGGCAAAAAGGAGGAAAGCAAATAGAAAACTGAGGGGAGTGACTAATACTGTATTCAAGGTAAGCCTGCCTCTTACCAAAGGTTCAGTGCTGCTGGAGAGGACCTCCGTCAGCAAGGACAGCCTCTCTGTGACATCTGGATACTCACCTTCACGGGACTTAGATCTCAGTCCCCCGCCAGAGTCCCTGTCAGAGGACTGTGAGTTGGACTGTGACAGTGAATCATTTGCAGTTAACCAGGCTGTGCACACCTCACAACTTCAGCAAGACATCTATGGTGGACATGAGGACACTTATCAATACATGGAGCCGGAAAGGAACTTCACAGTCACTCAGTATCAAGAGGTGGATGGTTGTTCCAGTGACAACGAATACTTTGAGCAGTCAGACAGAACTGGAACAAAATATCAAAAGATGTGTGGGGACGATTATTACAACAGACAGCACGGTTCTCAAGAAAGTTCAAGTAAGAGGTTTTACAAAGAGTGGCAAACTGAAGGCTCCCAGACAGAAAACAAGTGGCTGTCACCTGCTGCATCGCACACTGAGAACTGGCCATCTTGTAACTCCTCCTACAGACATGAGGCAGGTGGCACTGAGCAGTGGTACAATCCAACTACACAGAGTATAGTTGCCACAAGAGTGTCAAGAGAGGAGAGACAGAACAAGATAAGCTCACACGCTACTCAACAGTATTACCAACAACAACCCAAAAATCAGTACATGATACAAGCTCATACAAGCCTTCAGCGAGGCAGTGTGGGTCAGTATGGTTTGTCTGATGAACTGGATGCTCATGCAGATCCTGCTAGGATCTACATGCATCATCGTGCAGGAGATTCCCTTGGTCACAGTGGCAGTATTGCACCAGAACCAAGAGTGCGGTTTCTTGATAATGAACAGAGACAATTGCAAACATACATGGAGTTCACCACTGGTCCTGTCCAGACAGCTCAACAAAGCTATATGACACAATCTACAGCCCATCAAGCCATCCAGTATAGCCATAGTGTGATGTCTAACCCCAATTACAATATTGGACCTAGGACAAACTCTGACCAGCGCTTCCCTCATCCACTAAACAGTGGTGGTGGACGTGGCGGTGGTGTGTCCCAATCAAATACTTTCATCCCACCTGGGCAAGCTCCGGGTTATGCACCTCACTCTGATTGTAATTTCCGAGCCACTGGTTTTTCAGATTTGAGGACTTCAGGAAGTTCAGGTGGAACAACTCCATTTATGTTTGAATATCCCAAATTTTGATTCTGCATACATTACCACACTTGACCGAGACCAGATTTCTACTGAAGGGACTTGCAAGCTCATTTAATGAAATCACACTCAGATGGTGCAGCCCTGGTTCTAATTCTGCCCTGGCATATTTTTTGTTGTTGTTGTTCCTCTGAAATGAACGAGTTGTTTTTTTTTTATTATCTCAGAATGATGACTCAAGAATATTGGGGATAATTACATCATTTAAAGTGAAACATACTGGCATTCGTGTATTTCTAGGTGTAACATGCACACTAACCAAGTGAGGATGAGTAACTTGCTCAGTATAAAAACTTCAAACTTTTTTTCCAGTGTTGTATAAGTTGTTTTGGTTCAGAGCAGCAACAAAGAAATAAAAGTTGTCAATCACACTGAAGCTGTGGTTTGTAGCTGTCAGTAATTGATGAACTACTACTAATACTACAAATAGCTACTTTTTTTATTTCCTTTGAGCCAATATGTCAAATGTGACTGTATTTATGTACAAGCTGTGCCAAAATAACTCCAAAGAAGAATTCATTTTAGATTGCATTAGATGTGTGATGGTTGTTATGTTTGTGCTTAAATGGATTTTCTAAACCTTTGAAGAGAAATGTTAATGCGATAAAACAATATACTGCTTTCCTAATTGTATTACAGTAAAAATGGCTGAGGTTGTTTCTATGATGTTTGGATGACCTCTTTTTGGTTATTTTGTGACCATTAAAGATAGTATATTTATGTTGAATATGTCCATGTGTTATGGAATGCTACTGATATTGACTCTAAGTTTCCAAAAACAAAACTTGGGAAATGATACAAATGATTAATCTCCTTCTCTTTGGAAATATAAGGCTCTGTAACATCAGTATATGTTGTATGTTTACATTGGCAGCTGTTGTAACAATGCAAATATCTAATGCTGTGGTGCATAATAAAGTTTTGTAAACATCTCTTAAGTTTGGCATTGAGGAGGTGGAATTGTGACTGTTGTGTCCTACTTACATAAACCTATTGACCGTGTTAGTAATTACTTATAGTAGACTGACAGGAAATGTAGGATGGTCAAGGATTTGCTTTCTTTGATTTGAAATGATTGAATGAAAATTTTAAGATTGAATTTCACATCATGAACGGTGGAGAGGGTTGGCTGTAGTAGAGATTTGAGCCGCAGTATATATGTCTTCAAAACCTCAGCTTGAGTCAGATTCAACAAGGAATTTCATCCTCAGACATCAGGAGAAACCACAAACGTACTTTTAGTGACCAGTAAAACAAGAGAGGATGATCTCTTTACAATATAAAGTCAATTCACCATTTGGAAACACAGGAAGGTCAAGAAGAGGTTTCAAGAGAGTAAGACTCTCTAAGACTTCTCAGCGAAACTGAATGAACAAGTAGGATCTAATCTCTGATCCACACATTGAAGTAGATGGGCACAGCAATGTACCTGCTATGCTGGTTGCCAACCACCGTTAAAACCTCCAAAGAAGAAGATGACTGCTGTGCCACTTGTCAGTGTATACAGCTGTATTATGGGGAATATTATCCCCCTGAGACCCGAACTTTTGTTTGGCGTACATTTTTAATTTCTCCTAGCTATTTGGGATCAGTAGGACCTGATAAGTATAAAAACTAAACATTGTCAATGATAATAAAGTCCCAATGTCCTCAAAAAAGACAACAATAAAGTCCCAATGTTTTCCCAATGAGTTCTTCCTGATTAACAGCGTCTTGGCTTGTTACTGTTGCTTAAATTGGTCAGTCTTTTTGTCCTGGATTTCACACTTCTGTAGCGGAAGTGTAAAAAGACTGTGGTTGGGGTGTGTACATTTAGGGAGAGATTATTGTCCCGACACCAGGCCACCAGTTCTGCTGCCTGTCTTCTGTATGTCTCTACCCCATCAGTGATCAGCCCAATGACTGTAGTGTCATCTGCAAATTTTATGATGCTGATATTGGTCTGGGAGGCCACACAATCATACATGAAGAGGGTGTACAGCAGGGGGCTTAGCACACAGCCCTGGGGGGTCCCTGTGCTTATAGTTCTTATTCCTGATGTATGGTTCCCAACTCTGACTGATAGAAAATTCAGCACCCAGGCACAGAGGGAGGGTATCAGTGCGAGGGTGAGGAGCTTTTGAGAGTCTTTGTGGTATGACTGTGTTGAATGCCCAGCTGTAGTTAATAACAGGACTAACTGAAGAAAAGCACAGTATTACATTGGGCAGTCTACTTGGACAGGCATCAAGGAATATAGGTAAGCTACTGTTTAACTGATGAAGAGTGACAGGAATAACAGAGAGAAATTTACTCCTCTTTTTTATTGTTTTGCTCTGTTTGATGGTAATCTGCTGTACCACGCTCCAGTCCAGTAGGTGGCGGTAAGGCGCCTGAAAGTTGGTTTGCTAACCGCCATTAAAATCAAAGAAGAAGCAGACCGCTGTGGTTGCTTTGCCTGGAGCCGCACCACAACACTACTGAGAGGACGGCTGCAGCGAATTAACATCAACAACCCCGGTCAGTTTTTACATAGGAGGAGGAAGCGTGTGTCGTCTAATGTGGATGGCTAAAATTTCTGTAGTGATTGGCTAACGCGGCAGACAACACATCTGGGGGACACGTTAAAGCTGCCTCTCCCAGTGTCCAGTCCTCCCTGTGGTCTCGTCAAGATGTCAGCTTTCTCTGAGGCGGCTTTAGAAAAGAAACTGTCCGAGCTCAGCAACTCACAGCAAAGTGTGCAGACGTTGTCGCTGTGGCTCATTCATCATAGAAAACACTCGAGGACCATTGTAAATGTTTGGATCAACGAACTGAAAAAAGGTAAGTTCGTGAAGAGCTAGCTAGTTCCCCACATTAGTCAAAAGTTAGCTGTGGCTAAAGCTAATTATCCAACTATTTCAGCTAACGTTGTTGTTAGCACGGTTACCTGCTAATGCTAACTGTTAGCTAACTCTCGAGCAGGTAGTTTAAAAGGTTTTGACTTACTCGCATTGTTTAACAGTTCCATTAAGCTAATTCAAACTATGTTACTATATAATGTTAGCCTGGTTATGTGTTAGCCATGCTAAGTGTAACGTTAACAGTAAACTGAACTTGCTCATTAGCCCTGGCACACAAGGTAATAGGAGTCTCCCAATAGTTTAGCCAACATAAGGCCGTCATACTACGTGTCACGGCCCTGAAGTGCTACTCAAGTTGACCCTGCTTATTGCGGATTTAAATGGACATAAGTAAAAAGCAACAGCAAACCACAGACATTTAGCAGGAACATTTAGCACACAAAGAGCCAGATAGTTCCCTCTGGAGGAGGTTGCCACATTGACCACACCAAATGCAACCATGTGCAACCAAGCAGCTGTTAGTATGTTCGCCACAACATACTTTAGTGGTGACAACATTAATTTTGTGTTTACAGCTTGTTCTAGTACCATTAAATGGCCAACCTATCAGTCAGCACAGTTTGATATGTCAGTGTTTAGTTCACAACTTGTTTCTGCTCCTCCCAAGTGGGAGACCTCAGGAGTGCATTAGGGAACTACAGCCTTTTAAACTTCATATATATGTTCAATTCATAGGTAGTTTTATTCCTGTGGTCTAAGGCAATCCAGGAACACTTTTGGTTTTGCCCCCATATTTTACAGGTTTATGCACACAAAAGACCTCAAATTTTGGTCACAAATTTAGCACACTCCGTCAAAACCTGCAACATTTGTGCCATTGTGTTGTGTGATAAAACTGTACATTTTAGTGTCTTTTTATTGTGACCAGCCCCAAACACACCTGTGTAGTAATCATGTGTATTAAACTGCATCATAATATGCCACACCTGTCAGGTGGATCGATTATCTCGGAAACGGAAAACTGCAACCAAAATGTGAGAGACAAAAAAAAAAAAAGTATAAAAGTATTTGACCTTAAACTTGAACCTGTAAAAATGCGAGCAAAAACAACGGTTTGCGTTTAAATTTTTGTTTAGTGTAATGTTTAACATGAACAACTTAAAGGTGTGATGTCATCAAATATAAAGTCTGGAGCTGCTACACAGGCGGTGAATTGGGAAAGATGCAAACGATGACACTGAGAGCACTCAGGGGAATGTTCTGAGTGTGCGGGTTCATTTTCTGTTTCAGAGCCGAGGACACTACAATGAAATAAAGCTCATTTGGTAAAAGAAAACAAACATTCTGTGGGTCCATCAAATCAGTCTCCCATTAATTGCGGATGCACTGTAGCAGCTTCAGACTTTATACTTAATGATGTCCCAAGTTTGAGACTTACTTCTCTGGTTTCTGGCTTTGAGAGAGCAGCTCATGTCCACAAATATTTATTTAACTTTTCAAGACCATGGAAATAACATACTGGAGTTTTTCATGTAGGTGGTGTTGCCCTTTAAGTCTACCTGACATCAACATTTTCTCCTTTTCTAGCCCTTTCTCTAGTTATTCCATTCTTCAATCATTCTTCTGTTAATAAACACTGAACAACTGAAACAGGTGGGTCACGTGGGATAGCAGATGGTCAGTCAACATCTCAATGACAGATTCTGATGCAACTGGCCAGTGCCATTCATGCTAGTTAGATATACCAGCTACATCTATTTGGGGCTGCTGGGATATGCTGCATTTATTCTGGGATGTAAGACAACGTTGGCTAGGCCAGAACTGGTTTCTCAGTAAGATTTTTCTCTTAACTTCTTTCTCACGCTCTCTTATCTCAAGCACTAGCACAAACACACATCACTTTAGTGTGTCCTCTGAAGCCCATAACTGTCAACTGCTGAAACTGAAGGGATACAAGATACACTGAAGTTACAGTCAGTGCAATGTTTAAAGGCCCAGCGAGCAGATCAGTACCAGAGAAAATAATATAGACTACATTATTGTGGACTAAAGTTGTTCTATGACTAATACTATGATTTAACACAGAGTCAAATCTTGTAAATACTTAACTCCATCAAGCAATAAAGGCTGCACCATGACAATATTTTATCAAGTTTTTTCCCCCAGAGGGACATTGAACAATTAACACCTGTGATTTGCAGTGTGTTTTTGGCTTGTTGTCACCATAATAGACCAATAAAATGTCACGTCACTCTGTTTAAAATAGTCTTACACTAAAAACTGAATGTGTTGAACATTGTTGTAATGTAAGTAGTAGTATATGCTTCTAACAATATATTTATTTGTATTTATTTTGTATTAATGATAGATCACCAGCCATCAACCACTGTAAGCAAACGTATCCACATCGAATCATAACAATAAAATTTAGTGGGTTCACTAAATTTATTGAGTAGATGCACAAGTACATAATAGAGTTGTTGTGAATATTTTGCAAAGTAGTTGATATGTCGTATGGGTGTCTCTGTGTAGTGCTGTAGTCGTAGCTTATACTGGCACACTTTTCCTCCGGGAGCTAGTCAACAACCTAATGATATCTCAAGTGGTTGTTGTATTTTGGGAGCTTGTCTGAGGACTGAAAGGATAGTGCAGTGTTAATAGCAGTGGGGACAGAGATGGCACATTTCTCTGGAGCTTTACATTCAGCTCAGTGTTGACTGTAACCAGTCCAAAAACAACCATGAGATGTGCACCATTACTGGTATGATGTGTCTGTGTCCATGAAGGTGATGTTGGTGGATAAAACCCTTATGAAAAGACATAAAACAAGCCATGTGATTAGAGAGATGTAAGAAAGAATTATTTGTGTAATGATGTCCTTAAATGCCCTAACTGTTGATGCTTATGTATATAGTTATAGTGCAGAACAAACTCTGTGAATAAACAGTTGTTACTGGATAGATGTTCGTATTTGTGACTGATAGCTGTGATTTACTGTGTTTGATACGTAGAAAAAGGGGTAACTTTAATGTATAATTATCTGGCTTGGTTGGATATTACATTTACATTTTGTCTTGTAATTAATAACTCAGATGAAAAATGATATCAATTATACAGTTAATAGTTTCATTGCCATACCACTGTGTTGCTCAGCTTGTAGTTCAGTCCTGTGGATCATCACCAAATGCCTCACTGTGATATGTGTATGTGTACATTTGAATGCATGCAGCTCAGGTGTCACGCAAGCTGACCTTCCTTTACTTGGCCAATGACGTCATTCAGAACAGCAAGAAGAAAGGACCAGAATTCACTCAGGACTTTGCACCGGTCATTGTTGATGCATTCAAACACGTATACAGGTGAGATTTTATATTGCAAATCATTAGTAACTATGTATCTGTACATGGCACAGGAAATATTTTGAAGAAAAAATCTCTGTACAAATATATGAATGACTGGTGCGACAGAGGAAAATCTCAGGAAAATCCATCGGCGACTTACCTTATGTGAGCGTGTTATGTGTATATTTGTTTTTGCTTAGTGACGTTTTTTGATACACATCTTTGATTTCAAAATTACCAAGACAAGAAATTGTTTCTGCATGAGTCATTTTGGAAACACTAGAGAATTACAACTTAAAGGTGGAGTCAGGGATTCTGGATAAAGATTGTCAAAATTTTCAACTCAACAACCTCCATTTAAAAAAACAAACAAACAAAAAAAAAACTCTTGGTGCTTTTTTTTAATGACTTGCTACGTTTCTGTAAGTAATGCTTCATTAACAGTTTACTAGTTACTAGTTCCTGACTGACCTATCATACAGCTCAGGATAGACAGTACTGAAGCTGAAGGCGCGGCAGTGATTACACTGATTTTCAGCTAAAAATGCTCTGAGGAGCTGCACAAAAAAACCCCAGAGCACTCTGAAAAAAGAAGCTGGGCATGGCACTTTTCCTCTAGGCGGCTGTATGCTCTCCTCACCAGGATTAGGAACAATTGGGAAAAAAGAGGCCAGCACTCAGAGAAAAACCGCAGTGTCGACACAGGCCCTACAGGTGGAGTCAAGCATTCTGGAGAAAGACTTTTGATATCTGAACTCAACAACCAAACAAATACATCCATCCCATCAGTTCTCCTTCAGAAGTCCCACTTTACTGTTCTTCTCGCTGTCATTGCCTCTCTCTTTACACATCCATGACCTTTCCCCCATCCTGTGCATGAGTACAGCACAACAGTGTTGTTTGGCTCAGATTTCTTTCAGTGCAGACACAGGACATACAGCTAGCATACTAGGACATATTCGCTGAAGTGTATTGTCTTGTGTTGTCCTGTCCAGAGATGGCGAGGAGGGCTGTAAGAAACAGCTGGGTCGGGTTTTGTCAATCTGGCAGGAGAGAGCTGTGTACGAGAATAACCTGCTAGATCAGCTCTCACAAGTCCTGTGTAAGTTTACACATCACGAACACTGCTTACAGCAATAAGCTAATGTAGCTACTTATGCTCCAACCTGCAGGTTTAAACCTTGCTAGCTTGGTTTTGTAAGACTTCCCTGCATGGTTTACTATGGTTTTCTGTTTTTGTCTCATAAATCCTAGATGGAGAAAAGAAGGCAAAGAAGCGGTCGTATGAGGAGATCCGACCAGATGTTGAGGACTTTGCTTCACAGAGCTCACCAGCCGAGCCCCCACAGGTGATTGCCCACACAATCAGTGAAGCCATAAATACAGAGTATTGATGAAATATACTCTTAAGCACAGTGATACTTTTTACAGTCCATAGAGCTGCCTCTGGATTGATTTGTACTGTAATACTTCCTTTCTCTGCAGCCTCTCCAATATTGTTTGTATTCGACACTTAACCTATGATAACTCTTAATTTTACCATTCACTCTCCTTTTAACTTCTCTCCTTCCTTTTCCTGCTTATAATTCTCCTCTGCCTCAGACAGCGGAGTTAATCCGGGCTCTGCAGGAGCTGGAAAATGCAGCCTCTGGTGATTCAGTGCTGCGTCAGCGCATCTCCTCCCTTCCTGCAGAGGTGCAAGACACGTCACTGCTTCACAGGATCACAGGTAGGAGGCAGGACGAAGCATACTTTTGTATACTGTGTGTACACACACACTCGCACACACAGGTCTGTTTGATAGCTCATTAACACTTGTACTCATTAGCTAATAAAATGATTAACCCTCTGACATTGTTGGAATTGCCGGCAATCCCGGCCAACATAACTGTCTTTAAGGGGCTGAGGTGCTCTCAATTTTTATGCTATACAATCTAATACATCCATTTGTATCAACCGTGTCATGCTAGTTTGTCAGGAAAGGCTAAATAGAGCTCAGAAGTTATGCAAAACTTTTGCAAGGGGAAAAACTGGCAGGGCCATTTTCACAGGGATTCCGTGACATTTCACTTCAAGATATCTAAATGAAAACAGGTTCTTTGAGTACCCACGAGCCTCACCTTATAGACATGCCCACTTAATACTAATCCCATACAGTTTTTTTGCATGCGGTATAAATCTGTTAATTTCACCTTCTCTAAGAATAGTGTATTTGATTATCTCCGTATACTGGAGTCCCCCAAAAGTCTTGTAAATGTATAATTTGGTGGATTAGTTAAACCAGATTTTATTCATGTGGTATGATGTTAGTCCCTGTAGTTATTTTTTGAAACTTGACCTCATTGTATAAAATAACCTCTTGTGATCACTAGGATAATCACAACCTCATGAAACTGTACAGTCACAAACTCAAGACCTCTGGCACTCAGAGGATGTATGGCTTTCATAGGTATATTGACAATAATGAGGTTTCTGAACAGTTTCTAGAACAGAAGTGCTCGCCTCATACGAAATCACAGCATGGATGTTTCTCAAGATGTTGGTGTCTTAATGTGGTAATTTAGTGGGATGTTTGGGCCGTTAAAGAAGAACAAAATTCTGCTCAAAAATTGTTAAATTTTTTGTAAATCTGTGTCGGACTATGAACCAACATCTGCTGCATCAACTTCGGAGACATAATTGAGCGTGTGAATTGCCATCATATACTTCTATCATAATGTTCTAAGCCTCTGTCTCTCTAAACTTGAACAGTTTGAATACGTGCGTAACCACAGCACAGTGTTTCTTACGGATTCATGGATAGAAAAACTTGAGACACAGTGCGGAGCTGCAACTGATTTAATCCTCAGGTTCAGATGATGTATACCGCTTGTAGAGGCTGAGCCAACGCTTTAAGCCACTGACATGCTGCACCTGGGATGACTTAATTGATGTGCTGATTGTTATCGTGTCTGACGAATTAAAGTCTGAGTCAAACTTGCCGGTTGAACACTCCGTCCCTTTATTTTCCATCACAAACCTGTCAGTGTCCATTCAACTCGGAACACCTGACCAGGCAAAGAAAGGTTCCTACTATATATAGTGATGACCGCTAATTACCCCGTAACACCTGATACCCAGTACAACATATACAACATACAAAAATAATTCATGCGTATTCTTCTTCTACACCACCTCTATGTGGCTTCCATTTTATGTTTGAATTGCTGTCTCCCTCTAAAGATCCCCTGCCCCCCTGAGAGAAGACAGAAACAGGTCTCAGAGGGTTGATGTCATGATAGTTCACTGAACCTTTAAAAATGTTACGGTCTTTGTATGAAAGCCATATCCTCAAGACTGAGACAGCATGTCAAGTCATTAAACCACTTTGACACACTGTACATTTGAAGGCTACGGAGCATAGAGGCCCTTCCTTCACTTCAACAAACAAACTGAAGGGCATGAGCAGGGCACTAAAACTGCACAGGTATAAAGGGCTTTAATGCCTCCATCTGCCACAGGAAACAATGTTTGATATGCCTGTGATTATACAGCAGCTATTTATAATACCTGTTTTAATGGATAGCTGAATGACCTTCAGTTGAACCCTCCAGACTTGACATGTTTAAACACTGTGCCTTGCTCTTTGTGTGCTTTATGTGCTTCAGATAAGGAATCAGGGGAGCGGCTTTCTCGGCTGGTGGAGGAGGCCTGCATGTTGCTAGCAGACTACAGTGGCCGCTTGGCAGCAGAGATTGATGATAGGAGGCAGCTCACACGCACACTAACGGTCTTCCTCCAAAGCCAGAAGGACGGCCTGACCCAGAACGAGCAGAAACTCGAAGTGCGTAAATCACTTTTTTCCTTTCAATCACTGTACGTCTCGTCTGCCTCAACTCTGTTTCACCATTATTGATTCTTGTTGTTCATCTGTGTTGTGTAGCCGTGTGCTCTGACTTATTTTGAATTAACATTTCTATTCATGTATTTCAGCATGTTGCATACTTCTGCAGACGGTCTGTTGTGTTGCTGTAGATTTCAGTTTGATTGTCAGGCCTGTTAGTGTTACAAGCAGGAAAGATTCTTAATTAGTCACACTCAATACCCAATTTTTCTTTTTAGTCTTTGTCATTTAACTCAGTTCAATCTTTACTCACTGTAGGAAGTATCCTACAAGGTAAGTATCGACCTAAATACTAGATTACAGATTTTCTTGTTTTCTGATAGCCATCCTTTTTATTTTGTGTTGAAAATAACTGTCCAGCCTTTATCCACAGGATACCAAGAGGATAAAGTATTTCATATATGTATCGTCACACAGTCAAGTCTTTTGCAATAAAAAAATGAAAATAAAAAATAAAACTTGATTTTGTGAGTGCTTTTATTTTGCTGCAACACTTGCAGCTCCTGGTGATTCATGCATTGTACACATTTTCAATGTCAAATATGCTCTTTAACAGCAATATTTATTCTTTTTTTGTAGTAGTGACATTCAGTAAATGCTAGTTACACATTAAAGGTTAAGTTTAGAGCTCAATTCATTACAAGTCATAGATGTGCTGAAAAAGAGGAAACCTCAGAGTGTCATTACAGGTCAAACCAAAACCAAAACTTGGAGGAGACCATCTTTTTTTTTTTCTTTTTTTTTTAAAGAAATCTTGGTACAGAGCAGGATTATCTCTACTTTTTTGTCATGATGTGCTATTAATAGCATCAAATGTAATTTTTCACTTGTGATTCATACTGAACTTGGTGAGGAGACATGCCTACATGAATCAGCTGCTTACCAAACACAATAAGCACTTGCATGCTGCAAAGCCCGAGCAGAGATGAAACCTTTGAGTGACACTACATGTTACCGTAAAAAGTGGTGCATATATATGATACATAAATGGCCTGTTTTCTTGCTGACATGACCTTTGGATAATGTGTCAAAGCCATTGTTTCTGTGACATGTTCTTACAGTCTAACGGGCCCTAGGATATGATACAGTAACCTCTGCAGTTTTGTTGGTTGTCTTTACTTTGAGAGTAAAATAAACCCAAACACTATAACCCTCTCTGCTTGGTATAGTCACAAAATCAGTTGGAGGAAGAAGGTTTTTATTTTGAGGATGGAAGTTCAAGTAAATCATGTAGTGAGGTATCCATGAAGCCGGGCCTAGTAGTGATACAGTTCAAATCTCATCATAAATTTAGTTGTTTGAATGATTTTAAATGGGTTGCACGCTTAACAGCCAAAAAGTAATAGTTAAATATGATGAAACAACCTCTCTTTATAAATGTGGTGGTGCTTTCAAATGAGTCTTAATTGTGGGGACCAATACAACATGTTTGATGGAGGTATTTGGCCAGAAATGCAAACTTGTGTCATTAAAGTTAAGGTACTTTAGCTAACACCACATCCTGTGATGCATCATGCAATACAAAGTTAAATTAATGACAAACTTGTTTCCAGTTTTATGTAGTCTACATATTGATTCAGATTCTCCAGTTACATTTTGTCAGTACCCTTTAGGCCAGAAATTACCGTTGAGACTGTTAAAAAATTCACGTCACTCATTCAAACTCAAAGATATCTGAGCTCTGATGAACCCTCTCTGCTGTGGACTTTTTCAGGAATACAAGCGCAAACTGGCGAGGGTGACCCAGGTCCGGAAGGAGCTACGTTCGCGTCTGAACAACCTTCCGGGAGGACTCTACAACTCTTCAAACTGACTCAAGTTCCTGACCTTCCTGCTACTGAAACATCTCATGTCTCTTAGATATCTGATCAGTGACATTGCCACGCTCTTCTTTATTTTGGAAAGTGTCTGTGTGGTGACCTGTGGTTCTCATCTGTCTTTAACAGATTATTTATCCACATGGCTTTTATTAACAGAAATGTCCTTTTTGTTTTTCCTGTCAGTGCGGTCATCTCTTTGTGCTTTGTGTCATCAGCACAGTGAACAAATTAAGATTCATATAACAGACACAGGCCCGTCATGCTTTGGCTCCATTTTAGTTTCACAGCTTTGAAGTGGCATAGGTGATGCTGGTGTGATATTTTTGTATTTATAGTGACTTAAGATAATACACCAGAAGATATCCCTTTATCCTTCATAATAATTTTCAGTGTTTTGGATTGCCGTCATAGAGGGGTGTGTAAGCCATGGGTTAGTGAGTGTACATTTTGAATTTGCATGTAAATATGATGGGAGTCACACCTGTAAGTGCTTATGATTGTGAAATGGTCATTCAGATAAATTACCGAGGTATCTCTGTACCCCGATATCTTCATAGTCACTCAGACCTCCACTATACTGAAATAAGGAGTGAAAGTCCGTTGTCATGTTTACTGTATGCTTCATAGTTTTATCCTTGAGTCTACTGAACGCTGTGCAGGAGGAGCCCCAGTTTGCAAAGCCACACTTAAGCTGTTTGTTTTTGTACATATAAGGGAAATTCTTCCTTGAACCAAATAAACACAAAATGAACTAATCTTTCCAGTCCTGTGTGCAGTGTGTGACATTATGGTTGATGCATGTGGTGGTCCTGGCCAACAGGGGGTGTAAACACATGTCCAGCAACGGGAGCGGAACCAAAGATAATCCCGCTCTTGTTTCCTGCGGGCAGCTGTCCACAAGCACACAGGAAGTACTCATTATTAGCATTTCTTTTACAATTTTCGTTGTAAACAGAAGCAACAAAAGACAATACAGCACTCAAAGTATATAGCAACACAAACGCTAATTCGGTAGAAAGCTAGCACGATAGCACGAACTGCTAGCCAACATCCATTAAAGTATTAACTACGTTAGCATTAGCTTGGTTGCTCTTGCTAGTTAGTTAGCTAACTTACTAGCGGTTTCTTGGGAAGTGACCGTTAACGCGAGTCATAAAACATCCAACAATGGACAGCAATCTCGAAACACCGTACGAAGAAGAGGATGAATTTATTGAATGCACGGTAAGCTGAGCTAGTGAACGTTTGCTTACATGCACCTCTTGAGGTTGGTTGAGAAACGTAGCATGGCTTTCACGTTGGCTTTAGTGTGTGACCTTAAACCAAGCTGTATCTAATGCAGCTGCTGCGTTATACAAATAGATGTTTCTAATATTCTGTTCACCTCATTTATAGGTATGATGATAGTTAGGCTATTGACTGTGTATCATACCATCACACTCAGCTGTGACACTCATTGATTCATGTTTTCTCTTTGAAACTAGGTCTGTGATAAATCCATAAGGGGAGAGACCCTGTACAAGATACACCTGACTACACCAGGACATATAAAGGTACACAGCACCATTTATTGCTGCAGAAAAATTATGCAGTCTGTGGAGTTTTTACTACTCTAGCTAAAACATACAATGATATAGACCCATTAATATATGGTCAAGTTTTTTTTGCCATGGTCACTTTTTATTCATTCACAGGTTCAGGATTACACAGCAGGAAACAAGGAGCATCAAAAAGTGATATTTCACTATCCTTTCAGGCTTTGCAACATCTGAGGGCCTTTTCAAAGACCTCTCCAGTTTTTTATCTCTGATTTATTGACCGCTTGTACATCATGAGACCTTACTTCTGCCAGGCAAACGCTGCATCTTGGTATGCCAAAGTTAAATAATATGGTGGCACAGTAAGTACCAGATCTGGGACAAAAACAAGCAAGGTGTCCACATTTTGTCTTGGTCAGATTTGAAGTAGGAATTCTGTGCACATCGGCATCCTGTTCATGTGCTTTCATGGTGTACCCTGGCTACCATGACTGATTAACTGTGAAGTGTTCAGTCGCTTCTTTAGCAACAAGCAACTGTTATAAAGTCTGCATCTTGGCCAGTCTGGAGGAGTGCCGTGTCTTTGAAGAGTGCACCTTGCAGTAAGTTTATGGCACACGAAAGAGCAGCACATTAACATATTAAGGTCAGGCTGACCTATACGCTTTGATCTGCATTTTCTTTATGTTGTCTAAAGTAGTGAAGCACTGTCACCTCACTGCAAGAGGGTTCCTGGTTCGAAGCCAGGATGGGGGAGTCCCCCTGTGCGGAGTTGGCATGCTCTCCCCGTGTCAGCACGGGTTTCCTCCTGGTACTCCGGCTTCCTCCCACAGTCCACGCAGGTGAATTGATGACTCTAAATTGCCCGTAGGTGTGAATGTGAGTCTGAATGGTTGTCTGTCTCTATGTGTCAGCCCTGTGATAGTCTAGCGACCTGTCCAGGGTGTACCCTGCCTCTCGATCAATGTCAGCTGGGATAGGCTCCAGCCCCCTTGCGACCCTCAAGAGGATAAGCGATTACAGAAAATGAATGAATGTCTAAAGTGGTCACATTTGGACGAGTTGTAACGGACACAATGTTTTGCAGGAGCAGCAGGTTTCCTGTTTTTGAAAAACGTGCTGTGCAGCTGTTTGGCATCACCAAGTGTTTCCTTTCAATTCTAAAGCAGCTTATTGTTTTCTGGAGGTCCTCTCATATAGCTTAACCTGCACTTTTCTTGGTCCACACCAGTCAACTAGTGAGACTTAAGGCAACAACAATGCAGCTTTTCGCTACGGATGTTTCTTACACTGCACTACAGGAATGGTGGTTGTTGGTTTCATTCATGACAACCAGAAATCCTGGATACATGAATATTGGGATGATTTGAGCTTGAAAACTATCTCAAATGGAGTCTGGCCACCTGGTCAAATGATCAGACATTCCGTGGAACAGTATTTCTTCAGAGACCTGTTGGCAGGTGCTTTAGTGGTGTCACATAGAGGTCCTTGACCCCTTGTCTTACATGCACTTTAATGTGTTTGGAAATTTTCTGTGTCTGCCTTGTACAGAAAAAAAATTTCCATCTCCTTCCCGAAACTTGATTTGACCAAAAGCTCCAGCACTTCCAGGCAAAGCGTGTGGGAATGTCTTAATGTTCCTGCATTAGACGGTTTCATCTTCTGCGAGGGAGCCAATCACAAGAGACTCTACAGATTTATGTGTTGGTGGAAAGGTTTGACAGCTGACTCAATACTTTCACTTTGTGCTGCTGGAGAGTCAGGCTTGGAAGACAAATATTAAGCAAACATGGACAAAACCTTTAAAACTGAGTATTACAGATGCTAACACGTTATCCACGCTGTGCAGCTACAGGAGCTTCCGTCCTTGGCCAGTGTCTACACTGGATGCGCTCAGACACAGTGCTGGTGTGTGGTCAGCCATATTTTTGCAGAGCTAACTGCCCAACACACAATCACTGTAGTAATGCACGGAAGCAAAAGTTGCCTCGTCATTGAGCCACATCTTTTGGACGAGTTAAGGAAAACTGCATTCAGCTTCTCTCTCCATCGATTTTCACATTAATTGTGGTCTGAAACAGGTAATAAAGCCTTCTCTGGGGAAGGCAGCTTAAGAAATGCAGTTATGATTAAATAATTAACAAAAACCTTTACTGCACCTCAAGTGAGCTGTGGTTTTGATCAACAATTATGTTCTGAAAATATGTTTCCATTATATAACCCTTTCTCTGTTTGTAGCAGTGGTGAACCAGTGTCTTGTTTACCCAGCACTGATTGACTCAATTTTTATTGCTTTCCTTTCGTTCCTGACAGAAAGAGGATGCCATTGTTGCTTCAGGTAAGTAGACTTCATCTTCAGCCTTGTCATTTTGATCTGTTCTGGCCTTGAGTATATTTGCTGTCTACTCTGGCAGGTAATTCAGTCCACCCACAAAGGTAACAGCCTGATTTTAATGGACAGCATTTTAGTTGAGATCCATTAAGGGCTGTGATCTTCTAAGAATGGATATGAACTTAAATCAAGTCAAAGGACACGTCATCGGTTGGACTCTTATCGTACTGTATTGAAAATATGTGCCTGTGCTTTATAGCAGATAAAAAGAACTTCAAATTCCGATCTTGATCTTTTCGCTGTACAGCCAAAAGTATGTCTACACACCTTGATGTACTTTTTGTCTGAGGCTGTTTTCATGCTTTGGCTGAAGCCCCTTACTTCCAGTTAAGGGGCATCTTGACTTACCTGCACAAAGCCCTGACCTCAACCCACTGAGCAAGTTTGAGATTAAAGGGAATGCCAACTATGGTCCAGGCCCAACATCAGTGCTGGACCTCACTAAAGGCCCAGACGCACCAAACTGAAACCGAAAACATGAAAGAACCAGTGGTGACAAAGGCCGGCTTTTACGTTGCCTCAGGTCGCCTGTGCATAGGCACAAAAAGTCGCACCTGAATACGCGGCAAAGACTACAAGCCAATGGCCAACTAGCACGTACATTATGTGCCTGTGTGACAGAAAATAACTCTCCATAGCAGCAGGTGGTGATATTCTGTATTCGTCATTATAAAAGGGGAACTGGAAGACCAACAGGATGGCTTCAAGATGCTAGTTAACCAGTTAGCACATTAGCAACACAACCCGATGCTGAAAGAACAAAGGATATTTACCATGTGCTCATGAAAAATAATTCTGAACTGTTTCTGCTAAAGAGCTCAGTGGCTAAAAAAACTAATCTTACCTAATATAACAAGTTTGTTTTGATCTCACACCCTCTTGACTTTATCTGGTGTTTGCTTTCCTCACTTTGGTTTCTCGTGTCGTGCACATAGCTGAATTGCCAATCTGAGTGATTTCATTCAGATGTGCTCTGCTGTCTTAACGCAGATTCAGCATACTGAATTGTTTGAAAAAAGTCCACAGGGGCCAACAAGAGCTGACTAGTGCCAACGGTGCCGGACACAATGCAAAAACTAGGTTCACAGATGCTCACCAACGGCCCGACATCGACACTGAGCAACAGCTGACTGTTGGCCTGGTGTGTCAGGGCCCAAATGCTCTTGTGGCTGAATTGGAGAAAAGTTTTGTTGTCAGGTTACCAAATCTTGTGGAGAACCTTCCCAGTGCAGGCTGCTATAGCAGCAGATTAATGCCAGTATTTTTGGAACAAGATGTTGATATGCAGCTCAGTCAGTTTGCAGAGAGAAGAGTGCCCAACGGCTGTATCAATCCACATGTGATTGCCAGACTAACGCAAGTCTTGTAATACATTATGTACAGAACTGTCACATAGTTCTGGGTACTGAAACTGGCCAAAGCTAGCCAGAACACAGCTGACTAGAGCTGATTGTCACTTCAGATGTTCACATGGATGGCCAGTTGTTTATGGTGGAGGACAGGCATTCCACTGTGTCATGAGCAGTGAGATGATTGCCCATGGTAGCTGAGTCATGAGAGTGGTGCATAAAATCCTTAAGCTCAGGGGCTTCTGCTGTGATCCCAATGTGCACTGGGCTTCTGTGAACGTCTTGTATTGTAATCAGTCACTGATTGCGTACGAATGACTTCAATTTCCTCTGCTGTGTGGCCTGTTTGGTCAGTTTAGAGTTTCTGAGCACAACTGGCAGGCTTTGAGAATGCCCCTCATTTTCTTAATGGTGCGGTCTGAAAACATATCTGAAGATCCCTGTTTAGCTTTCTGCACAGGGAGATGTGTACAGTTTTAAATCCGCACAAGTTGGCTACGTTCATCAGTGACAAACTTCTTCTGAGTTTGATTTGAGACCTGTGGTTGCCCACTAATTGAGAGTGTGCCCACTGCTGGTGTCCTTTGAGTCAAAAGAAATGTTGCTCAATGACTCATCATTCAAATGTGTGTCACTTGAATGAAATTGGACAGCACGGGCCCACATGTGCCTACACGGCTGCCCAAACACTTAATGTAGCCAAATTCGGCAGCTACATTAATCATTGGTGCTAGAACATAAATAGTGCACCAAAATGCGGCACCATCTCTGTGGTTCAACACAAAGAAAGATGTTAAGGGTAACTGTAAGTCACAGATGCTTGTGCCAGTGCATGCCAGTGTGCATAGCATATGGAGTGCAGTCCTGCACATCAAACAAGTGGACAGTTCGATCCAACTTCCTGTTGGGAGGTGGATTCAAAACAGAAAAGAAAAAGTACGTTCAGCTCCTTACATGTAGGGCTGGGCATGAGTACTTGATACCTTAAAGGTATCGACCTAAATAACCCAGTACCAAGTAGTATTGCAATGTCTCCAGTCAAACGATACCCGCATACGATCCTTATTGCGCCAGGGGTCTGATCCCCGACTACAGACTTTCTGTTGCGGTTGTCGCCAGAGCCGCAATCATCATGGTCTGTTCAACTCTGCCCAGTTAGCACAAGCTAACACAGCAGCAGTGGCTAACATCCAACACCAAGCCACTAAAAGGTCACAACAAACTCACTGAAACGACTCACCTTTGTCATTAAACCCTTTATTAACCATTTGGTAACGTTTGTCGCTCAATGCTAACGGTTAGCCCTGTCAATGTGTGTGCAGCCGGGCGAATTCTCACAATTGTCCCTGGCATGGAGCTCACACTTTCGCAGCAGCAGCCACAACCTATACAGGCTGTAGTGTGGTGATGTCAAGCACGGTGTGTTTGACGGAGGTGGCAGTGCAGCATGCGGTGATGCCACTGAAATGTTCGAAAGTATGGCTGTACTACATGCCACTCCATTCACATTATGGGTGTTGAATGAAGTATTGTATTGGTATTGGTATCACTTTAAGGATACTGGTATTGGTACTGTTTTTTTTTTTTTTTAAACGATACCCAGCTCCACTCGCATGTATAAAAGAAACAGCCACAAAATGTTTTCAGACTCCTGTGCATGCTTGCTGATGTGCAGCCTGTGGAAGCATGTTCCAGTTTTACCTGTTGAACAATGTGTTCAAATACAGAAACGTGGACTTCTGTTTGCTGAAACTGAGCGAAGAACTGTGGCATGCTCATACTTGGAGCAAACCTACATTTTTTGCAACCATTTTTGGGAATTTATTTATCTTGGGATGGTAGGAAAAAGTTTTTTTTCCTCTACTGTTGGTAATGTAAGTAACATCACAGGAGACCAAGGTCGTAATGCCTCCCTGGTCACTGTTTATATACCATAAAATCGTCTTGGTCAGTATTTCTTTACCTGAGGAGATTCACACAACACCACCAAAGAATCTCGAGATAAAGAAGATTGCTCCCCATGTTTGTTTCAAAGAGACGACCTCCTTGATGATGTAAGTAGAGCTGAATGTGAGGACTGAAGTGTTCAAAGGTGAAACTTTGGAGATCATACATGTATGGTTACTCATTTGCAGTAGTCAGATTTATGATCTTAGGAACCGTTTTGGCTGCAGCTACAGTGACACAGTGTACCTCCTTTACTGCTATTGGTCTGTCATATATGCAGGGAATATGGGATCATTCACTAATTAGGCTTGAGGGAGATGGTTGTGACATCAACTGCATATTGAGGAAATTCATTTTGCAATGATACAGTGAATTGTAACTATACCTAAAACAAATAAATGACATGAAGGTAATGGCACATTGCACTGGTGTTTGTACTGTTCTGTAATCTCACCAGCAAATGAGGTCATCTCACAAATTATATGGTATGGGATAGACAAAATGCATTCTACACTTAAGTTAGACCTTGCATTGTACATATATACAGACATACTTTGTGATCTTAAAATAATCCTCTCTGTTGTAATGTTTTCTCTTCTCTAACTACCAGTGTTTGGGTTTCTCAGGGCATGCTGTCAGAAAGCAACGTGTCCCGATATTTGAGGACATTGTACAGTATCTGGATTATATGAAGCTTGATGAGCCAATCATCGGTGAATAACTTGATACAAATTTTTAAACAATTTTCCATGTAAATTTTATCCCAATCCAACTAATTTACTGCCTTCATTTCTCAGGTTTGGACTTTTTGGATGAACTGCCTTGTAGTGACCCACAGTCAGGCCCCAAATACGCATGCAGGCTGTGTAATCAGAACGCCAACCTCTCAGAAACGGTCCGTCATGTGATTGGACGCAAACACCGGCAGAGATATGTGGTAAAGCATTGTGAACATTGTCACAGATTGAGTACCAGTGGTACTTTTTGAGTGTCTGCTTCTGCTTTTAAATTTAGTGGACGAAACAAAGTGATAATGCCTTTCCTTTGTGTTTATGCAGGAGATTAAACGGCCAGACTTGGTGACCTGGACTAAACAGTCAATAATAACCCACGGAGGAAAGATCATACGAGCCAAAGCAGAGATTATAGAGAGACAGGATGGACGAGGATGTCCAACGGTGAAACATACAGATCTCAGTAACCAGACATGTTGAATATGATTAAGACATGTACTTTTAAAATCCTAATTTCGAGAATAATATGTTGATTGTGCTTACTGTTTTTTTGTTTTTCAGAAACTGCCGAAAAAGAGGACAGAAGGCAGATTAAACATCACAAGAGGTACAATCATACTGTGAATTCTGAGTAGTAATAGATATAGGATAAGACACTGGCATGGTTACATACAATATTTCCTGTGTTTGTGTTGTGTTTTTTCACTTGTCAGGGTCAACAAGTCAGAGTTGCACCAAAAGTTTAAAAGGATAGATGTTAGAGTTTTAAAAAAAATGTTTTTATTAGTAATTATAGCCTGACCAATACTTAATTTCAGATTCACAATCTAGTTTATTGCCTTTAATTCTTTGTCAGAAGAATGCTAGATTCCCTAATCTCACCTGCAGTTGAACAGTTTACGAGTCATATGGTTGAGGGCCACTACAGCTGTAAGGTACTATTGATAGAAAATATTGTGAGCCTATACAATACTATATTATACCAGAGACATGTATTTACTCCTGTTCCCCAGTTCCCCCAAGGCAGAAGCAAAATTGGGACCGAAACATCCCGAAAATTTCGACCCAGCGAGTTTTACCGCCACTTCTACCAGAACTCAAGAACTATCAGGATAAGCACTCTCAGCCAGGGAGGTATTCCTCAGGATACCCAGATACACCCTCATTCCATCCAGAAGACCCTTACATGTTGGACAGAGACAGACCAAAGCAGCGACAGGACACTTACAGCCATGACCACATGGAAGATAAGCCGCGGAGGGCAGATTACAGGGAAAGTGATTCATACAGAGGAGAGTATATGGACCCTGATTATCGTATGGAGTATGAAGATGAATATGTTGAAGATCCACAAAGAAGAGCCACACCCAAGCCAGGTGGTGTTCCCACGTATGAATCAAGGGACGAGATGCCCCGTGGCCTCGTAGAGTATTACCCAGAAGAGGCTCCTCCTTACAAAAGGTCCTACCCAGAAAGAGATCCACTGAAGGAGTTCTACTCTGAGGAAGTTCGGCGTGGACGAGTTCGCTCTGCTGAGCGCCAGTCCTCGCAGCCGGTTTTCCCAGAAGATGATGAACAACGGTGGTCACTGGACAGGGAGCCTGGTAGATATGACAGTATGAATAGAACAAGCAGGCAGGGGTCGAGTGAACCAGAGGCCAACAGGAGGAGCTTTCCCACACCTGTGGAGAGCGACAGGTCGCGTGACCTTGTGTTTGGTACGAGCAAAGATTATTGTCATGGGATGAAAGAACCATATCAAGTGGAGGCAGATGACGTCCCTGGACCAAGCAGAACTGGACCCCTTAACTCCCAGAGACGAGTGGAAGTTACCAGGGCCATATCTGACATCCCGGAGCCATTCAGGCGTTTCCTGAAAGGGCCCGCTGCCAATGAGGACCACGGTAAAAGAAAAAGAAAGAGTCGCTTCTCTGATGCCACTGTAGAGGAGCTGGAAACGACAAAGGAGATGTGAGTGAACCTGTATCTGGTTGTTTATCTATGAAGATTCCTCTCATTGAAACTGGCTGACTGATACCTTCTTAAAAAGTGTTTTATATTGTTTGAGTGAATGCTTTGGTTCTTTATCTTCTAACATCATGTCTGTTGTTTATGAACATGTTTGATTTCTGCTTTAAGGTTCAGTGATGAGTATGGACCTCCAAATCCAAAATTTGGCCGTTGTCTGCGACCGGTTAGTGCACCATTGAGACCTGAAAGCCAAGGACCACAATATCCTGACTTCTACTCAGAATCACAGGTAGTGAATCATAAAATGTAGCTATATAATGTGTTGTTATTAACTAGTAACCTACCAATCTGTCATACTTCTAACTAATCTAAAAAATGTGTTCACTCACATAGGATGTGTGTCCTTACAGCATTTTTTTTTTTCACTTTTCAAGTCCATTAAATTCAATTTTATTATCACATATTTCAGTTTACCTCAGAGGGTTTTACAAAATATGACACCCTCTTTCCTTGGACCCTCTCAGTGGATAAGGAAAAACTCATGAAGAGCTGCGTGTGGGTTTTGTTTTTATGACGATATCTTGATTCAGTGTCTGGCAGATGTGCTCCCACAAATGGCTTTCTGTCTTTGTTGTGATAGTTTCTTACTGCCATATCATACAGCTCAGGATAGACAGTAAAAGAGTGACAGTGACGACACCAGCGCCTTTCTGAAAAGTTCAGAGATTTTCAACTAGAGGTGCTGGGAGTGGACTCACAAATAGGTTGGAGCACTCTGAAAAAATATGGGCTTCCCGACCCCCCAGTAGGGGTCGCCAAAGCTTCAGAACATTTCATTAATTTCTTTGAGGAAAACTAAATGAAAATAAAAGTTTAGATTATTATTTAAGATTTAAACTTTAGAAAACTGATAGGAGAAGGGCACATTGAAGACCTGAACACAAGCAATATTCGCAGAGCCTTTACTCCCTGCTAAACAGCCTTGTTGCACATTAAAAGTATTCATTTAAAACGATCAAAAAACTAATAGAACAATGGTCAAGCATCAAGAAGAAGGAAACACTGTTTGTCAAAAAAGAAGCTGATTAAGTATGTATGATTGTTTAAAACAACAAAACAAAGAATCATATAGAAGTTTCCAAAAATATCTCTGATGCAGTATTCACAGGAAATAATTTGCTCAAAATTCATCCAAATAGTTGTTTTGCACAAACATCCTGCAGTTATTGCATTCACTGTTTGGGTAAATAGCACAGTTTATCAG
This sequence comes from Epinephelus moara, assembly GCF_006386435.1. Taxonomy (NCBI): domain Eukaryota; kingdom Metazoa; phylum Chordata; class Actinopteri; order Perciformes; family Serranidae; genus Epinephelus; species Epinephelus moara. The sequence continues at coordinate 16,615,651 of NC_065527.1, forward strand.
TTGTTCTGTACTGTTAGTGATATGAACTGAATACAATATGGAATATCCATAAAATATGTGACTTAGGGGTCGTCAGTTTACTCATTGATAGAAAAGGGGTCCCTTGAGGAAAAAGGTCGGGATGGTTGGGGGTGCTCAGAAAATAAAAACGCTATGTGGACATTCAGTCTTCTGTTGTTGTAACTAACTGTTGTAATGATGTCAAACCTGTTGTCTTTTTTTAAGAGCCCTCATCATAGTGAAAACTACCAAAGAGGAGACTCTGAGTCAGGGGGCGTCTTTGATATACTGGTAAGATTGTGAATTTGTATTTGAAACTCACGTAGCAGTGATGAGTTTGTCATGCAGTCGTTCACTGAAGGGGGCATCTTAACTTTGTCCTTTTCTCTGCTCACTAGAATAACATTGAAATTGAAAATGCAGAAGAGGCTGACTTCCTGAAGAACAAACTTTGCAACCTTCTGAAAGAATTCAAGAGCAAAAAATCGGAGAGAGCTGCGGTATGTTGCCCTGCTCACTCTTTCTATCTGAACATGTAGTTAAAATCCCTGCACTGCAAAATGATTTAAAGAAACATGTTTTTTTTGCCGTAGCAGAATAGCCAAGGTCGAGCAGCCATCCCCAAAGACTATGACAGCTTAAGCCCGGACCCAAAGCTGTCTCCAAGACACCAATATGACACACCTCTCAGGGAAGATTTTGACCTCAGACGAGCCGAAGACATCTACTCTAAAGAGGATCACAGAGGAAGAGGCTGGCAGCAGCATGAGCATATACCTGACGAGAGGAATACCACCATCCCAGAATACCACCATCCTGTACACGGGGAACCCAGACAGTCAAACAGAAGCCGTTATGAAGGTAAATACACACTGTATAATGTATGATATTCTTCTGACTCCCTCTGTCAGAATAAAGCTGCATTTTTCCACTTCCTTTCATTCAAGCTTTTTCCTATTTTTCTTTCAGACGTTTTTGGGCAGCTCGGGATGTCTCGGATGCCTCATATCACCAGTCCAGATGAGCCAGACCCTTATCCTGAAAGGTTTCAAGAACCCAAGCACCCTCGTGACTACCAACCTGCCGACAAGGAGTTTTTGGACTCCCACTCTTATTCACCTCCGCTCCATGTGGAACGAGGACCCAGGATGGACAGGGGCCCTCAGTACTCCTCCAACCTGGATAAAATCACCTCCACCCTACTGGAACTTGTAAAAAGGAAATAATAGTCAAATTTCCATAAAAGTTCTATAAACTTAAAAACCATACATTTACTGAGATTCTTTGATTTGAAGACATAATTTGATGTTAAATTTTCTTCCATCATGTCTGTTTTTTAGGTTATTTGCTTTTGACACTTGTGAATTTAGTTCTTGAAAAATGATTAATACTGAGTGTGTATGTACACATTAAACCATTTTTCGACTGCTGTCATGGCTTTTAATTCTTTGTATCACTGTTATAAACCAGTTGTAATATTTTACTGCAATGTTAGTTTTTAACTGCAGCAAATGTAATAAGGTTCACTTTGATTTAATTGAACGTAACTGATGTTTTTAGGGTACTTACCGCCGATATGTGTAAATCATGTGGTCCATTAAGGGAGTTTAATAAAAAAAAATATTAAAGCATTTTGGTGCTTAATCCGTCGTATCAGCTCTTCCTGTTATTATAGCAGCATTCATTTACTGTATCACCATACACTGTAATTTAACAAAACTGTCATATAAAAATTGTAATAATTATTTCTATCAGTCCTCTTTTGCTTTACTGAGATTAATAATACTTTGGGGCTTTATATATATTGACAGTATAGCCCGCATCCATTTCAGTTTAGCAAATTTAATAATAAACGTCTGATTAAATGAGGAGCGGTTCGTTACTGACGCTGTTGCTCAGGGGACGTACTTGCTACGTCATCACGTTCAAGCACCCAACTCTTTCCGGTTCGAGTAGCAGCCATCTTGTTTCCCCTTGCTAGCTAAATAAAATAAATAATACGCTGAGCCGGACTTCACTTCGAACCCGTTAAACAAAGTGAGTAAGAAATTAAAATGCGTTTGTGTGTGGGACGTTTACAAGAAAGGGGTCCGTGTTGGGTGGAAGTACGAGCAATTATTTCGCTTCTTTTCATTTGCTGTTCTTGACCAATAGACGATTGTTTTGGAAGATGAACATAGGCGCCATTTCCCTCCCCGCTCTCTGAGGCGCTTATTGGTGGCCCACTGAAGGGATCACGGGCGGTCAGGAAACTGATGCTATGTGTCCGCCATGTTGGCTCTTGTGTGCGTGATTGTGAGACGGACTGGCTATTTCAAATGGGCCCCGAATGGCGTCAGTTGCAGAACGAACTTAGCCCTAAAAACCTTGATTGGTGGAATCTAGTCCGAGGTTTGATTGGTCTGAAGGACAGATCCAAACGTTGTCTTTATTGGTTAGACTGCTTCTTCCTAGCTTTGGAAAGCTTTGCAAACTTTCACTTGATGGCAGGACCCGTTGTCCAGTGGTGATAAAAATTACGAACACTGCGAATGGTCCTCGGTGCTGTACAACGGTCACCGGTGTGCATCTCCAACAAGCTAACATTAACTTCACTAACGTTAGCACGGTCAGCAGGGACTAACGTTATCATAACGTTAGCTACTGTTGCTAAATATGTGCGTTGAGGGTTGATATTCCTAGTGTTTAGCAGCCGATATGTTACGGTTTAGCACTACATTGTATTTTAATATTCAGGTTTACTTTAGCGACCGCTGTCTCACTGATAAATAAATACTGACTTCTGTCTGCTACCCCGGGATGTTGCATTGGCTTCAATCTCCTGCTAGCTGCTTTGTTCGTGTTAACTGGCTTATTATGTATGCTATAGCGATCCAGTTAAAGTGCAACAAAGTGTCCTGCTCCCACTGTAAAAACACTGTTATCTACATGTACATTTTATGTGTCTTTGTTTTCCTACCCAGGATAGAGCATGCAACACTCCTTGATAAAACTTAATGTGTATACCTTATATAATCAGGAATGGAAATGAACTATTTTTGTCCACCTGCCACTGTGGATGCTGGATTCCCAAATCTAACTGTTACCAGCCACTACAATAAATTACCTTTTATTGGCTGGTGAGTGAAGCAAATCTAGCAGCCACTTACATATTTTACCAGCATTTGGCTGATGCATATTTCCAACCCTGCCTATATTCCTCAAAATATAAAAGAAGAGCGTTAAATCAAGCTACATTGACAAAACAAATCAATATCATTTAACATAAAGCTACACTTGTGTTTCATTCTGTTGTTTTTTTTCATCAATTATTAGCAAATAAATGCTTTTAGCTTATCAGAAATGCCCTCCTTGAATATAAGGTTCACACACCCTCTTTAACAATAAATTCAATGACTCTTCAGCGACGGTCTACTCAAATTCAAGGACCCAAGACAGCATAGTTTGAGACACTGATAAAGATTAATTACGGTTATAGTGCTGAACATTTTTATAATGAGAAGTAGCAGGCTTTAAAGAAGCTCAATTAGAAAGCGAGAGATGGTGACAACAGACAATATCCACAGCACCTCAGTTTCTATTTTTGCAAAAAATGTATAAAGTCATGCACTTTCAATGACCCATATCTATGTCTGTTTTCAAACACTTTCAAGGCCTTCTTTCCCTCATATTCACAAGCGTTCAAGGACCCGTGGGAACCCTGTTTCACATTAAAGATGTATAGATAACAACACAATGTCTCTGCTATATCCCCAGTGAATAGACCAATTTATAGGTGCTTCAGCGTTTCCTATTAGTTGTTAGCAGTGGAGACAAATCCTGTGTGTGCAGTTTACACTCTTGCAACCTTTCCCACAGCTTAGCTTACTTTATTAACCTAGAAGAGTTATAGTAATGTTGTAGTCTTACGTCACTGTTCTCCGTACATGTTTAATCTAGCAGTTGCATATATTTATCATGACTGGATAAGTTAGGTCACCGTCAGCTAACCATTTATTCTTGCAGGTGTTGTCTGCATGTGTTTTTGCAATTTTTGGGTGAATGCATAGCTAGGCCTGGCTACCCTGAGGGTGCTGTGTGTTTATGAAACCCATAGTCTGGCTGGTGTATGTTTATCTCTAAACAGCGTCAGTGAGAGCAAACATGTCCCTGCTACGGGCAGCATAGGTCATGGGAAGGTCTCATTTGTACGGTGACCTTGCCAGGTGTCATTACTGTGGCATTTTGGGTAGCCAGAATACATCTACAGAGAGAACTGCCGGAGAGATTAATATTTGTGCAGCTCCACTCTAATCATTAACTGGGTGGCTGTAGTACCTGCTCCAGTCCCCGTGCTCCTCACAAAAATAGAAAAGGGAACATTTAGCTTTGTTTCTCTTGAGTCTCTATCTCGTTCTCTCGCCCTCTCTCCACTTGTTCTACCCCTCCCATCCTGTAACAACTCTCCTCTCTGTCCTTCTCCATCCTTCCGGTTCCCCTCCCCCTCTAAGTTTTTCATTGATGGGGCAGGTTTTGCTCTCTTTCTCTCTCTCTTAAGCTCGTTGTGTTCCTCACTACAGTCAGGATTTGCAGTAATATGCAGCATAAAGCTTCAGGTCATACCGCCACACTTTGAACAACTTATCAGTTAAATGCTTCTCTGGCTAAAATGTCATTACCATCGCACCGTCAATTTGACACTTCTCATTTTATTTTCTAAGCTTTAAGTGTCTTAATGAGTTGCATATTAGATGTGGAAATATGCAGTGGGTGGTGCATAAAATACGAGTTGTGCACATGAGCAGCAGTGTCATGCTTTGGTGCTCTAAGGTAAAGGTTACTGTGCAGAAAGAATGCACCTTAAACCAGTGGTAAGCTAACAAAAGGGCATTGTATGACATTGCTGACGTGGTTTTTTGATGACGTTTTAATTGTGGAAGTTGCTGTGAGCGTAGTTTTTTGGGGTCAAGACAACAATGTCCTTGTTTACAGACTTTCACCCATATCTCTTAAGTCTTGTTTATCCACAAATAGGACTAGAATGAAATGCACTCTTTTTTTCTCCCTCTTCTCCCTCTCTGCTCTCCAGTCAGCTGATTTGTCTTCATGTTGTACAAAAGCTTTACAATGATCTGTTTAGCAGTAATTAGTTTTTGTGTAAATTTGATTGACAGGCTTTCATTGAGTTAAGGTTGTGGTTGCTTAGTTGCATAACTAATTATTCCCATGAGTCATGACTATTTGTTGAATAAAGTCTAACTCAACTAATTCATATTCTAAGAGAATAATGAGAGGCCATGCGTGTAGACAATTTATTTCCTCCACTAGCATAATATTAACAGTACAATGAATCTCATTATAACAAGTAGGCTGGTTAGAGGCTAGATATGTGCAGTGTGTACCTGTGACTGTGAGCAAGGATGAATGAGAAAGCAAGGGCAAAACGTGTGTGTGTGTGTGGATGTGCATGTATACCTGTGCACACGTATGAGACAGCGAGTCTGCCTAGTATGCTTTTGTACTTTAAATCATGTGGATGCAACATGCGGCATCCATCCTGACACTTGTTTCAGCCAGTGAGGGCCAGCGTGGCTGCCTGCATCACGGTGCTGTCAGCCTGTAGCGGCACAGAGGAGGCGGGGCGGAGGGAGACATTTAGTTTGACATTGTAAATAAGCAGAGAGCAGTTGTCAGAGAGCAGACCGTGGAGCCTTTCTCATCCGTCCCGCAGCAGGAGAGGCAGGGACCACCCGAGGACAAACAATGCCGAGGCAAGCCACCACCAGCACGCCCTCACGCACTCCCCGGAGAGCTTTCCACAACTTTGTTTGCTCTTTTTCACCTATTCTCCTCTCTACTCTCTCTTCCTCTTTTCTTTTCCCTGACCCCTATCCTGCAGCTCAAGGTAACTTAGAGCAGGAAGTTGGCTGTCGGTAAAAGGGGGTTGGGCGGAGGAAAGGGGAGGAGCAGGGGATGTGTCAGAGCTGACTGGTGTGTGCAGCGTCCAATGGCATAGGAGGACCTTGTCTTCTCATTGGTTGCAAGTGTCAGAGTGGGGCGGGAGCCGGGTGTGAGGCGGGGTTTGAGTATCATGTAGCATGCTAGATTGATTACTCTTGAATGTTAAAGGGGAAGGAGGCTAGAGATTTTTGTCTGTGAGTCGGGAGTGCCGCTGTACTGTTTGCCTGCTGTTGCGCTGTTGCCTGCTGCTGTGCTGGCTTTCTGTTCCCTCTCGCCCCCTTCTCTGCGCCGGGCCAGGGGTCAGCTCAAAGACAAACGCACGGGTCACTGGCTAGAGAGAGGGAGAGGGGTGAGGGAGTAAAAAAGACACAGAGAGAGGGAGAAGGTCAGTGACTTGAGAGGACTTGGTCAGAAGAGAAACAGGAGCGGGGCTGTATGTTGAGGCAGCAGGAGGACGTTGGGGGGCTGCTGAAGGAGACGGGGCAATGTGTAAAGGGAGAGTGGAGGAGAGAAGGGGGGAGGGGTAGAAGAAGGGGGGCTTGCTCCTCTGTGTGTCCAGCCTGAGAGCCTTTTTAGAGCCGTCCAGCGGAGCCAGAGTGCCTTTTGTCTGTTGATACGATCAGGAGACTGGAGGAAGTGAAAGAGCTTGAGAGAGTTTTTCTGTCAGCCTCTGTGCCTCTTCTTCCTGCTGCCGCTGCTGCTCTCAAGGAGACTTGAACAGGGCTATCTGTTTCCCTCTATTCTGCTCTGCTCCAGCAGGGCAGACCATTCACCATGAAGGGCACAGGGGTAAGTCTGACCGCTGAAAACACACACATAGAGAAAAGACCTGTCAAGTTGGTTCGGCTTTGAGTTTGCGAAGAAAATGTGCGGCTCTGTTCACTTTCTGGTGTCTCTCTCTCCATCACGCTCTGCAGTGATGAGACAGTGTCTGTCCTTTACAGCCGTCCTCAATCCCCCTCCCTTTCCTGTCCTGTAGTACTCTCCTTGGGAGACTGGAGTTGTGCGCTTTGTGTGTGTAGGTCTCATCCATGTCCTTCAGTTGTCACTTCAGTACAGCATTGATGCTTTTTAAAGAAACAACTGTGGTTAGAAAAAGGAGAGATTTTTGTCCATGTTGCATGCTTTCTGTATTTTTAAAAATTCTCAAAGCAACAATGTAGAGTTAGCTGTCACTTGTTGTGTTTTGACTTTGGACCACCATGCACACGCACGTCAACACTTACCCAGTGCCCCGTGATGGACTGCATGTAAGTGCATGGCTGCCAGACTCTGTGCTCAGATGTTCCTCACTGTCTTGGTGGTGTTGATGTCCTGGGGGTCTGTGGCCGCAGTGCCTCACCGTAGTGGTTTGGACCCTGTTTTTTCCCCCTGACGTCCTTGTTTACACGCTAGCGCCAGACAGTGACGCAGAGCCGAGAGGCAAAGATGGCATCCATGTTGAAAGGAGATTTGTTGTATATGGAGGACTCTGAGAGGATATCTCTCTGTGTTGTTGTCGCTGTTGGTGTCATGGGTCCCCAGGGGTGGAGGTGCAGCTGGTTTCAGTGACCCCGGGACCCCCCAGGCCCCCGCCCCGACAGTGCCAGACGCCCAGATGGGACAGACTGTCAGCCTGTCAGCTTCAGGGACAGAGTAGGCTAATAGTTTGATCTGATCTCTTCTGATGGAATCTTTGGAGGGCGCCTCTTCTCTCACTTGCCTCCGACTGCCTCTCTCTCCCCTCCCTTCCTCCCTAATTGAAAGTTTCCATTGGTGCCTTTGACAAAACAAAGTCCCGATGGGGAAAGAGAGAGTGTGAGAGATTGAGAGAGGGAGACTAAAAATAACTCTTAAGTTGAAGCCCTTGCTGCCAAATCCCAGGGTTGGCTGCTGTCTGCATGAGATTTGAATATCATTTGTGGCCTGTAGAGTACCATAGGCACACCGGTGGAAAGTAGAAGTAAATGAAACATGCCAACCACTTAGAAATAGCTAGGCCTTTCAGCTTATCACTAAGGTGACCACTACCGCTGTGCGTTCACTCATTTGCCCTTGCCACCCCTGTGTTTTTTACATGTGTACACTGTCACTAAAGACAGTGTGGGCAGCCAGGGGGAGTCAGCTGTGTTCCAGCATGTAATATGCAGGTAGCTTTAGCCCTGCCTACTTTGACGCCAGAGACTGGGCCTAGCATTGGATGAAGGTCACAGGAATGTGAGATTGGCTCCTGCAGTCTCTCTGTCAGCATTGAGAAGGAAACATGTAGAGGGAGATGAGAGGAAGCGAAACCCAAAGGGACATACAGAACATAGCTAATATGTACAGTATGTGATGTTTTTATTAAGCTTCTTAGAAAGTACACAGCCTGAACCACTGGGGTCACTTAAGTGCTGCAGTGAAAGTTGAAAAACCTGTCCTTTTCTATCCTCCCCCCTCTCCCTCCCCCTCTCTCTTTCATCTCTCCCTCTCTCTCTCTCTCTCTTTCATCTCTCCCTCTCTCTCTCTCTCTCTCTCTCTCTCCCTCCTCCCTCTCTGGTTTCTCTCTCTCCTCTGTTGAATGACCTTGGGAGATCAGTGACTAGCACTTCCTGGAGTTGGCTTGAAGCAGAACCAAGGGCAAAGTTTGCAGGGGCTGTTTGGTTGGCTGGTTCGGTCCAGCCATGTCAAAGGGATGTTGCACTGCAGGTCACAGCGAGGAACGTCCGTCATTATAACCCCGTCTGTTGTTTTTTAATCACAAAACATTTGCACCAACATCTGTGAAAATGTTGTGCATGTCCCAGTAGTTAATCTGTAATTCCTGGCTGGGAACTTCTTGTTTTTTTGTTTTGCCTGAGTAGATCATTTACCCTGCATGCTGTAACCATGCCAGTTTGTTTCTGTGTGGTATTTGTGATTGGATTCATGAGAGTGAACACTGTAATAGTTCAGGATTTGTAAATATACCCGCTTTGATTTATGGCCATCATTTGAAATGAATGTTTGCCAGTATGACATTTGTTACCAAGGCTGTATATAAGCCATCTATTCAGGTGTAGTAAATCAGAATAAAACTGACATAGTGAATGTTATACACTGAGTTAAGATTCTCAGTGGTCCAATGATATATCCTTGTTTAGGGTAACAAGTTGTGTTGCATTTGTTTTTCTGCTTCAGTTTAAACCTTTAACCTTTAGTGACCTTCCTGCAGAACTGCCTACTCTGCATCACTGACAGTTTCACACAGCAGCATGTGGAAAGTTGACCTCTTGCTAGACATGCCAGTGTAGCAACACTCATCCCATAGCTGGTAATATTGTACATGAAAACATGTCTTTTGGTTGATTTCATAATTTGCAGTGAAACATTGTGGTAACAAGTCCCTGTGGTTACATGTTTGCTCTTTGTACAGCATGATGTTTGAACTCTTAGCAACTATGAAGGGTTACAATGTGTGAAGTTGCTTTAATGTCATAATATGGGGAAAGAAAATGTCCTCTGCCAAATCGTCATTTGCCTATTTCCATGTTACAGTCCTACTAGATTAAAAGAGCATTGCAAAATAAGTTTTAAAAAACCCTTTCTCACAGTATTTCACATTTAGATTGATTAGTTAATTAAATATAGCGGACATGAACTAAATGTAGTCATTTTGCTGAGGGACTCTAAGAGAAAGTTATTCTGTGACAGAGGTTCAAAAATTCGCAGATAAGTGTGAATAACACTTGCCGCTTTAAAGTTGAAGTGGTCAAATTGACAATTATCATACCGTATACATTTGCTTATCAGCAGTGTTTTAAAAAAAAAAAAAACTCCTTTCCTCCTCAACTGCCTGTAAGACTATTTACGCAAACTTTTGTTTGAAAAATGGTTCTAAGTTTCGATTATAATAAAGCTGTTGTTCAACCAAAAAATAACTTCTATTTAAATTCCTTTGAAGGTTATTGTAATTAATAATAATAATAATAATGATAATAGTTGTGTAACACCATATGCCGTGAAACAGAAATGGTTATCGTACCATGAAAATCTCATACCATTTCAACCCTGCTTGCCACACTTATACACATGGATTTCACACAATGTATGCCCCTTTATTTCTGTGTGGGTCAGGCTGTCTCAGCGCACATCTGCTACAATCTGAAGTGTCAGCTCTGCTTCAGGGAAAGATCTGGGATTAGATGAGTTCTTCTTCAGCACAATGACAATGTGATACTGAAACACCTCAGGGAAAAGTTCACTCTTCGGCCTCAAATAGGCCTTCAGTTTGTCCTAAACTGCCGTGCCTCATTACCTATCAAGTGCACTCAGCAAAATTAGGATCAATTTACACCAACTATCAGGTCATTAAGGGGGCAATTAACTGCAGAACATTTCACCTTAACCAAAGACCAATTAATTCATCTGTTTACCTGTACTGTCTGTTTTATGACAGTGCCTGTGTTGGATGCCTTAGTCACTGAAAACTTTGTCCTTTCTTTGCTCTTTACTAATCCTAAAGCTCAAATGAATAGGCATAAGGCTAAGTGATACCATCTTGTTGTTTTTCCGGTCTTCTGCCTACACTGCTATCAGATTTATTTGGGCAGGAATTGAAGTCTCGTGTAAAGTGGTGTGATGTCAGAGTTGGAGCGAGTTGCTGATGCTGCTGTGAGTGGCCACTTGATGTGACGTGCCAGTTTAGCGAGAGAGAGAGAAAGGGAGGGAGGGAGGGAGGGAGGAGACGGAGAGATGCAGGACTGGGCTGGCAGAACAACATTAGCGCTGATTCAGCTACCGCAAGCGGAGCAGCATTGACTTTCTCAGAGAAGTTGGAAGAAGGGGATCAGGTGAAAGCAAGTAAGACAGAGCATGAGAGAAACACACACCCACGGGTGACAGAGAGAGAGATGGGAAGTACTGGAGAAGAGACAGGAAGAGAGATGTAGATCCGCTGAAGGAGGAAGAGCAAGTTGCTGTGTTGGACAGTGTCGACAAAGCACAGGCATCACATTTGTCCTCAAAGACACACACACACAGCAGAGTTGGTAGGAAACCCAACACCGGCATCTCTCTGTCTCAATGACCTGATGAAGGACAACAGAGCCGCAGGGAAGAGGAGAGGAGAGATGCACAGCGCAAAACAACACAATGTACCCTAATATAGCATACAGTGGCAGCATAGAACAACACAGCAGAGATGTCAGGTTCATCACAGCACAATGATACACAGTATTATCCAGAATAGCAAGCTCACATCAAAGTTCAATGCGTCCACCACATCTGATTCTTTATTTGGAGCGACTTACAATGCTGACCATACATTTTAAGGAGTGAACTGAACCACCAAGGTTTAACAAATTCTTTAGCAAAGATTTCCATTTAAGGAGTACTTCAACGCTTCCTATAGATGGAGAACTGAAATACAGAAGCAAATAGTACTATAGTAAGCAGTCTTGACACTGGCTTTCTCTCATTGTCCACATCAACCTCTTTACTTTTTACAACTTTTATAATGTTGACATTTAATAACTTTCAGGGAATTTCAAAATCGATTTTCTTTGCGCAGCGAATAGCCCCACTCAGAGTGTTTGTTTGACTAGACTAGACCCGAACCATAGAAGGTGTTGCAGAAGTCAGCAGAAGAAATTATATTCTGCACTTGTGTGTCTGACATCAGCGGCCTCCCACGCCAACTTTCCATTGATACAAAGCCTTGGGAAATATTGTAATATTGGTATACTGTAGGTAGAGCACACTAACTTGCGACATTAAAGGCATGTTGATACTTAACCCCTCTTTTCTTATTCACATAAGCTGCGTTTCACTTTTCCGCTCTCACGCTTCAGCCTGGCTCTCGTCACACTTGCTTTCTCTTCTCACATATTGACTTCTCCTCTGCAGCCCCCCCCCCCTCCCTCCTGCTGCTGTGGTTAGTATGTGGCTGTGTATTTAGATTGAAGGTCACGGGGTCAGAGTGAGGGGGTTGGGGTGTATGTGTGATTTAATAACAGCTCGCTCTCTCAGTGTTTTAAAAGAAAAGGCAGGAGTTTAAAAGAATTGTGAGAGCAGAAGGAGCTTGGGTGGCCTGTGTGTTTTACTTTTTTTTTTTTTTTTTTTTTTAAATCACTTGAAACATTCGCTATTTTAACTCCCCTATCCTTCTCTGTTTCCACTGGGCCACAGTGTTGTTACCATGGTAATTAGCCTGATGGTTGTCTGTAATGCTGCTAAATGTATTGCCTAATTATTGTGTCTTATCAGACTACCAGTTGGAGAGAACCGCACAAGCTGGCAGACAGTACGCACACAGATACACAAGGTTGTCTTGTTCGAAATTATCACAAGATCAAGTGCTGATATGTGTGATGAAATGCTGTTTAGCTGGAAAAAACACAAATGGCTCTCATTGCTCTTCTTTTGTTCAGCATATTTGCATGGTCATGGTGCTGCTGAGTACACAGAGGTCATGCAAGAACTGGCAGAGGTCAGTTTACACATCAGGCAGAGGAGAAAAACTACAATTCCCATCAGTCATTCTGGCCCCGTGGAATGCTGGGATTGTTCTAGTGACTGCAGGATTTCAATCAACCTTGAAATGCAACTGGACACTGAAGCGTCAGACAGAGAAGGGGAGACATTGTCAAGGTCAATCACTAGCCCGGCATGCCATAGCTACAAGCTGCCTGATTGATTTATATAAAGCCATCCCCCGCTGCCATTCTGTCTCATTGATTTAGGCTACTCTCTGTCGAAAACTGAATGACAGAACAGGATGCAGCAGTGCTTCTTCTGTATTATTCAGTAACTCCCACAACTGCCAGAGAAGAAATCTCTCCTGTCAAAAATCAATCCAGGATTCTGGATTAGTGGTTTACTGGTGTAAAATATTTACAACTGCACTTAAATGCTCCTGGAGTAAAGGAGCTGACGTGGACCCAGACTCAGAACAATCCCCTACAACACCGCTGCAACGGGGGAGACACTAGATGGAGTGCCTAAAAGGCCGTCTTTTGTTTTGTATTGGTCTGTCAGCTGGACCAGAGCTGGAGCCATTCATGCTTGTTGGCCCCGAGTGAAAAAAGAAAGAGAAGATAAAGAGGAGACCCCCCCTTCTCCTAACACTCTCTTTATTTGTTCTGTCATGTCTCTCTCTTTCTCTCCTCGTCTCCCTCTTTCTGTCTTGTTTGACCCACATAGCTAGTTTGCACAGCAGTCTGACTGTGGCCCTGTTTGTCTCTTACCTCCCCGTGTTAAAGCCTTTGGCACTTTGTCTTAGCGCTGGATTAATGCTGAACTGCACAAGGCACTACCCCTCCCTCAACAACACACAAACACACCCCGTCTCTCTTGAGTAGCTCTACACACTCATCTCTTGTTCTGTCCCCCCGTGTTTCTCTTTCTTCTTGCTTCTGGCGAATCTTTTCACTGAGGTGGGGAGAAAAGGGGAGAGAGCGAAAGAGTGCAATCCAGACACTCCAAGCCCTGCATGCTCAGACAGGCAGGCCAATATTCCCCCAGCAGATTCCTGGCATGCCATAGTAACCTGCTGGATCCTCTTTCAAACCGTCAGACCCCTTGTAAGCACTAGCTTTTACATGCGCGTGTGTGTGTAACAGTTGGTTTATTTCACTGTACAGTTCTTGGTTAGTTTGCAAGAATTCGTCTGTGTGGGTTCACACACATGTGCATCCCTCAAAACACTAGAATGCAGCTGTTGTCAGGACATTGTTTCTCTGTGACACAATCACACTTTGGTCTTCTAGATCTGTGGCTTCAGCATTGTCCTCAGTGCGTGGGGTCACCAGCAGTGACTTGCACATGGCATACTTGTGTTTGTAAAGGAGCTGCAGCTATGTGCCGAAGGTGAGCCATTCATAATCAGGGAGTGTGCAGCCAGTCTGGTGGTGGTGGGTTCCTGGGCATGTCAACATCCCTCAAAGACAGGAATAGATGCCCGTCGGGGCTCTATTTTAGATTTCACTGTATTATAATTATAGGCCATGTGGTTCTGACACACGGCATGAGCTCTGGGCAGCACAGGCCTGGCTTAGACTGACACTGTACTCTGTGTCCTGGTGTCTTGTGTTGAATGATCTGTCTCAAGTGTCTTGACTCATTACATCGTTTCTATTTTTTTCTAATAAGTAACCTTTTGCTTCTACCTCTCGCCCCCTTTGTCATTCCTTGATGCAGCAGAGTAGAAGATGTCCGCAGATGCATTTGGAGCCGGGGGCAGCGATGCCCAGCAAACCCTGCAGTCCTTCTGGCCTCGTGTCATGGAGGAGATCAGGAACCTGACTGTGGTACGCTGTCCACTGAAACAGAAACACACACACACACACACACACACACACCAGCCAAATTAATATTAAGATTCAATGGTTTTACATGGGTTCAAACATACACACATGCAAATACTGAGGCACAACTTTCTTGTGCTCTGTTCTGTGTCTCTCACTGACCACCCATCCGTTATTTCCAGAAGGATTTCCGCGTGCAGGAGCTGCCTCTTGCTCGAATCAAGAAAATCATGAAGCTGGATGAGGATGTCAAGGTAAGAGGGCAGCCGAAATAATTGACCATTTCGAGAAAATAATTGTTACTGGAAGGATGGGGTTTGTAGTAAAAGAATCCACATAGCTCTAGTACTATTCTTTTCATAAAAATGAGAAATTAAATCCACTACAAATCAAACCAAAACTATAAGAGCATATGGCAATTGTGAATTATTAGTTGTTTTTATAATTATTATGTTATAATATCATGGTAAAATTGTAAAGTCTTCCATTCATATTCAGCATGCTTGTCATTTTTAATAACAGGTAGGATTAAGGGGGAAAAAATAAGCAAAAATAAGAAAAATGTGTAGCTTGAACCAGATTTTTACCTGTGACAATCAGCTCTATAGGTTGCTTGGTCTGTCGCTTGGTCAGTTTGTTGGTCTGTCTAAAAATATTCTCCACCCTTTGTGGTGTACAACGAAAAGGCTCGTAACATCTAAGTGGATTCATGTAACATGACCAAACTTTTAGAAACACACACACACATAGACACACACAGACACCATTTTGCTTTGTCTCCTTTTATAACTCATGAACTGGTTATCGTCAAGAGGCATTCTTGTACTAGTGACAAGTGTTGGTGAGTTGTGGATGCGTGCACTTCGTGGCTGCAGCTCCTGTGAGTTCATGCTTGTTAAAATGTTTCTGATTTTACTTCCATTTTAGACAAAAGTTTGGTTATTTTAATGCCTGACTGATAATGTTCTCTAATTTTGTGCCTGTATTCTATCAAGTTATTGGCCTGTTGCCTGTTGTGTTTAGACCACTCGGCGCCTCTGAATGGCCTGTTGGACTTATTTTATAATGGAAAAATATTATCAGCTCTTGCGCATTCAGCAGTGTCTGTTGATAAGAAGTCCATTATTTATATCAAATAGATTTACATCAAAACGTATTAACAGTGTGCATTAAGTGAAATTACAGAGCAGATTGTGGAGCAAGTAGCTGTGTGGAGCTGTATGCAGCCACTTTTCATTGCTAATATGGTTCCACATTGCAAAGATTTTCGCCACTAGTTGACGATTTAGATATATTCCACATTGCTGCAAGTTGTGGTTTATGTTGAACAGCAATTGGGTAAAAAACATTTGGAATTTATTGTTCTTTTTGTAACGCAGCCACATGTAAGAACACCTTGATACCAGCAACAGTCTCTCAGATCGGCTCAGGATCTCATCTCCCAACATTTGTCAGTCGCATTGAACTTGACAGTTAAGGCACAAGGAGTGATTATTTTACCCCCATTACACCAGATTATCAGCCAGGACTGGTCATAGTCTCTAAAGAGAAAGCCGTGAAACGTGTGTGCGTGTGTATATGGGTCTGTGTGTGTGTGTGCGTGTGTGGGGCTTGGCTTGAATGTGCCGTGTCAAGAGCACTATCCCGTTAGTTAAGCTGTAGCTTAAAGTGGTAAAGAGATCAGGAGCTCACTAACATATCTGAAGACAGGACCCTTCTGTCAGCCCTGACACAGCAGCTTTCACTGCATGTGTACATGTGAGTGACATTATTATTTTCCACCTTGTGCATTTAAGTTTCACATTCATGTCCACGTACCACTTAACCAGTTACCTTGTGGCTTGGTCTGAGAGTTCATTGCCACTCAGAATGAAGAAGTGGAGTGCGAGGCTAAGCAATTCTCCACTAGAGGCCTGCAGAGCAGTGATTTTACAGCTGACGAGGTGTTGTTAGGGACAAACAAAGGTTTGAAGGTAACCCACAGCTGTGATGAAAAGAATAGAAATGTTCAAGTGTTTTGGTGAGTAATGATGACATTTTCCAGCTGAACAATATTGTCCTGTTTGAGTAGTGTTTTGAGCTGACAAATTAGCATATAAATTAATTATTATGTGTCTGTGCTGCTTATTTTGCACCATGTGTGAATGTGTTGCAGCCATTTGTCACCCAGGTCCTGATTCATGTCATAGCTGATATGTGTTTCAAGTTTTTCTACATGTGTATTTAAGCAGGTGTACCTCTCATCTCCTCTTTACAGATGATCAGTGCAGAGGCTCCGGTCCTGTTTGCCAAGGCAGCTCAGATCTTCATCACAGAGCTCACCCTCAGAGCATGGATCCACACCGAGGACAATAAGAGACGCACGCTACAGGTCAGATATACTTAAAGAGACCTGTAAACTCTGGTCTTGCCACTCTTTCACTCCTCCAAGTCCACCCTGTGTGTTTTATCTTCATCAGATCATGCTTAAGTAAAGGAAAACAATTCACCTGTTTATTTTTACCCCTTCCTCCTTTGTCTTCTTACACTCTTTCCACCCTGTCTGTTGGGGTTGTCACATCCATCTACTGTAATAACTACATTACCTCTTTCTTCCTCCCGTACATTTCTACTACCTTTCTCTCCCACACCCTTGCATCATTTGGGTGTCCTTTTAGTTTGTTGATTTCTATTCACTGTGTGTCTGAGTGCTTGTGTGTGTCTGTGTGCATATACAAGCTGAGGCCCCATACCAGCATCCCCTTGAGAACTATCCCTCCATTGACTTTGAAAGCAAAGCCAGGCGGGTGCCGTTGACCCACTTTTCCCTCCGGTGCCATTTTGCCTGCTCTGCTGTCCCAAAGTTGAATAAGATGGACTCTGGAATGATGTGAGGGGGGGAAAAGGGAAGCAGAGAACATGAGAGCGCTGATGGGAACTGTTGGGGAAAATCAGACAAGTGTCTCACCTGGATGTCAAGAGGGGAAAACTGTGAAGCAGAACATGAAAGCCCTTAAGTCCACTTTATCCATTCACATACCTCTGAGAGATTAGCAGCCCATGGATATGTGTGTGTGTGTGTGTGCCAACGCAGGTAGGAAAAGAGACTGGAAAAAAAGGCAGTGTAATCGCTCTCATCGTAGTTAGTCTTGGAGGAGTCTTAAATTGAAGACCTACTTTGGAAGTGTGTTCACTTTGCTGTTGTCTTGGCTTATCTTTGTCTCGGAGTCCTTTTTTTAGCACGAAACTCTCAGGTGTTAGAAGTCTACACCGCACGCTTTAAATAGATGCTTCAATAATTGTGCAGATTTACATGTTAATTACATTTTACACCACAGATGATGTATGAAGTCAGTGTTGACGGTTGAACCTCATGAATGTGTGATTTCCTTGTGCCGAAGTGAGACAAAACATCACCCTCCGTCTCCACATGTTCGCACATACACACACGCAGAGCCCGAGTCCCATTGTGAAGAGGCCACGCCAATTGAGGTCACCATAGCAACACTCATCAATAGAACCTGTGTAGATGTGACCTGGTGTTACCAGATATTAATCAAGCTACTATAAATAGCCCTGAGTGCAGGGAGGGCCACAATGGGGGGTCCTGACAGCCAATATCCTGTGGAAAATTCCACAGAGACAGCACACTGCTGTGGATATAGGAAGGCGTATAGCAGCGGAGCCTGTGCTCATGAGGGCAGGAAGGCGTCATTCTTATTCATTTCCAGCCATCACACATATCCAGGGTTATGACTGTGATGCTGGGGTGACTGTTCATTACTATTCCCTTTTACTTAATTGACTGTTATTGTACTTAAATGTAACTCATTGTGACAAATGATTATTTTCATTAGTGTTTAAAGGGTCCAGAGCATTCATTTTGCAGTAAACTGCTGTTTGTTACGTAAAGATATAATGGAGTTATAGTGTCCTGAGCGTAGAGTGAAGTCACGCCGCCTGTGTGTGTGTTGCTGTCTGATTTTTTTTTTGTGATTTGTTGTGGTAGACAGTTCGGCCATGTATGCATGTTAGTTCATTGGGGGCCCTTTGTGTGTATCCCACTGCCTGACTCTGCCTCTTGATGGGCTTACCCTTACGTTCTTACCTTAACGTCAACCAGTCCCACGTAATGAGTACTAGCCGATCAGAAGGAGAGAAGGGCAGGTCATGTTGCTAGTTATCCTTAGCTGACATGCTATGGGTGTGTTAAATTGAAGTCCACAGTGGCTGAGATGCTAGCTCAGCTAAATAAGTTGGGGGAGGGCCATGAGTAGTGTGAGGGCAATGAGGTGCAGTGGGGCCGGCGGCAGATATAACTTGGTATTTAGCTCCAAACCTTTCCTCCCTTCCTTTGAGCTCAGTTATCAAAGCTAATGCTTGTTACAGCCCTGCTGGGAACTTAATTTCAATTCCACAGTAGCCTCTTGTGTGGCTATTTTGGGACTGTTGACCTTAGGCCTTGAGGCATGTTTATATATAGGTCGCTGCATATATTGAATTAGCATAATTAAAGTCTGACCTCATCGCTTGACCCTCTGTGTCTGTTGTGTTTACAGAGGAACGACATCGCCATGGCAATAACAAAGTTTGACCAGTTTGACTTCCTGATCGACATCGTGCCGCGGGATGACCTGAAGCCGCCTAAACGACAGGTAGGAAGTCACACGCTGCACAGTGAGGCAAACAGCAGGTGTCTCATAAGGTGTTCAGAGTTTTTCTTTCTAGAGAGAACAATATGTTAACACATTACAGTAAGCACGGGGAAAAGAGAGTCTTGATCTCAGATGCTTTTCCATTGTTGGCAACCTGAAGGTGCTGTAAACATCCTTGACTGGAAGCTGGGGTTTGGACAGCGAGGGCTTTCAGTCGGATGTTTGCAGCATCTTATTGCCTCTGACAGCCAACAGTAACCTCGATGACACCAGTTTGTACCATTAGTATCAGAAAAGCACAACTTCATCAAGCATTCGAATACGACCTCTACCAGGGACCAAATCAATAAGGATAAAATCAACAGAAAGCAGCACATTGCATTGAAGTTTTGCTCGAGTCAGAGATTGATGTACTGGATAGAAATGTAGGATACCAGATGGAGGAGTGAGATATTTAAATTTGGTGTCAAGTAGACTGTCTCCAGGCATGTAAACATCCTACACTCTCAGCTGTGTTGTCATGGAGCTGGGAGAAGGGTGTTTACGCTTCTGGTGATGGATAAACCTCATCAAGATGAAGCCCTGCTCATTAGTCAGTTATAAAACAGAATGACACAGGTCAGTGTTTACTGAGAATTTAATTTGTGATAATTCTCAGACCTGGGTTCAAGCTCCCGTGCCAGCAAGTATCTAACCTGCTGAACTTTGCTGAGTAAACTGAATGTCAGCAAACTCTGACGCCGCATTTTTGTGGCCAGAGAGAGTGTTTACATAAATAAATCAATAACAGGCACATTATTAGTTCTAGTATACCTATATCCGGTGGAGAGTAGAGTACTGGAAATCTAAACTCAAGTAAAAGTACAATTACTCCTGTAAAAAATGACTTGAGTAAAAATGAAAATTATTATTTGAGAAAATTACACAAGTAAAAGTAAAAAAGTACTGAGCTAATAATTTACTCAAAATACACTGTCATTCCATGCAGTATTTTTTAAAGGTGTGTGGGCCAGTACAAAATGAAAAACAGTAGTAGAGTAGGTAGGCTAATCAAACAAACAAAGGATATAACACGAGACAGAGTGCGGCCGTACTGATATTTAGTGGTTTTTACACAACAGTTCTTCTAACACAATTTATTAGTTGAAAGGAGGGTTGCAGCGTCACACCATGAAACCGAGTACAGTGGTATGAAAATAGGTGATCATCATGGCGTGTGTATTTGCTTATCTACAGTAATAAATAAAATGCAACCAGACGGACAATTTCCCCTGCACATGTGCATCTCCTTTCCTCCTGGACTGCCTGTCAGAGTTTTTACATATACTTCCATTATGTAAAAAGCTTTCAGGTTTATAAAAAAAAGCTGTTGTTGAACCAAAAAATAAATTCTGTGGTCATTGTAACTGATAATGAAAATGTTAATACCATATACTGTGAAATTTCTAAGACAGTACTGTGAAAATCTCCTACTGTTGCAACCCTAATAAATGGAAACAAGTTATGATCTGTTTGTTTATTTAATCATTTATTTGGTTGCACCAACACAAACACTTCCCGCAGTTGGACTGTGACTGGACTGTTGCAAAGTAACACATAAACAGTCCTGCACACTAGCCTGCTACTTTGTGTAGCTCATCATGTTACCACACGCCAGCTATTTTCTATCATGTACATTTATCGATATGTTTCCAATTATTGTGCAACCAGTGAAATAAGAGTCTGTCGGCAGTCTCTTTGGCCGCATGTGTGGATTCTGATGAGTTAACGACTTGATCAGACAGTGCGTTGCAACATAGGCTGATGTCATATGAGCTGACGCGGAGGTTCGCAATGTCATTTGTAGAAACCTGTTAATCTGAGTGTTGCAAAGTTTGCTAGGATTACTGTAAATGTAATGAGCGCGCTCTGGCACAAACTGGATCGTTTGTAAAATTGAACTGCTGTTGCATTTATTCAGAGCACCATACTCTCGGAGTTAACATGCCTAACTTAACTGTTTGTAAATTCATAGAGAAAGAGGACGCTCTATTTCTTCTAACAACAATGCTTTTGTTTTAGCGTACGACATTAGATTTGATTTAGGAGCACACTTAATCTGCCAGTTGTAATGAAGTTGTAAATGGCAAATGCAGGAAAGTAGATTACCTGTTCAGAAATATTTTTGAAGAAAGATTAGAAGTATAGTTTAAAAAGGGAACATGAAAAGTACTCATTTCTTAGAAAAACTACCTTTTTTTACTTGTGCTTTACTTGAAACTTGCTTCTACCCATCCCTCCCTGTATTACAGTAGAGCCACAAATGTTTGGTACATGTTTTTTTGTGTATGTGTAAATTGTTTTGGCTGATGCCTCCTGGCCTGCACTCTATGGTATTGACCAGTATGGTGCTTGCAATGGATCTTATGTCCAGATTACATTACTCTTCCCCAGCCACATCCCATCAGTTATTTATCAGACCTGCCCTCCTCTACCGTTACACCTGCAAAAATAATTTATGGAGATGTAATGGACTGATAGGCCCTCTTCGATGCGTGTGTATGTGTGTCGTCCGCAGGAGGAGATGCGCCAGTCGGTCGCCCCAGCAGAGCCGGTGCAGTACTACTTCACTTTGGCCCAGCAGCCTGGAGCTGTACAGGTGCAGGGCACACAACAGGGCCAGCAGCCAGGTGCACAAACAGCCACGACCATCCAGCCTGGACAGATCATCATCGCTCAGTCACAGCAAGGACAGGTATTACTAAAAGCTTGATTGAAGAGCTCATAACAGGGTTTTTCTACAAAGGACACACACCAAGATTTAAAGAAGCACCAACTAAATGAAACCACAGCTGGATGTGAAAATTTTAGGCAGTCATAGGGGCGATGTGGAGAAGCACACAGACTGAAGCTGAGAGCTTCACTGCACAGAAACACAAATTACCAGTTAATGAAGCCTGCACTGTATTTCAAGAAAAGGATATTGTGTTTGAGTGCATGTGTGTTTGTTTGACACCTGAAGGATTACCACTGCCAAGTAGTTTAAGCAGCACACTCTAAGCTCCACCCTCCTGGAATCATGCTGCAGAAGGCTTGGCTCATCACACCTGGCTTTATTGATATTAGTCTTAGCTCACATTCAGTAGTCCAACCAGCAGGGATAACTGAACCTCAGAACACACCCAGGGCACATAACTACACTCAGATGCACACCCTTTCTCGTAACCTTGCAGAGAAAGCCGAATAATTCCCTCTCTGTAATTTACCTATATGAATCCCAGTGGAAATTTAATGTTTATAAACAAATACACAAACAATTAACCTAACTAATTGATTGAATGTGTGTAGTCAGTCCCTGTCTATTTTCGTAATATCCAACACAGAGCTCAGCACTAACTTGTAAAAGTGGTTGATTACTATGTGGATATACGTCAGCTTTATAATGAAAGTGCAACAGCAAAGAATGTTAAAAAGCTTTATTACAGAAATTGAACAAAATTCTTTGTGAGTTGAATCAGTTTGCACCTTAATTTGTGAAGTTGACGGGTGAGTCGAACTCTTCACCCCATCTCTAAAACAGATGTGTGCACGCGAGTAAATGCATCAATGCACGTTCAGTATTGGTTTCGGTTCTAACTGTATTAGCAAAAAATATTAAATATGTTTTTTCGGGGGTGCACTTATTGCTGTTTGCTGTCCCTATTTATGTTAAAAACTGGTAGCCACTGATAGCAACCAAAGGCCATGATTGATTGCCAATTTCTCGAAATGGTTCCCATGGCAACCTGGCAACAGTTACTGTCGAGCCATGCTCCAAAATGTACACATATCAATCATACAGAGTGTGAGCCATGGTTGAGTATCTGAAATCATATAGTAGGCAGTATGTGTTTTACCTTATAAGCAGAAAAACAGAAAATAGTCAGAGGTCCCATGTTACGCTCAGTTTCAGTCATACTTGTATGTAGCGTTTCTACTAGAATATGTTTACATACATTCAAAGAAAACATTATTTTCTCACACTGTCTGTGCTGTAACACTTGTATTCACCCTCTGTCTGAAACGCTGCGTTTGGTGTCTGTCTCTTTAAGCCCCCTCCTGAATAAGCCCAAGCTGCTCTAATTCAACAGCGTTTCCAGGTCTTCCTTATCTGCACTCTTGGCGTTTTTGCACCGCCATTGCAGCCGGGGGAATAACTGTAATAGCTCTGTGGCTGTCGTTTTTACCTTGATGTAGTGTAGTTTGACATCACAACTTTAAGGAAGTCCTGATGGCTCGTTTGAAGGCACAGTTTCTGTATATGCACTGTGCATTTGTGCAGTGTTTTGATACTTTTACAGTATTTTTAGCACCTATACCTGCTTTATAATAAAAAAAGATACAGAAATATGACTTTATACAATATTGGACCTTTAATAACTCAAAGAAATCATCATCAAAGGCTCGCTGAACACTTCAAGTACGTTTTTTTTTTTATGTTATTAATTCTCACTGTTTCAGTTAGTTCAGAAGTCCCCAGTACACACTTATAAAACACACTCTGCTTCTCTTTCACACTCACTTAAGAGACACGTACACTGTTTATATCAGTCAGTGCGATATCAAACATGCACATTTTGGGATACCTTTCAGTCGTCTCTCTTTCTTATTATCTCATTCTTGCTACCTCCGCTGCTAAGTGCTCTCTCTCTCTCTCTCTCTCTCTAGCTTGGTTTCTGCATGTCATTTAGCCATGCTGTTGGGCTGCTGTGGTGCTTCATGCTGCTTCAGCAGACTGCCTTTAGCTGAGCTGTCATACTCGTTTAGACCTGGCCTGATTCACTAGCACTGCTACTGCTGCAGTCCCCGCTGAGAACAGGGAGGTCACAGTTTGACACTCACCTTACGTAGACTCCATTGTAGGCTATTTACAGGGTAGTACTTTAAAAAGTGGGCCTGGAGGAAATGGAGAGAGCTTTAAATTCCCTCAAAAGGATGTTTGGTTTGTTGAAGCGCTTTTGAGATAAAATAAAAACTTGGAATCTTTGAAGCTTCAGTTCAATCCCTCTGGCAATAGGTGCGTTTACATGGACCAGACTAATTAGCCCAACCAGAATAAAATGTCTCATATAACTATGTCAATCAGAAGAGATGTTAAGTCTTTTCATAAATTGTTTACACAAATCGTTTCTCTCTGGTTAAAATGAATATATTCTCTCTGTGCTTGTTTGCCCCACGTGGGGATAACATAGGGTGACGAAGGGGACTCCAGGGGCCGCACATGACATGCTGTTTCTGCACATCTCTCTCTCTGCTGATTTTGACAAGGAGTTGTTCATAACTTCAAAAATATTTAGCGCTCTATTTGTGCTTCGTTCTTATGTGAGTGCTCTGATTAATGAATGTTTCTATTGATTTCGAAACTGCAGCCTTACATAACATTGTTACAGGCTGAATCAGGGAGTCACTGGAAAGGAGCAACTGTCTGTCGCTACCAGCAGCAGTAGTCTGCATACGAGACATTTAGGGGACGTCGTTAAAGTGTCAAGTCTCCCGATAGTTTAGGGAACATCTGTATTTTGTAGCTGCGGAAAATAACCTGTGTTACACTTGCATCACTCACTACTAAAGTGTCATGACAGTGGGAACATCTTCTTCCCTCTGTTTCATTCCTGGCAGATCACATGCTCCACGGTGAGCAGAACCACTCTGCGCAGGTCAAAAAAATACATATTCTGATTAAATGCTTTGGTGCATGTAAACACACATCTTTTCAGATCACTTTATTCAGCCTCAAGGTGGAATCTCTTATCAGATTGATGTCAGTCGGACTGATGAAAGACTGTCCATGTAAGAACAGCTACTGCAACCTGCTTATTTTAAGAATTTCCCTCGGTTTTGTGTTGAATGTGAAAGGTATGTGTTTTGTTGTCAACCAGCTCAATCTCAACTATTCCTCTTGATGGTATTTAGGTCACATTATAGATATTTTGTGGTGTAAAACAGGTCTTATTAGCTTGCCACTATCTCTCAGGCACATGCCATGTATGGTACAACAGATTTGGTCTATGGAATGCCGGAAATACGTAAGAATGAGGAAAGAAAAGAAGACAACTTGTTGACTAGTTGCCGCTGTTGTGCCAATTCTGCCCTTTTTTTCAGGTCACCAATACTCTCAGTATGAGATAAGTGCTTATGAAACCACAGCTGACATTATTTAAGCTGCTGTAAATGTCAATGTGTATGCATCTTCAGAATCTCTCCAAACTCCACCATGATTATTTTTTTTTTTACCTGTTTCTGGCATTTCACCGCAGCTTCTTTGTCATTCATAAACATGTCATTAAATGTCATTTGCTGCTTATATGTCACCGTATGCTGCTCTAACCTTCAAGCTCTACACACACTCCACACACGCTTACATTCATGTGTTAAGTTGTTGCAATCGCTGCTTTCTCACTGTGTGTCTTTCTCTCATTTTCTCATTCTATTCTGTTGGGCCATCAGATGCTGCAAGGTGCCACCATGCAGCAGTTACAGCAAGTGCAGGTGCAGTCACAGGGCACACCCATCACGGTAAACACACATGCTCACATGCATTTATATGTTCACTAACCTCTCTCACACACACACAGGCCACTACGTGTTGCCACAGCCCTGTAGGTGACCGCAGCCTACATGCTCTGTCCTGCTCAGGTGACTGAGGCCTGTAGGGGTGAACCCAGCATGAGATCAGGTGGCCTCTCCTAGATAGTGTGACAGACAGGAGACAAAGAGAGGTCTCGAAGGCTGCATTGTCGTCTCATGTGCCCACATCTTAGTACCTGCCTGATGATCTTTAACAGACTTTCAAAATTTAAGAAAACAAGTTTCATGGTGCTGGTTAAAATCTTATTCCCAGGAAGTTAGTGATTTCCTGGTCCTTTGTGTCAGTCATAAACTACATGCCTGTACCAGTTGTTGCTCAGCAACTAATGCGTAACTTCTGTCTGTCTTTCTTTTTCTTTGTTTCTTCTTTTCTCTCTGTTAGAGTGCACCTGTGGCCATGCAGGTGAGTGAGGGCCAGCAGGTACAGATTGTCCAAGCTGCCCAGGGTCAAGCCCAGACAGCTCAACCCCAAGGCCAGACCATGCAGGTCATGCAGCAGATCATCACCAACACAGGAGAGATCCAGCAAATCCCGGTAAGAAAAAAAATGAAAAAGCTGAAACAACAGAGTGGGGAGGAACTGATGATGGAGCAAAGAAGCTAAAACTGTGGATAAACTCGCCAAGTTTTTAGATAATAATCCATTCTCCACCATTTGATGTAAATCATCAAACGTGAGTTTTGCAAAGTTGTTAATTCACCAGCGGAAAGTGAATGATTCTCGTTACTGTTGTCCAGAGAAGGAAAATGGCTGTGACCTCTGTGTTGGAATGACCTTTGCTCCAAACCAAACTTTGTCTCCCCCTTGTGTTGGTCGACTGCAGGTGCAGCTAAACACGGGCCAGCTACAATACATCCGTCTAGCTCAGCCTGTGTCTGGAGCACAAGTGGTCCAAGGACAGATTCAGACTCTTGCCAACACCCAGCAGGTAATCACAGTAGCAACAAAAATAGCATCTATAAAGCAAAATATCTAATAACCAAGTATTTTACATACTTAAATTTAACTTGTTTTGTTTTCAGATCACACAGGCAGAGGTACAGCAAGGACAGCAGCAGTTCAACCAGTTTACTGATGGACAGGTAACAAATGCAACGAACATATCCAGTGTGGCAAAGCTGTTTATCTGGATAGTCCATGCACAGATAGTTTAGAGAACATTTGTAACATTGTCACCAGCCTATTAGTCGAGATTCAACAATTAAACTGACTCATTTTGTCTCAGTTGAACTATTCACTCAAGCTATGCTGTATAGGTTGAGTGAATAGTTCAAGTTCAGCTAAATTATTATGAGAGTATAGGTATGCTCATGAATTGTCACACATACTCCAAAGATAATCTGTTAAACATCTGCTGAAGAAAGAGAAACAGCTGAATTGTCGAATCTCTGTGCACTGTAATAGAAAAAGGAAACAGAATATTTAACTTTCATACCAGCACAGATATCTATACATGATGAGAAAAAAGATAAAAAGTAAAAATTAACATAAAGTCAAATAAAATAAATAAATGATGTAATGAGAATAATAATGATAGAGGGATCATGTGTAGCTTTGTGAGATGAGGGTCTGGAGGATATACTAAATGAACTAAAGTATAATTCAAGCCATCCATCCAATAGAGTACTAAATAAAGGGAACACAGCCCGTTCACGTCATGTGTGTCTCAAGATTTAGAGAAAGATGGGTATTTTACAAACAGTGTTCAGTATGACCTTCCACAATTTTTGTACCTCATTGCAAACTCATGAAAGATTAAATGCAGCTCCCTCCATGGAGAAAGTCTGAAGCCACAGTCCCTCTTTCAGCTGATCGGTGTCTTTTCAATTTGTTGCTATCAGCCCTTTAGCTGTTGTGCATTTTGTGGTTGTTTGTCATGTCTGGACCAGTTTCCTTCAACAGTGTCAATATCATGCATAACTAAATTTGACCTCAAATTAACCAAGAAAACTTTCAAGACTGTACCAGCCAAGACTGGCAGCATTAAAAGTGAGTTGCAGATTAATAACATCAGACAGAAAACCACAAATCAGAATTGGACACAAATGCAATGATAAAATCATAAATAAAATCCTTAATGCAGTCAGATAAGATATTTAATTTCAGAAACAGCCTAAATAGCACCGTGTATAAAACCATGTAATCAGATGTCATCCCATTAAAGTTCACCAACACCTGGACCTTCAGCCTCTCTTGTCTCTCTCTGTTTTACAGCAGTTGTATCAGATCCAGCAGGTGACGATGCCAGCAGGACAGGAGCTGACCCAACCGATGTTCATTCAGTCCACAAACCAGACAGCTGACGCACAGGTCACGCAGGTCAGCACTGAATGAGCCCAACCAGGAACCTTTTTCTCCACACACACAACACGCATACCAGCCCATGTGATGCCGACAGATGCCACCGATTTCGTCAAGGGACTCTTGATAAACTTGATTTCAAGCACTGCCCATGTAGATGGGGCACCTGAAATCTTGTGATAAATTTAGTGCACTGGTTAAAAAAAAGGGACACTGATTGACTCTAAAAATTACACGTTAAGTTGCATCCATGCTTTGAACTTTCTGTACTTGTTACCCACATCCACAGTGAATATATGCATCAACTGCTGCAGTCCCTGACACCAGTGTCTCCACAGACCAACTCTGTTTATCATCTCATGTTCGAGCCTGAAACATTTTTCAAACATTAAGTTTGCTTTGTTCCTGTTGCCTTCCTTTCTGCTCTGTATTTGGTAATCAATTGGAAAAGTGTTCGTCTCTCTCTACATGACCTGCTCCTGGCATATCTGTGGCTCAAAGTGGCCATGGGATTCTTCACCTCCTGCTTTCTTTCTGGAAAAATACAAATCATTCTCTCTTTACTGTTTTCCATGTAGTTTGACAGATGAAATGAAGCCATATACCTCAGATATCACTTTTTACAGCAAGTCAGTCAAAGAGATTTTGAAAAGAGGTTATAAGGTTCAGTGAAAAATTCATGTATTTTCTCTTTTGTGTTGTGTTCCACATTGACGACGAAGCATGACTTTATGTTTTAAGGGCTTCACACTGTATAGGTTAACTGTGTATGTGAGGGTGTGTGTGTTTGTATTTCAAGCACACACCCCACAGTCATCTTTACTATTCCTTTCATTTACTCTTCCTTCACAACGCTGTCTTTAGAGCAGGGAATCTCTTCTCTGCCTCTATGCAGTTTTACACATCCCTCTCTACTCGGGTGGTTTTGGAGTCTTGTGCCCTGGTTTAAGTCTCATGTACAAACACATGACTCCGTCTGGAGCATAAAACAAAACACCCTTTTTATAGAACTCTCCTTATTCCCCAATACAAGTGTTTTTCCTCTGGTTTTGAGATGTTTTGCCTCGTATCTTCCCCCTCATTTTTTGTACAGTAATGATTATTATCAATGTTGTTATTGTTGTTTTTGCATGTAGTTTAAACTGCCAGCATGACATGCAATAGATAGGTACAATTTTATTTTCGACGTTCCTTTTTGTAAACAAACTTTGTTTGTGAGAAAAAAAATAAAAAAAGATAACTTGTCTAAGAGTCATGGTATTTTTCTGAGTTTGTGTCATGGAGTGCTAATCTTTGTTTTTGTTGTTTGTTTGTAGGTGAATTAAGCGCATTACTAGTGTGTGTGGAGTGTAGACAGGGAGGCAGGAGAGAAATGCAACAGCACGCCAAGAGATAAGACTTGAACCATCCCAGTCAGCATCCAACTGTACTTCCAGGTAGACACAACCCACTACCAGAGCCCAAAATATCCTTATTGGTCTCATAGTAACCTTTATCCAATGGGTATGAAGTCAAGACTATATCATCAGAGGAAATGTATCTTTAATCAGTGCTGGCCGATACAAGGTAAATCAAATATCGCAGTATTTTTGACTGAATACCTTGATCTTGATATTGCGACAATATTGTAATTGTGTAAAGACCAACAGAACAGCTTGAACAGTCTGAAGTTCAGAAAGTTACATCACTTTATTGTAACGCAGCCTTTAAAACCAGGAAAGACCACAGAGAGATATTACAGTATCTAAAATCTAAGACAATATTTCGTCTGATATCACAATAATATGATATCGATATATTACCCAGCCTCTAATTTGTATGTCCAAGACTCCTTTTTATAATGAACACAGGAAAATACTGCTTGTTTCATCTGTCAGTGTGAGGCTTGCGCTGTTTTCCCAAATGGCCACAGGAGGGCAGCACTGATCTAACAAACTGTAAGTGCCTCTGATGTGCTGTATTAGGGCACCTGATTTATTGCAGAACACACAGGTCTACAACTTTTCACCAGGAGCATTGTTTAAGAAGCAAAGACAGCGGCA
Source organism: Epinephelus moara (assembly GCF_006386435.1). NCBI lineage: Eukaryota > Metazoa > Chordata > Actinopteri > Perciformes > Serranidae > Epinephelus > Epinephelus moara. Next base: position 16,645,418 of record NC_065527.1, read on the forward strand.
AAAATGTGCAATCAATATGTGCCCACGTTGCACCCAAACCGGACTATATGAACACCACTAATCTTGTTTCTGCAACCTTCCTCGAGTGCTGGAAAAGCTTCGTGTGCTACAAAAGGGCAAGCGGTTAACAATAGAGTCACGAGTTATTTGGCTGGAGACTGCTCAGCTCCTGCGAGATCAGACTGCATTCCTTATCCGACCTAAATCTTAAAAGGAAGAGAAGTAATTATGGTGGAACAGAAAATTAGGCAGACAGAGAGATGCAGGTGGCTCATAATGTCCCACTTTACACCAAGTTAAAGGTCTTGCTTTCAACATTTTGTCAGAGTTAAAAGTCAAAGCTCAAAAGTCGTAGATGTGTTTTTTCTCCGCCACACATATACTCTAAGTGAACGCTAACGACACAATTATCTGGTTCAGCCACAGTAGTCAGAGCCACACGTAAACATTAGTCTGGGGCTCTTTCTTAATCGACTTAATCACCGAACAATAACAGCATTAATGAGTGCAGACTCATGCTCGGCTCTCTCTAATAAGAGCAGCGAGGATTGTGAGAATGTTTGAGCTTAAGTCAAGCATGAAAAGGATTGTGTGGTGGTATTTTTCTTGGCCCGGCTCGTCTGGTCAGATCAAGGCAACCTGGGCCGGATGGATTGGGGCTGACTGCCTTGGCTGCAGTCTGGACCTTGTGATTGGGCCACAACACCAGTTGGTCTCACTAAGTTTAGGGACAAACCCATAACAGGAGTGGACATTCACTTTGTGTTTGATCCTCCTCTCTCTCTTGCTGAGGTGTCAGGACAGCTTCTTGAAATCACCATCAAAACACAATGCAAGCTTTTCCCAGGTGCTGGCATTTCAGTGTTGTGTAAGAATAATGACAATTCAGTGAAACTCTCTTATCGCTTATCTCCTTTCATAAGAAGGTCAGGGTGCGTGATCATCAACAGAACATTGTATCTGTTTAACAATGACAAAGAAAGACCTTAAAAACAATTAAAATCCTCATCCCCCAAAAAAAGTTTGTTTATAAGTGTATAAAGTAGTTTGATTCTAGTCAAAAAAAGACTGAATGTATGTCCATGTTTTAATTCAGAATAAAGATGCTGTTAGTTCTTATAATAAAAACAACTTAGTCTGAATCGATTTAAAAAAATAAAACTAGATATATTCTTTGCCCAATAATTAACACACACTTTGCTCTCCAAAAAAAGAAATAGATTTATTTTAATTTACAAAGAAGAGAATATATTTTGCTAAAGCACCACAGCTGCTGACATGGAGCCTTGAAGGTGAGCCCAACAGTTCAGTGATGACCTCCTTAAAGCTACAGTGAGTAACTTGTTTAATCAAATATTAAGGAAATATTAATATCTACCACTGTATCCTGACCGTAGTACATAAGGTATGTAATGCCGCTGTCAATCATGTCAATCACTGCATGTTAACTGCGGTCAAACTGTCAAACTATGCAGCGCTGATCAAATATGAATCAACGGCATTGCCTATTTCTCACCTGAAATATTTACATTTCTTAGTGTACTGTTTAGCTCTAAAATGAGAACGTTTGCCTGGCGTTGTGTGGTGCTTCATTTTTGGCTCAACTTGCAAACTTTTGCAGCACACTGGTGCAGTGGTTAGCATTGTCGCCTCACAGCAAGAGGGTTCCTGGTCTGAACCCAGGGTGGGGGAGCCCTTCTGTGCGGAGTTTGCATGTTCTCCCCATGTCAGTGTGGGTTTTCTCCAGGTACTCCAGCTTCCTCCCACAGTCCAAAGACATGCAGGTTAACTGGTGACTCTAAATCGCCTGTAGGTTTGAATGTGAGTGTGAATGGCTGCCCTGTACCCCACCTCTCGCCCAATGTCAGCTGGGATAGGCTCCAGCCCCCCAACGACCCCCAACAGGATAAGCGGTTACAGTAATGAATGAATGAATGTTTTCAACTTGCGGCTTAACAGTGCACTAAAGTATGTTTCCAAAAACATACGAGACGAGAAATAGGCAATGCAGTAACAGAATCTTCATCCATATTTGATCGGCACTGCCTAGTTTGACAGTTTGCATGCAGTTCACAAGCAGTGATTGACATGACTGACAGCTGCGTTAGAGACTCCTCAACTCTGATTAGTTGTTTTCCAGCAGCTGTGGTAGATTTGAGCAAATGCCATTAGAGACACTACAAGGAGTAGGAGGGACATGATTTTTGTCTCATGCACTACTATGTGGATGTAGTGACAGTTTCAACAAACATGACAAAAAGTTATGTACATACAAGTTAACAACTGTAGCTTTAATACACCACCGTCCAAATCATTCAGGTTCATTCAGGACAACTTTATGTTCACAAGGCAAAAACCACCCCAAACGAATCCTTGAGGAAGACTCTCTCTGGTCTGAGCACTTTCAGAATCTCTTCTTTCTTTCTTCAGATACAGAGGGATTACTTTTCTGAGTTAATAAATGATGTTGATCAGCCTGAGGTTTCTGATGTGGCTTTTACTGATCTTTTTTTTACCCTGATTACTAATCTAGCCACACTCCCCTCTCCTCTCTCATCTGTATGTTTTAAAATCAGTCCTGTTATAGCACTTTTTAATATTACTGCTTGTGTGTGTTGGCTCAGTCTTTTTATAGCTCAGACTTTTATGGGTTAGGGTTGTTTTTGCCTGACGGAAGTGAGGTAGTGTCTCCGCTGCAGTCCCCTCCACCCCTCTAAATGGCTGTCAGTAACACGCCGCATACTCTTAGCAGGAGCGTGCTCTGTCAATGCTGTAAAAGCATTAAGAGCGGTAGTTAGTTACAAAGGATCTTTTGACTGGTCATGAATGGACCACTTAGTGAGTTAGTGTAATTTCCTGACTTGGTCATGAACGTAGTGTTTGACACTTACATGTTGCAGAATGGCCGATTGATTAACACAGGAAAACGACCTCATGTCAGTTGACATTTTCAGCGCCTACATGATGGTTGGTGTGTGCTGCTCAGCAGAGGTTCCTGTTCCAAACACAACACTGTTTGGCACAATGTTATTTCATCTCTCCAAAGACTATTAACAGACGTATCACAACAACATTAACCCAACACAACGTACACTATGTCAACAATTCAGCCCCCTCCTCTCTCCTCTCTTAGCCCCTGTGATGTTTTCCATTTAGAAACAACTGTTATAGAGGAGGAAACAGATGAAAAGGAGAAAAGAGATTAAATAAAGGCAAACAAGAGTGCGGTCTGGGAAAGCCATTAAGTGGCGTAAGTAAATGTCCAAGTGCGCAGCGGAAATAAAAGGTTGGTGGGGGTCAGACGCAGTGAGTTTGTACTCTACTATGTGTAGCGCACAATTGCTGATGTGAGTATTTTTAAGTTCCCATAGATTCCCTGAGTGGCTGTCGACTCCCGGAGCTCAGCGGGCTCTTTGGGGCGTGAGTGAATGCTTGGAGTGAGGAGTGCAGTGGAAAAACAACAGCGAGGGGAGAGGTGGGTGTGAAGGGAACACAACAGCCGCGTCCAAACACTGGGCCCCAGTAGTCCGCTCTGGGTCATCCCCAGCTGTAATTCCACCCTGAGTGCCACCAGCTCTGTGTACCAGAGTGAGTGAGCCCTTCCTCATGGTTGGGTAGTATACATTCGTACATTCAACCGCCCTTTCCACATTCATAGTTTACAGTCTGACCTTGCTCAGCTGTTGTGTGTTGTCACGGGCAGTCTTTATCCCAGAGGGCCACGTTGGATCCTCTGCTCAGCTCTTAGTGTTGATTACTGGGTGAAAGTATCACAGGAGCACGGCTGGTACTGTTATAGAAAGAGGGGGTGCATGGTTTTGCCTCAGTGAAACTTTGATGTAAATCCCTGAGGATACTAGCAGGGCTGGCCTGTCCATCGACACCTTCCTACTTAGTGGCCTCGCGGTTTGGCCTGCAGAGAGGAAACCAGGCTAACAGAGAGCGGGTTGTGGTGGGAGATCCCCCGTACAGGATGGCGCTGTGTTGATGTTTAGATTTAGTACCTCCCCCTTTCATCGTGGGGTGGTTAGGCTCCGCAAGACTACAGTTAGATGACCTTCCCAGATTAGATCCCCTGTCCTTTATCTTTCTGTCATTTACTTTACATTATTACTCCAAGTACGCAGAAATTTACACCTCTGCTAAAAGGCCCAGCCCTTACTTCTTCACCAGTTACACGTAAATTCACTTTTAAGTTTTATTTATGAATTAAATATCAGCTGTTTATGTGCTTCTCAACTGATCATAATCCAAATATAGGTTTTACTAATATATTTCCAAACACATATTTAAAAGCTAGAACAGCACCATATATATGTCTGGATATGTTTCCAGAACTGTCAGAATTATGTCAAAATATGGTTGTGCCGTGCTAGAGCCTCATCATCTCAAATGTGCATTTATTATATACTTCTAAACAAAATATTTCACATACTTAAAGGGACAGTTCACCCCAAATCAAAAATATGATTTAATTTTTTTATTTTTTTTTTACCTGTAGTGCTGTTTATCAGTCTAGATTGTTTTGGTGTGAGTTGCCGAGTGTTGGAGATATCGGCAGTAGAGATGTCTGCCTTGTCTCCAACACAATGGAACTATATGGCACTCGGCTTGAGGTGCTCAGTGTGCCAAAAAAACCTTAGCCCGTTGAGCCCGTTTTTACCGTTTGTTCCTGCACCAAACACGCACCAAAAGTGATGACAATATTCAGGAAAAAGCATTGCATAAATTGTTTATCATAAGTCTGGTTTTATTTGGTCGACCAACACAATTTAAAACTGGTATATAGTTGAAGTTCGCACTTTCGACACGAGTTGAAATGGAGACTCAGCGAGGCTGCATCTTGCTGCTACGTCATCTTAAATCAGTCATATGATTTGGACGCACTGGCACATCTGTGGACTCCAGAGGGTTAATCAACTATCAAAACTGTTGGTGATTCATTTTGTTTCGATTGATTCATTGATTAACCTACTAATTGTTGCAGCTCTACTTTCAATACACGAGATCCATTTGGAAAATATCACATTAAATTTCAGATCAGTTTTTCATGTTAACAAGCCACGGGTCTGTATTAAAACATTGCTGTAAGAAGTGCAGCTGTCAGCAGCTGATTCTATTTTATAGCCGTCAGTGAGTCCATCAGTCAGCATGTGGGATGCTAAGTAAAGAGTTAAGGATTAGTATGTTAAGTTATGTAATGCAGCGGGCCCTGGGAATAATGTCTAGATTTGTGACTTGTGAGCGACTCCAGCCACATTCCCTCATGTCATTCCACAGACCTGCATGTTCCATAAACTGCAGCCGCCACAATGGACAGGAACACACATAGTTAGCATGAGTCACCTGCCTCTGCCGTTTGTTGTGGAACACTGTTAGACTTTCACAATCCTGAACGCATGTCTACGGTAGATTGTCATTTCCTTCATTAGATGCAGAAAACGGTGTGTATTTTTATTCAGGAATAACATTCATGTATTATACTTAAATGCTGCCAGTGAAGAATGATTCACTCAAGTGGGGGATGAGAGATGTGAGCGATGAGGTCCCGGAGCAAGAGAGCAAATTTGTTTCTCCAAACTACTCATTTCTTTTCCTCCTCAGGAATTTCACTTCCAGCACATCTAGGTTTACATTCAAGTGCTTCTGTTTAGCTGAATACTACCTCAAAAACACATCATGAATTACTTTGGTGTTTGCTGATGTCACTGTTGGTGGTCAGATGATACGCCGAGGCCAACGGGAGTTTGGGGACCACCTCAATAATGCATTCCTCGGAGGCCCTTCTGACAGGTGATCTCTCCACAGAGGGCTGTGCTCCATAACCCCAGTATTTGTGTCATAACCACAAGCTCTCTGTGTGTGTCACAGTTATAGATTTAGAAAGCTCTGTCCACTGACGTGCTGTCGCTGTGTCCCCCAGCACCTGTCTCTGCTGTCCCAAACACCTATAGCCATGGATGCAAGCCCCCTCCCACAATAAACACAAGTGACATTCTCATTTCAGAGGGAAGACAAAGGAAACTTCTGTAACTTCAGATCACCCACCATTAATAACTATGTTTTGGAAGGCTTAGAAAAGGTAGATCTGGGGCACTTGGAACAGTGTAAACTACTCTCTGGACAAGTTATAATACCCTGAACAAAAATTTAAATGCAACAATTTTGCATTCAGATTAAAGTTAAAGATCTAAGATATTTTCACGCACTCAATGGATAAATTTCTCACAAATTTTGGTCACAGGTTTGTTAAAATCAGTGTTGGTGCGCACTTCTCCTTTTCCAAGATCATCCATCCACCTGACAGGTGTCACATATCAAGATACTGATTAAACAGCGTCATTACGACACAGGTGTGCCTCCGGATGGTCACAATGAAAGGACACAAACGTGCAGTTTGATCACACAACACAATGCCACAGATGCTGCAAGACATTGTGACTCGTCATAGTGACAAAAGCACAGGTGTGAATAATGAGATGAACAATGGCTGAATTCCATTTAGCTGCTTTTTTCCTCCAGGTTCCTGGTCTTGTGCATGCTCGCTCACCATCACTCTAATGCCTGGTTCACACTACATGATATCAGCCCGATTCTAGCCCGTCGCAGCGTCGTATGGTCTCAGCATGGATCGTGAACGACAATGAGTGTCATACACGATAATCTATCATTTCATCTCGTGTAGTGTGTCATAGTAGACGACAACGGATGCCACGTCAGGGACGCCTAATGTTTGATTTTCTTTTTGGCGTTCATGACTGCTCCCGTCACAGCCGTCACTTTGACAAATAGGAACACAGAGCGATCTGCTGCCATAGAAACAACTGTACGACAACAACACCCCAGGGGTTTTGATATTTCCTCTAGGCATGTTACCACACAGTGTAAAAAAGGGAAAAATGATGGTGTGAAACAGCAGAGGCACTTTATCAACCCGCTGAGTTAACGTTACTGTCATTAGCATCAAGCTAGCAAAGAATGTTATTTCTTCATAATGGAGACGGACATAAAGTAAGAAAATTTAAAAAATAGTGGCTTTTACTCACCACAACTGCAGAGGCTACCAGCTTCATTTGAAACAGACTACATTATAAACGGGCCGTTATTTATTATTCCCTCTGTGTTTTTATATTTTTACTTTTTCTCCGATTCTGTTTGCCTTGATAAAGGTAATGTATCGTGCCATCATTTCAAAATCAACACTTCCTTTATCTGTTTCAAATTAAAAGCCCCATATAACCTCGGCTGAGAGAATCCCTTCATTTTCTAAATAGGCTTTTATTGTGAAACACTTGCAGGAACTTGTTGTGGGGGATTCAGTATCTTGCATTTTTGCGTACAGTACTTCAAATATATTGCTCCTCCCATCTGGTGGCACTTTTCACGTTACTACAGTTACATTTCAGCTGGCACATGAACAGACACAGTGACGGAAATAATAGTAATAATAATAATAAAAATAGGACAAGAATAACCCGATGACATCACACACGTAGTGACAGACGACTGGGGATGATTGGTGTGGACCATCGTGTAGTCCGTCATGTCTGTCGGCCAAGTCACGGCCCGATTTTTTTGTCTCCACAATCGCCTAATGTGACATAGTGACTGTCAGAACATAGAAATGTCATGTAATGTGAAGCAGGCATAACTGGAACACCTGAATAGAACAGAGCCATCATCCGTCTTATATGTACCACCTGTGCTTTTCCTGCTATGACAAGTCAAAGTGTCTGCTGTGAGTCAGGCCTGTTGGCATGCTGACTGCAGATATTCCAACAGAGCTGTTGCCTGTGAACTGAATGTTCATTTCACCACCATAAACCATCTCTAATGTTGTTTACGTGAATTTGGCAGTACATCCAACAGGCATCACAACCATAGACCATGTCTAACCACACTGGCCCAGGACAGCTAATGCAACTACTGGTTTGAATGTCCGCACAAACCGTCAGATACCGACTCAGAGAAGCTTATCTGCGTTCTCATCATCCTCACCAGGTTCTTGACCATAGGTCTTGGCGTGACAGCAGTTCATCATTTTAAGTGACCTAAGGATGCAACTGCTCACCTTCAATCGCATCCAGCAGTTTGGAGAAGTGTCCTCTTTACAGATAAATCCAAATTTTGTGTGCCCCATGGTGGGGTGGGTTTATATGGGCTGGCACAAGCTACAGACAACAAACACATGCATTTTATTATTGACAATTTGTGACCAAAAAATATACATTTCTGTGAAATCCTATTACATGTCTTTTTTCCCTCAAGATAAAACTGCCCACTTTAGATTGGCTTTCATTGTGACCATCCAAAGGCACTCCTGTGTAGTAATGATGCTGTTTAATCAGGATCTCGATATGTCACACCTGTCAGGTGGATGGATGATCTTGGAAAAGAAGTGCTCACTGACATGGGTTTTAAAAATTTGCGACCCGAATTTGCGAGAAAAAGTCTTCTGTGTGCATAGAAATGTCTTAGATCTCTTAAACCTGTGAAAAATAGGGACAGTGTTTAAGTTATTGTTCAGTATATGTTTTTGGAAGGCTTCAAAAGTAGATCTGGGGCACTTTGATCTTTATAAACGACTACCTGGGTCCTTTGTAATAGTTCTGGAGAATTTAGGTGCATATGCACAAGCAGCAGTTCTTAAGTTACCAATTCTCTCAGAAATGTCAATCTTCCGGGAAAGCTGCATGAAAAAGAAAATCACCGTGTGGTCATCCTCTCACCGTGCACCCCTCTCTGATTTACCCATCCCGTCCTCGCCTCTCTCCAACGCTCCTCTGTCTCCACAGAGGGAGCTTTTCATCTTTGTCAGCGTTTACAACCCAGATGCAAACATCGGCAAGCGTTTATTTGGCCTCTCTACACACTTTCGGAGTTGGTCGTCCGCGATTTGTTGACATCATACTGATGGTCTTCACTTCTGCGCGCTCCACCCCGCCTGCCACCGGAGCAGAGGAGCGCTGGACCGGAGGGGCGCACAAGTAGGGGAGAGCAGGCTGATGTTAGCGAGTGTGGCGAGTCTCACTCTGCCAATACAAACTATAGAAACATCCAAGACCAACTTCACGATAGGCTGTAGTTGGATATAGTTGTTTTGGACACAGATCCACTGCAGGAGCATTGCGCTCGCTGGCTTACCAGTGATTCCTTAGTGATTTCTGATTGCACGTTTCAAGTGTATTTATGGTAATAGATGCTTCACTTGATTGAGGTCAGTTTGGGCTGTTTGTGCAAAGCGATGGCAGGTATTTGACTGTGTTGTTGGAGTTGGTGAACGTTTTATTACTTCTCTGCACCCCGCTGATTACTTCTCACATCTGACTCTCAACAATGATCGCTGAAGGTCACGTTTCACCGCGACGCACTTGTCCAAGTATTGTGCATCTTTTCTTTAGCGACCGTGATTTGATTTACAGATAACTTTTAAATCTTATCCAAGCAAACCGAGACTGAAACAAAGCAGGAATGATATTTACTCATGTGTTTTGACCGGTAGACTAGTTTTAGTCCACTTTACAGGCGAGAGAAACCGGACTATGAGTTGGTTAAAACTTTGCTGTGCGCTCCTGCGGATGATCCAGTGAAAAGTGTCAAATCATATGTAGTGTAATCGTGCCAGCCTGAAGATGTTAGGAAGTCCGTCAAATAACGGCGGCATCAGGATGCTGGTGCCCCCGGCTCCGAACGACGACAGACGGGTAGAGTTTGTGGCTCTCACCGCTGTTCACACGGAGAGGAGCGAGCCGTCCACCCCGGAGCGCGGGCACCCGTCTCACCGCACGGGTCTGCTGGGCACCCCGCTGCCCGGGCCGCCTGGACCTCGGGCCAACTCTTCTGCTTCAAGCAAACGCTTTAGGAAGTTGCAAAACTGCCTGTACAACGTGCTGGAAAGACCAAGAGGATGGGCATTCATCTACCATGCGTTCATGTAAGTGTTTGTTTTTATTGTGACCAAATTACGCACAGTTAAAATTCCACATTTTTTTCCCCCAATAACAACTTTTTAAAGTGTCCTAAAGTTAGTGAGTGGAGCTACACGCTGCGAGAAAGGCTACTTTGACTTGTTTCCAATCATGTGTTTTGATCAGTATATATGCCAGCAGTCATTTGATAAATTTTCCAATTAACCAAGCAGAGTTGCTTATGCGGCAATTAGCGCGATCACATGCCATACATCATCACAACACGGGGTCCCCTGTTCAATTTCCTCTTGTCTCTGTCTGATTAAATCATCATGAAGATCCTGGATATTAAATTGAATTTGTCCAAAACCGCAGGGAGTAATTGGCATTTTCAAAAATCAAAATTCCCTTGTAAACATTTTGATGCCTGCTGATAGCCATACTTTGAAATGACTCACTTAATATTTCCTGCAAGTTGGCATGTTTGACTAATGAGTTTAAAATGGTGGAGGTGTGAATGATGCACTGGAAAGGTTTGTAATGACAGGAAGTGACAATTAACATCCGTTTTCTCATGTGTGTGGGAGTGTAAGTATGGTTACAACTTTATTTAGACAGGACTTGTTTGTTTCAGCATTTTCTGACAAGTGAAGTATAATAATAATGCATTAAAGGAACACTTTACCCACAAAATGACCATTTGTATATCACTTAGTCATGCCGCGTTACCTTGATTTCAGGGAGAAAACTTTGTGTTTCTCGCATGTGTCCAATCAAAATGGGTAACATTTTAATTTATGGATTGGGGATCACGTTTAACAACAGCAAAACTATGTGAAAACATCTGTTTATGAACTCTCACACAATGCGTGCAGTCATTTATCCAATTGTATGCTCAGTACTTCCCAAACATATGCATGTTTGCAAACTAAATAAAGAAATATTATTGGAGAAGAGAGCACTTTCAGTTTTAAATAGCAAGGTTTCAGTGAATAGGAAGTACTGAGCAGATGACTGGATAAATGAGACTTGGCTTAAACTAAACAAGTTGTGTGAGAGTTTGTAAACAGATGCTTTAATATAGTTTTTCTGTTGTTAGATGTAGTCCCAATAAATCAATATGTTCGCCTTTTTCGGTTTAGGCATGAGAGAAAAACAAAACTTTCTCCGCAAAACCAAGGTAACATGGCATGACTAATTGATTTACAAATAGTCACTTTGCGGGTGAAGCATTCTTTTAAAGAAGGACTTGAACCTGTTCTGAACCCATTACGTGACAGCTTTTTAACCAGATGAAGAATAATCTCAACAATTAAACACATGCACTGAAGCAACTCCCTCTTATTGTACAAAGTATTCTGTCAGGGCTTTGAAGTGTCCGTGTACCATATGTTCTATACAATATGTAAACACTGGAAAACTATGAGCTCACTGGTAGCAATGCCTGTTCAGCTCAGAACTAATATGTGAAACACACAGCACTTACTCCTCCAATCCAAACTATACTGAATTGTCTTTTAATTAAATATGCACCTGTTTTAGATTCAAATTTAACCTCTTTAATGACTCAAAAAATAATCGGTGTGCTTGGTTTGAATGGTAGGCCTAAGCGTCTCATTAAAAGTCAAAGTTCACGCACTGAATATTTATCGTGTCATTATATGTCTTTTTAAGTGAAGCCCAGGACAGTTGTGCACCAGCAGCTGTCCTCCAGCTGCGTCTGGCACATAGTGGACAGAGCATTATGTGTGGGAGCTCCTTGGACCCGGCTGTGCTTTCCATGTCGTTGTTTAGACAAGTGCAGCAGTCTCCCTGCCAATGCCATCATGTGTTTATAGCAAAGGGAAATCCCACTGCAAAGCTTCTCATACGTGCTCTCATCATGTACCATCGGCACATTAGTGAGTGCAGATCAGCATGTCTCAGTTCGTCCTTCAGCTCTTTCACTTCTCTGTTTCTGTTTCTTCCTTTTCCGCTCCCAGGGGACTACAAACGAACTAATATGTTATTTACCACTTCCACCCTGTGTGTTTCTCAATAAGAGCGATGGCCTTTATAGGGTAGTTGCGGATGACATTCTCCATGACATTACTGGGTGTCAGAGTGGATGGCAGCTCTGCCATTGTTGTTATTTCTCTGTCAGAGAGGCAGGGCAGGCGCTCTGAGGTGCCCAGATCATGTTTCAGATGCCACGGCCTCCAAGACGGAGACTTTGGAAGTGAGCCGCCACTGTGATGGCCTGTTTTATATCACCGTCTCACAGATTGCAGAATGTACCTGAGACTAAAATCTTTTCAAAAATCACTGTGCTTTGACATGATGCGTGTTGAGTGTGCATATGTCTGGCTGACGGCATCATTCCCATGATACTGCATCACCCTGAGCTGTGCATTTATTTTGATTAATTACATGTGAGGCGCTCACCATGCTGAGAGCTGTACCATGTGTGAGGGAAATTCATTGTACAACCAAGCTCAATTAAGGCGGCGTTGATCTATTGTAATTAAATTGAGCCATACACTGCTGTGTAGGGCGCTGTGCTAACTTCCCTCGATCCTTTAATTAGTCCTGCATTGTAATGGGGGACGCTGGAACAGATGCGTTGCTTCCAGAGAGCCTCTCGTCACAGGTGTGTGTTAGAGCGCGTATGGGAAAAGGGTGAAGTAGCACTCCGCTGTAATGTCTCTCCACGGGTACCCGCTTAAGTCCCACTACACTCCTCACCCCTCCTTGTTGCCGTCACAGCTGCACAGAAGATGCATCCTCGTAGAGACAGATTTCTCTCCCGGATAAAGGTCTTGGCTAACTTTAACATCCTCTCTCCTGAACGGTTCAGGTTACATTGTTGTAAACTGTTTTACATCTGTATGTCAACTGTCTCCTGTGGACAAGACAGTTCTTCAAACACTCGCTTCTGCAAGTGTAACAGCTGTATGCTAATTCAGATCTGGCATTGAGTTCTTCCTCCTCTCCTCTCCTCTCCTCTCCTCTCCTCTCCTCCTTGAAACATGGCAATAGTTGGGTGAACAGACTCAACTAAAACCCTCGTTTTTTTACACTACCAACAAAAAGACACAGGAACTTGTTAAAAGACAATAGCGTTTCCGGACACTTCTTTGGCTCTGTGAAAAAAGAATTCCTCTGCTCAACAGCCCAATTGGTTGCTTAGACGACACTGCCGGTTCTTGCGTTCGTCGAGGCTCTAGTTCAAATGGTGCGTGGGCCGTTTGAAATGTTAAGTGCCGCACGTCTTGTTATGGTCCCTTCACTCACTCACAGTAAAAGCTCAAGACCTCTTTGTCACCTTTGAATCCCTTCTCTTTGTTTCCGCCGCAGTAAAACTACGATGTCAGCAGCAGGGTCGGTCTGGTTGTCTGAGCTGGTTACGTCCGTTAAAGTTTGTGTAAAAACACCAGTGGCCCAGCAAGAAAGTTTCGATCTGTGTAGTTCACACACATACCTCATTGTACTGTGCTTGATGTGCAATGGTAGGTGTAAAACAGTATCTGTGGGTTTTTTTTCCCTTTTAGTTTCTCATCATAAGAATACAGACATCTGAATGTTTGAGTCGATATGACTGTCAGGGCTGCATGTGTTTCCTTTTCTCAACCAGTGCATCTGTTGACAGACATGAGAATACCAAAACGATTTATGTCAGAGACAACTTTTCAACATGGTTAATAAATGATGACCAGGTGTTGTTGTGTTTGTCCCCTGATCCACGTAAGTACCTAACTCTTTCCAAACTCAGTAGTAACATTACCTCCAGGATTCACTGAATATAGGTAAGAGGGCTCCTTCCCTTCTAGTTACCAATATAAGACGGCGAGCAAGCAATGATGCAAATGAAACTGCATTTGTATGAAGGCAGGAAGCTGTTTCTCGTTCTTGACTACTCCAAAAATGAGTAGAGTGTTTAGAGTCATTATATCACCACCTGTTTCTGAAAGTGAATTAAAAACAGAAGTCCAAAAAATGACTCACATGACTGAAACATGTGACCCAGGGAAACTGGGAAATATTTACATCTAGGGTACTTTGGGAATCGGTGTGACCTTTTTAGGGGCTATTGGTAAGGACTGCAACTAGTGATTATTTTTATTATTGATTGTTCTGTTAGATAATTTTCTCGAGTAATTGTTTAGTTTATAAAAAGTGTGAACATAGTGACAACCGCAATATCCTGGAGGATGGGGTGACATACTGAAGTCTTCAATGATTAAAAATGAATTTCAGTGTTGTAGATTCATTTTCTGTCCATGCACTAATTGATTAATCATAATCATTTTAGATTAATTGTTGGTTGTGTCATCTGTGCAATCTGTGGTAATATTTAGAGGGATCAGTTTCAGTGTTTCCCCTCACCTTTGACCCCTCACCCACTTGCACCATAGGCAGCGCCACATATAGACCATCACATGAGGCCGCATTTTTGGCCTATAGTTATTCATCCCCACAGGAGGTCCATTGGGCCCGTGGATGTCTAAAATCAGGCTACTGGTCCCTGTTGAGGTCACACTCTGCTGTGCCAACTAATACCAACACTGTGGAAGCCCAGGAAGCCATGTCATGTCTTGATCTTGGCTTTGGCTGCCATTCTACATCTTAGTCTCTGGCTCGCTGCAGCATTTCACTGGACCCCGGCCTGGATATACAGTAATAGTGCATGTGGGTGGACAGAAAAAGCAGTCAAGACCAAGCGCTGACCACCCAGTGATTGATTGGTTCCAAGGAGGGTGAAAATATAGCGGCCATGTATTATTGATGTCTTACAAAGTAGGAGCAGTGATGTGGAACAAAATTATAACATGAGGTTTTTAGACCTGAGCTCAGGCCGAATGGTCTGTATTAGTGGGTTAAAGAGAAAGGTCTTTGCAAGTAGATGTTTTTTAAGGGAGCTCTTTGCGGACCCTCATAAGAGGCTAAGTTAGTACAATTATTTTATCTAGTATATCATGCAGCTGTCTGTTCATTGGTTCCTATCAAGTTAAAGGGAAACTCTCTTACATAGTGGATTTTGTGGCTCGACAGGTTGAGAACGACATCATTTGTCCATTACAAGTCACTGTTGGAAAATAAATATGATATTATGATGTGACAATGCTATATTTAAAGGCTTTGTGCCAGAATTGTCAGTTATTGTTTGTAGGGGTGTAACAATACATTGACCTGGATCGATATATTGGCTCAATAATCAACGATTCAACATCGTCCATCTGAAAATGATGCATCTCGTCATCTTTAAGATACACCTTTATTTTTAAATTCCCATTGCATGTCTGTGTCACCGTTATGTCCAAGTGTACCTCCATCCTGAACATTCAAACAGTGCAAGCAGCCTAGCGCCAAGCAGATAATGGTGAGCAGCCAAGAAACAGACAATGAGGATGTTTACTGATAACATCTCATGTCAACCGCCGGCCCCTACAGTAAATTGAATTTAAATCTTATTGTGGCAGACTTTAGGATATCAACACATATCGTAACGTTGTCCAAAAAAAAAATATAATATGCTATGGTGAAAGTAGTATCACCAGCGAAAGATAAAATCAGAGCCAATCCCAGATTAACTCTTGTAAGATATATCTGCATTTTTTTGTTGTTGGTGGCACTTTGTCGCTACCTTTTTACGAAGTCCTGTCCTCCCCTATGCTCCGTGCTCAGGAACGTCCTGCACACAGCAAAATAATAAGAAAAAAAGAAAGGTAGAGTCTCTGTAGATAAATACATCACCACACACTTCTGGTGGGTCATTAAAAATGATTAAGATGGACTACTTTTGTATGAGACTATATGTTGCTTTGTAGGAAAATCCTGTATAGGATGTGTTAAAGGTTTTCTTTGCAAAAAGTTTGTTAGCTCTAGGAAACAAACACGGTGTGGGTCGAAATAAGTACTTGATTAGAGGATCTTTGTAGTCATGGTAACAGTAATAACAACATGGTTAAGGTTCAGGAATGATTGTGGGCATAGATAAAAGAAACCAGTTTTGACTGTTGGTTTGAAACATGAAATGAACAATGATCACTTCTGAAGAAGTCAGTTGTTTTATTGACTCATCTGTCCACTCCGACCTCTTCCCTATGCAGACTTTATCACTCTATGATAACACGACCTTACTTCCTTATTAGTTCCTGTCACAATTCAGTATATCCTCACACACTATTCGTAGGCCTTCTTACGAAAATGCACACACAACAGTTCCATATCCTGTGAATAAGCAGCCAACAAATGATATTACGTCCTTCCCATAAAGTTATGCAATTAATGTAAAGTTACAGAGGTGTGATTTAGGAAAAGAAACATGGTGATGACGTACCTTAAAATGAGTCAAAGTTCACTCCAAGTTCACACGGTTCAGAATACTGATCTGTCACCCGTCAGCATATTGGTCATGTGATCGCAGCCTTCCAAAATACGTTACGCACAAATTACTGGCTTATCATTATGTGAGATATGTACTAACTTCTTTTTGCCGTAAAATGTTCAAACAGTTTGTGAGAACAGCCTGCCCAATTACTGTGGCCACTTGAGGACTTTTTCCCTCGGATGTAAACATATGTTGTTCTGGGGAACTTGCCGAAATTGCTGATTGTTTTGTTTTTCTTGGGAGGTCTACAGAAAGCCTGCGCTACAAACTGAAGTTGCGGAGTTTACAAGGGGAGAGAGATCTGACAAAAAGATGTTATCAAGTCCTAGAAAGTGTCACATCAAGTGTTCATGGAGCTTTACCCATACCAGAGACTAGAGGTGATGATGTCTTGGCGTTTGCTGCTTAGATTTTTGAGATTTGTCTCTTGTGAATCACCCAGCTTCATGTAGTCTCGCCACCAGACAATCAGAGATCTCCGCCTTCTGATAGTCTGGGGACACTCCTTTNCACAAAATCAGGGAGAAAGTCATCAGTCTTTAGTTAAGCAAAGCGTCTAAAGACTGACTTGTGAGTCTAAGCTTCATGCAACTTTGATACTAAATCCCCAGAGTACCACTTTAACATGTCTCTCTTACAAACTGCACCTTTGAATGTAAACCTCAACGCATGCACATCAGCCTGCAGTAAGTAAATGTAGTGTTGTCGAAAATTCTAATTCATCGATACATATTGACTTTGAATATTTGCGGTTTCAATACTCATTTTCCTCAGTAGTATCTCACTCCAACAGCGAGTTGACACACACACCGCTGCAGTGCCCCCACAGCCCTCTTCCTCTCACTCACTGACAGCGCTGTCTTCTCGTCATTTGTCTCATTAGCTCAGGTTGCATGTTGGCCTTTGCAGCACGACTCAGTTTTGTTTTTTGCTTGCACTTTTTTGCCTTTCGAATGTGTGACAATCTCAGAGTCTTTTGAACATGTGTATTGCTGCAAGAAAAACATTGTTTTCAGTGTGACAACACTAGTTGAATGTAAGAGGGAACACTTTAGAGCATGCATATCTGTTGAATAGGGTGTTACAGCTCACAAAATTCACGGTTCGGTTTAAAACGATACAGTGGCGTCACGGTTCGGTATGTTTTTAAAATTTAAAGTGTATAATCTAACATAATTTGGGCTTTTGTTTTTTTTGTACAAAGCAGCAATTACGGTCTGGCTGAAATGGGCTTGTTAAAGTCATAAAGTTAAATGCAAAGTATGTGCTGAAAATGTGAAAAGACAGGGGACTGTGTAGTACTGAATTGCGGATTTGGCCCCTTAAACAGTTTTTCATCATTTATGTGTCCAGGATGTTTTTCTAAAAGCAGGCTCAATGATGCAATGGAGCCATCCTTGGCATAATTCCCTTCCCAAATACTATGTTGCTGTTGACATTAAAGAGTGCAGTATCAGTGTTGTGTCTGTCGCCTGCTGTGTCAGCGGCGAGTTTGCAAAGCCCCACAAACTCTCTGACCTCTTTCAGTCTAATGAATAAATGAATAAACATCTCTGTTAAATGCCACAATCATATAAACACAAGCTAAACAGCCGATGTACCTCTCAGTCTATTAGCCTGAATCGGCTACCCGGCCTGCCAGCAGTTGCTGCACACTGCTGTGGGTGTGTGCTTTGTGCTAACATTAGCTGCTGAACGAGAGGTTACAGCCATGCAGCGGCTCTCGTTCAGAGGGTGCGTGTGCTGAGACTGTGTGCTGCACAGTGGCTTGTACTTCGGCTCGGGGGTCATGTATGTTACTGTGCTACTAGGGTAGCTGCTAAGGTGAGTCTGTGGTTGTGCGGTGGCTCGTTCTTTAGCTCGGTGTGTTTATATACACCACTCTCTCGCCATCACCCTCATAACTCACAGCAAAATCGAATTGGCTTAAAATAGCAGACCTGTAGGTTAACTGAGGGTCTTCTGTGTCTGGTCTGGTAATGGCGCTACGAACCATCTTGCAATGAGCTAGCTTAGCGTAATGTCCATCTCAGTGTGTCTCACTGGAGCAGAATGTCTTGGTTTGGGGGTGGGAGGGATCGATAGCATGTTGCCTGTTTTCATCGTGTGGGCTGCCTTGTTGAGTGCAGTGGCACCGAGAACATTATATTAAAGACAGTTTAAGATGTATATTTTATTTTCCAAATAGAATGGGATTAGTTTAATGATTTGTTCAGTTTGTAATGCGTATTGAACCGAAAGCCTCATACCAAACGGTTCAACATGAACATGTGTAGTCTTACACCCCTACTGTTGAAGCTTTTAACTATTCATTGTCTAAAGAAATGATCATTAGGACATCAGCTTCTCTCCCTCTCCCTGTCTTTGATCCGAAACAGTAGCTTCACAAACTTACAAAGCAAACTTATCATGTCAGATAAATCTTTGCCAGATAAATCCTTCAGTCTCCACAGTTTGTGGGAATCCCTTCACTTTAACCTTTTATGGCACAAGCACCACTGATGGTGTGTGTTTATGAAAGCTTGAGCCTAAAGCCACATTATTTATAGATGTGGAGGGAGATACCTACAACAGGACTCGCGGCCTAATGCTCTCCATAACCTCTCCGCTGATGGTTCGGTCAAAGAGGCTTTGAAATATCTACTGTGTATGGCTGTGGTTAATTTTTCACACATCTTTTGTGCTAACACTGCTGCACACAGAATGCAGCATGCAAGCTTTTCATTAAAGGTGAATTGCCTTTGTGACATTATTAAACTCATTTAGCCCAGACAGCTTGTTGATTGAATGTGTTCCCTCTATCCTTGCAGTTTTCCCTTTCTCTGAACCTGGTCTTTGCCAGCTAATCTGCTTTTTCACCGGGGTCATGGAAACAGTCTGGTCTGCTTTTCCAGGTTTTCAACCACGCAACACAAAATCCCCCAAAAACCACTGATGCGTTTGGTGTTGGACCTTTTTTTCATTATTGATGGTCTAAGTAATGTCAGAAAATAGCTTTTTGTTTTGTTGTTTGCTTTTTTAGCAGCGCATGAATGTGTTTTTATTGATGACTAAGTAAGAGTGAGAGAAGGGTGGAGTGTAGAGGGAAGTGGCACCGTAAAACGGTGAAGGGAGAAAGCCACTCGGCACTTTGTGTGGGTTTTTTTAACCTGCTCAGGACTGCAGATTGGATGCTTGTTGTTCATTTACGGCTGCTTTTTTTATCTGTTCACCTCAGCAGGTTGTGTAAATTCTGCTCCATTAAGATCCTTTATGGCCCAAATGCCTTTGCTCTTCCGTCATTCTCTCTCTCCTCCATCATTCCCTCCTTCCCTTTCCTCCTGAGTGGGAATATAATCTCCTATTGCTGTACTACCCTGTCTAATTGACTCCCCCTCCCTCACTGCCACTCTATCTCTTCCCCTTTCTTCCTCTCAGTCCTGAATGTCATTCATATCTTTTCTTAGAAGGGCTCTGTTTGTGTAAAAGAACATGCAAGATCAGCTATGCCTTAGAAGTATTACAGATAAAAACATACAATAGATAAGTAATAAGTGTCACATGAACAAGTTATAAATGATTACATTAAACACTTCTTCAATAAATTGATTTACTTGTTTCAGCTTCTCAAATGCGACAAATTTACTGCTTTTATTTGTCATGTATTTGCCTTTTGGATTTGGACATTGGGATAGACATTTTTTTCACTTTTTATTGACAAAATGAATATTTTATTGATAATGAAGGAGATCTCGAATAAACCAACCGCTTCGAATAGTATCAGGCCATTAAATGGCTGTTATCAGTTATCATCAGAATCATAGATTTGAGGTAGTATGGCCTCACTCTATCTCCAATAATCCTATTGTTAGAAAGCGACCTCTAGTGGCCGAAGTAATTTCGACAGGAGCAAAGGAGGAGGTCAGGTGACGTGGTATGAAGAGCGACAAAGTCTGTTTAGGTGGTCATGGTGGATGGACGGGTCAAACAAACACAGGACTTTGACCCAGGACACTGCTGTTTGTGTCTCGTGTGAAACCAAAAGTCAGCATTGACCTATTTTGATTTAACAACTTACTTATCGTTCTTAATTTATGTCACTTAAGTAACGTACCTGACTTATGCTAGGTACATTAGCTAACTTATCTATGTCACTTAGGTTACTTAACAAACTTACCTTTTTAAAACCCAAACTATGACCTTTTCCTAAACCCAATCAAGTAGTTTTGTTGTTGAAACCTAACGAACCTGTGATTGTTTCACAGTGTTCCCCATGTGTTTAAAATGTATGAGGATGTGTTGGATATGCACCTTACGGCCTACTGGTTGGTGCAGTTTGCCCAGTCTGAAGCATTATAATGGTAGTGATAAATAAAGTCTCAAAAGCTCTGACATGTAGAGTCTCCTGTAGAAACACACCAGTAGTGCTGCTCCCCAGTAATGCTTCTTTGATCGAGCATCTTTGGAATTTCTTTTGATTGAAGTGAAGTTGCTAATGAGATTAGGTCCAGAGTGAACTTGGAGAAGATGACTGGCTTATTTGTGCTCTTGAGACTTTAAAAACAGTTTTGGAGACAGACACAAGGTCATTTTTGGGTCAAGATGTCTCGATGTTTTGGTGCTGCTGTCCCTCCTCTGCGGACGACAGCGCATCAGAGATATAATACAACATGTAAAAGATGTTGAAAGGGGCAGAATCACATTGGTGTCATTTGGCAAATTATGCTCTTACAACAGTTTGTGTGATATCCTACGAATTAGCAACCCATGAATGATGTTGTGTTCTTAACGTAAAGTTTAGCAATTAATGTAAATTTACAGAGGATAGGTTCAGGAAGAGAAACATGGTGAGGACGTACCTTAAAATGACTCAAAATTCACTCACAGTCCACACGGATCCCAACACCCTTATCTTAAGGAAAGTCCTCGGAGAATGTTCTATGTTTTGTGACCCATCCACTGCCTCAACCTGCCTCCTGTTTGAAATGCACAGGACCACTTCTGACTTTACTCCCTTCAGCACATTGGTCACATGATCGCAGCCTTCCAAAGTACATGGGTTATGCACAATATACTGGCTCATCATTGTATGGAATATGTATGGATTCTGGTGCATTACTTTTTATAGGAAAACATATGAACAGTGCATGAGAACGGCCTGTATTTCAAAGATCTTGAAAAAAGCTTAATTCTTGTTCAGTGTTATCTTAAAAGAATGCTTTTTCAAACTTTGAAAGTGGACTTGGGGTAAGGAATACCTCATTTAAAACTTGGAATCTGATAGAGATTAATCTTTGAATGCATTTCTCCCTAAATGGAAATGCATCCACCACTCTGACATCTGGGAAAATATTTAATTTACTTTAATAAATGACACTAATCACGTTAGATATACATGCCTTTATATGATCCTGCTGTTTTACTTTTTAAAAGTCTAAAGACATGTCCCCCATATTTACACCTGATCCGTGCGTTTGTCACAGTCCACCTGGAGGTCTCATGTCATGTGTCCTGATATCTCTTCCCGTGGTTTGTCACATTATGCAGCAACTGCTTTAACCTCCTTGCTGTCCCCGCTGTGGCTTTATTTTTCCGTAGAGTGGTTGCTACACGCTGACACCAGAGTGTGACAGAGAGGACACGCAGAAGACGGAGTGGGAGGGAGCTTGATTTTGGTTGCTAAGGATGAATGATATTAATGATAATGTGATACTATATCGATCCCTGTAGGAAATCTTTCTTTCCGCTCCTCCCCTGCCACAACAGCAGCCCTCGAATGATTCAGTGTCTTGCTCAAGGGCACTTCAGCAGGGCGGATGCTTGCCAATGGGGGATGAAAGGTAGTATTTTTAAAGCCAACAGGGAGAGGAAAAGGTGGGAGGACATGTCAGGAGCATACAGTATGTCCAGAGACAGTTTTGGAGGTGTTCATAGCCTTGTCGCCCTTCAAAGGAGGAAAGGGCTCATAACAGAGTGATTTGTGTGTGTGCATGGAGGGGACAGTAAGGAGAGGAGAATAGGAGTTAGATGGAGAGAGGGGAGAGTTGAGGTTAGTAGCTGTATTAATTTCTCCTTTCGGGGCAAAATGTGTCTCCCTGGGGAGGGGACTGTCTGTCCTGGGATGGCCGACCAGGAGTCAGGTTTCCCCCCCAGTATTCAGTCCTGCTCTCTTTGCTCACTTTCACCGAGGAACAGGACATGCACGCACACATATATCAACATACACACCATTACCATGAGGGGGGGGGGCAAACTACTGTTGTTTATTTACTTGACAGTACAGAACACGTAAAACGGCTGAAGGTGAAATTCAGTATACATGCAAAAACATGCACAGTCAGCAGAGACCTTGAGCCACTGACAATGGTCCTGTTTCATTCTCCTGCAGATGGGTCATCAGGAGGGGTGCTGACACCTTCTAATCTGCAGTAATCTGTGTTTATGTTATCTTATTGTTGCCGAGGCCGGTCAGGAATACTGTGGCATTTGGTCAGGAGGGTCAAAGGGGGGTGCCAAGAGTTTATTTTGACTAGTCAAGAATCTCTAAACACTCCAGATCTTCTTTCACAGCCAGGAAAATCCAGAGGCAGTCTCCCAGCTCCTTTCTACTGTATGTCTTATTATTACATCTCTCTGTCTCTGTGCAATATATGGCATCGGTGATTTCTGCAGAGGTGGCGAGTCTGCTCAAGTCGACGCACTACAGGGGCTGCAAATACTGACAAATTGTTGTGTCATTTTCTTGTAGCAGTCATTCATTTAAACAAAATGCCGTAGGTGGGGGATTTTGTTAATTTTCTGGGATTTTTGCCAGTGTATCCCCAGTGTGTTCTCAGGAGACTATATTGTTCAAAGTATGTGTTCCTCTAAGCTGCTGACACATTTCCGTGTACACAGTGATGCTGAGGTGGTGGGATAACTTCAGTTTGAGGATACAAATAGACAACGTATACAAACGTTTGTACTGCAATAATGCTGTATGTGTTTGATTTATTTCTGTTGCAGGAGTGTTAAAAGGTCTCAACGCAACAAAATGTCAGAGCCTGTTTTCTAAAATTGTTGTTGTAATGCATATATTCTTTAACTAAAATGTTATTTAACAATCGAGATGGATGGCATGGGTTGAAGCCAGATTTGCACATAGAGACAGAAATACACAAACATGCAAAGATTAAAACGTGTAACAAGCTGTCCCACCAGTTAAGGATAGGAATAGATAAAAATGTTATTGATGCCAATGACATTATCGTTCCTGCTTATTGGTCTGATTCCTTATCGATTCCCTTATTGATTCTTGAGCAGATTTCTGTGTGGGAAAAAAGTAGGCCACAAATTTTTAGCATTCTTACAACATAGGATATTTACCCTCGCTAACAGATGTGCTTCTCGTTGTAAGCAATGGCACACAAACTTCAGCATATCGTTGTTTTTTCTTCCTTAACTGAAATTATTATTTTACAGACTTTACAAACAGCACTGTTATCATCTTTAGTAATAAAATGAAGTCACGTTTTGGACCGTTTCTTCTTGTTACAAGTTTCCAGCAGTGTAGACACATGAGTTTGACGCCACTGTTGCAATGTGCAACTGTCATAATAACATGCTGGCATTAATAAACGGAATTGAGAAGATCGGAAATGCGATGGATTTGACAATTTGGAACCGATTCTCAACTGCAACAGGTTCCCAATTCTCATCCCTGCAAGAGTGTGGAACTTTTACATGTAAATAAATGTCCATTACATTCACGCCCTTGCAAAATGAGTTCATGCAATACTGATTACGTTGACCACTGTCAGTGAGAGTTCTCTGTATTTCACAGTATACCAGAGTTGCGGTGGGGTGGGGAGGGCCATAGCGATGGAGCAGTATCAAGGAGTATGGCAGAAGATATGGTGTAAAATCCTAAGAGGCGCCCAAGAAAAGTTTCTGGAGTGGATGCTTCACTCACTGGGTGCAAAAATGGCAGAAAAAGTAGTCCACCTGCTACTTCAAGAATTAGTACGCTCACTCATTTGTTAATTTAGGGAGAGTGTGTTTTTGAGGCCTATTTTTATACTATTTCTATTACCAACTTTAGTTGCTTCCTTTTAATACACTCTTACTTTGAACATCAGTGCATTTTCACCATATGGCAAAAAAAGAGAGACATGATCAGAAAAGATTTTACTGCACACATTCAATCCTGATTTGTGTTGATTAATTAGCATCACCTTCCCTCTATTCTCACTGCAAAATATCACCCAGCACCTCTCTGCCTGGCGCTTTCTCTTGAATCACTTTACTGTGCTGCCACCGCTTTAGTTCTCACACTGCCCTGCTTTAAATCAGCGTTACACTGGACTGTCAAAACCCTGCTGCCCAGCTGTTAGGTAAAACAGGACAATTTGGACGTAGGTCACAATCGACGGCCCTGCCAGTAAAGTCTGACTCTCTTATTACGTGAAATGTATTGTGTCACAAGCCACTGGAAGTCTGCTGTGTAACATCACCCCCTGTAAAGGTTGCACAGTTGTCCCGCAATTGAATACGCTGCTCTTAAATGCTGTTTGTATAACAAGGCAGAGCACTGTCCTCAGCTTGGGCACACTGTCACCCTCTGTACAGTAACCATCCCTGGCAGTATGATCCACATTCACCTTTCACCTTTGTTTACAATAACAAGAGGTATCAGGACTTGAATTGGAGTAAGCAGTGTGCATGTGCTCGTCAATGTGTTCAGTGTGAGTTAGAGTGATGAAGAGTGCTTAGGAAGCAGGGTCTGTGTGTCGCCAGCGGTTGCGAAGACCATAAGGGCAGGCAGAAGATAAATCAATAGCTTTAGCTTTGCCATTATCTCTCAGCAGCACACTTAAGGCCTGACCCTAATGGGTGGCTGCACCTGCACACTGCTGATTATCAGCAGATGCTGAATAATGTGGAAACTAACTCTATAGCTAAACACTGATAAGAAATTAACATGTCGGTTTATACTAATGTGCCAAAGCCCGCTCTGTTGTATCTCATTCTCTGGTCTACATGACGACGACTCTGAGGCATTAAGTGACGATGAACTGAAGGGTGACGAGTTTAGCTACTGATGCAGAGCACAGATAGACATCTAAATATAATCATAAGCCACATTAAATGAGTTTTTAAAGAAGGCTCCAGAGACAATATCAGGTTCCTGTAATATGGGCAATAGACATTAAAACCCTCTATGAGGATGTATTTTATTTCATATCTTCAGATTTATGTTTACTGTGATATTAAAAACTTTATGAAAAATCAATTGAGAAATTGTCTGTCTGATTTTGGCCAGTCCAGCAAATAAACTTACTTCATCACATTGATGCAAAAATCATAAAATTCAAATATTGTCATAAATCAGTCCTGCTCATTTACCCACAATGGCCTCATATAACCGGATGTGCTAAATGAAGATGTTTGGGATGTTGAACATTAAGGAAAAATGGATGTATTTGCATGTGAAAAAAACATGCACTTTTAAACTGCTGTGAGTTGTTAAAATGTTAGCTTGAAAGCTAAATAAAAGTTTAAAACTTGAATTTAAAGGCACAGTGTGATGGATTTAGTGGTATCTAGTAGTGAGGATTGCAGATTGCAACCAGCTAAAACTTCTCAAGGTTACCGAGCGTGAACTCCCTGAGAACTCCCTAGAATTCCTTCAGTGTTCATTATTCAGGAGGTTTTAAGTGGGAGCCGAATTATCTACAGAGGTATGTTTCTCTCTAAAACAAACGGACCAGGTGATATAAACTGCTAAAAATACTAAATAAAGCAGTTTCTCCATGGATGAGGACCTGCATCCTATTAATGGCTCATTCTAAGGTGGCGAAATCACGATGATTCTTATTTTCAGGTGATTATGCACTAAAGAAAACATACTGCATCACATTTCTGCCAATACATCCCCCTAAATCCTACACACTAAACCTTTAATCTGGTGTGAGTAAAGACAGATCATCAATGGTGTACGTCTCTGCTGAAGTGCACCAGTTGCATTGATGTGTTTAGGTCTAAACAGCTTCTTTATATCCGTCTGTGTCTCTCTGGCTGGCTATTTTTCTGGTATTAGATTTTATTCTGTTTCCTTGTGTTTGTAACTTTACCCCATCAGGCGCATGAGCACTGTGCATATAGTCTTCAGGATGAGGAGGCTGCATGACTGTGCAGGCGTACCTAACGTGTATGCACGGTTGTAGAGGCACACACAAACCACCGCCGCTGAAACATCTTCAGGAATTTTCAGTATACCTTATGTCAAGAGCTGCTTCACATCTTACTTGCAGTTCAGAGCAAACCTTGTTTCTTCTTTCTACCTCCCTGTCTTCCTCCCACTCTCTCTGCTTGTTGTCTGTCTCTGTCTCTTGTCTCTCTAGATCTTGGGATAGCCCAGGTCTCTGCGTCTTTCTCTGTTGTCCCTGCCTGGCTGCGCCCGTATGCAAGGCCCATCTTAAGTGTTGTTAAGATCATTTTAATTTATAACGGCAGTCACTATAAACATGTGAGGAAGCAGCACCATGGAGACGGAGCTCAAACAAAATCACACTGTGGGACCGTATTTATAAGGTCTGCCTCGCTTGCAGAGCGCTTTGCAATGTGTGTGTATATATACGTGTGTGTCATCGCTCATGTGGCTGAGTGTGCATGCTGTCAGGAAAGGTCTTGATTGGCGTGCGTGCATTTGCAAAATGTGTGTGCATTCATGCATGTGTAGGTTTATGGAGATTGTGTGTGTGTGTGTTGGGGGGTAAATGCCTGGTCAGTTGCATTGTGGGCAGAGCATAAACAATAATCAAATGTTAACGACTGAGCCATAATTACGCAGGCTGCCTGACACTCTTGTGAGACTGTTTTTGTGTGAGTTCTGTCCCCTCCTGCTCTTAATGCCTTTTGTGCGCAATTGCTTCACTTAAATGTAGCGTCATTTCCTCTATTACTGTGTGATGATTACTCTACAGTTCCCTTTGCTTCACTTCTCTCTTATTTCCATCAAAACTTTATATTTTCTTTTTCTCCTAGCTGCACAGTTTGTCTATTTTTCTACCCTCTCCTTCTGTCTGTTTTTTCTTTCTCCTTCTATTCCTCTACATACCTTGATTTATTCACTATAAGGGGAGGAGAACGGGGAGATACTTTGTCCAAAAGTTGTCCTGCGCCTGTCTTCCAAGTCCGCTACATCAGCTGCTGCTTCTGCTGCTGCTCTGGCTCCACATCACACTAATTCACTCCTGTTTTACAGCAGAGACTGAAAATAATGAAGTGTTATTGGTGATGCAAACGTTTCAGTCAATGTCAAAACTTGTTTTCTAGTAGAAGGTACAGAAATATATTATGGCCAAGTATGAAATATAAACGTAAACCTGCCACATCAAACTGTCCTCATTTTTGTATGTTATGATGTCATGCAGGAGTCCTGCCTGAATTTTTGTGCTCCCTTTGCAAAAGAAAAAGCCTGTAACACTGCTCAAACATACAGTAAATCTGTCCTTACATGCCGGCAAACATGTTCACCCTGCAACAATGTATGTGTATGTGTGTGTGTGTGTGTCGGTGGACCCTCTAGTCTTCTCTTGGCCCTGACATTAAAGCAATGTCAGCAAGTGTGTGATGAGACCTCACAGACGATACCTCATCTCTCTCTCTTTTCCATTCTGGCTCTCCTCGTCGCCCTGTCCCCCTGTCCGTCCAATACATTATTCAGCCACCTCTTTCTGTCTGTTGACCACCATTTTTCTCATTATCTATGTCTGTGTCTGACTGATACTCACTCCTTGTGGTCTTTGCTACTTTTCTCTTCACCCCCTTCCTCCTATTTCTATCCATACATCTATTACTGTACTATATCTATTCTCTCTCTCCTCCTCTGTCTCTTCTTAGCTCTCTCTCTCTCTCTCTCTGTCTATCTTACTCTTTGCTACTTATCAGCGGCCAATCAATCATTTTGGCCTCAGGCTGCCAGACCTCATGGTGTCCTGTGACGTCCGAGAACGTCCTGTGTCCCACAGTGCACTTCAGACAAGGTCAATGAAAGTGAAAGAGGTAGTGAGGAAAACAAATTGTATCTGTACAGTTTACAAAGCTGGGTGTTGTTTGAAAATTACAGTAGCAATACCAGTACCCTTTAAGTGATACTGATACTAATGGAATACCTTTTCTTTTTCTACATCATTCGATGACCCATCATATGAATGGAAGCATTCAGTTGTGTAAAGGCGCCACAGCTGTGTGGTATAGCCATGCTTTTAAACATTTTAGTGGCTGTGTGGGTTGTAGCTGCTGTGTTCCTGGGCCGATCACGCAATAACTCAAAGAATGCTTGCGATTCTTGGCTGCGATCAAAACCATCCAAATAGTCTTAGATCTTGGTACAAAATGCATCGACTGCAGGTATTATTTGGAGGAGTTTCGATACTACTTGGCACTGGGTTTTTCGGTGGATACCTCCAATGTGATATATCCATAGCCCTAGAAATCAAGCACAACTAACCCGAAGACTATGATCAAGTCTGAAGTAGTTGCTTATGAATGAAAACAACACCTGCATATGAAGATCTTTGTCCACACAGAAACACCATGTCAATAGAAAATTATATAATTCTGCTTTTTCCCCTCATCAAGTCTTCGTCCACACTGAAATGCATAGCTGGTGGTTTTTAGATTCATCCACTCAGGAGAGTGCTTTCACTTATGAGGAACACCAGCTTAATGTGGATGGGAGGCCAAAAAGATATATAACCATATTTAGCCAGCCCAAGGTTTCAGTTTACCATAAACAAAGTGCTTCCTGGACGATTAAACAGCGTCTGAAACCCACCCCATCACGTCTGTCTGAAATGATTTTCCAATTTTACTCAGCTTTGTTTGTCAGATGATTAATTGCACAGAGTCTCAAACCACCTTTACAGCATTCGAACTTTTATGTGTATGTAACTGGAAATCTGACAAACACGGCCACTTAATGCAGCGTTTGGCCAGGTGTGCGAACATTAGATGTCGTGTCTGAGATTTTCAATCCTCAGACACCTACTTCTGTCACTTTTCATGTGTCAAATGAGCGTGACACCTTTGCCTTTAGCCTTTTGGCCCGTATTCGCTGTGACACTTTTACGCTTGAAAATTGTTTGGAAACTTTGGACAAACAAGTTTGTTTCAAGTAGACTTGGTCCTTTATTGTGGGCGTAGTTTAAGAGAGTCAAGTGAGAAGCTGGACGGACAGTAAAGAGAGAATAGCAACAAAAAGAGATCTAAGAGACAGCGAGAGCAGTAGCAGGGTGGAGGTAGGATGAGATCCAGCAGAAGGATGAATAATTCAGAGGAGTATTATCTCTCCTTCCCCTCCCTGGCCTGTCACCTAATTGGTTGTAATGAGTTAAAGAGGGGAGAGGGTGTGGCTAAGAGGCCCACAAGTGGTCCACTCTGATCCTGGCTCTGCTTCAGATACACTAAAGAAAGGAGGAGGAGGGGAGGAGAAGGGAGAGAAGTCATGGTGAGAATTGGAAAGTGGTTGTAAGAAAGAGCAATTGTAACGACAGGTTTTTAGGGGGACTAAAGTACACTTTAAGTGTTTGTTGTGATACTGTTATCTTGAAAGCAAATGTTGATGTCTGCAATCTTGTGTGGGAGGCATTGAGTTATGATTGATTATCCAGTCCAGTAACATGAAGGAGGGACTTGGTGTGAGGACAGAAAGTATTAACTTAATGAATGCTCTTTATCCTGCTTCATGTTTTTGTTAGCTCACAAGGGGATGTGTGTCAGAGCGGAGAAAAAATAACACTGTACATAGGTGAGATATTTATGACCCAAAATGTACTCAAACAGAAGGCCAAGCCCATGTGTTGAAAACATACTTCCTGTGCTATATTCAGCAAGTGAACATGAGCCAACACAGTGATTTGCATTTGATAAAACCATTGCTGTGTGTTAGCTGTAAGCGGATGCAGCAGTACATGAGGAGTTGTAACCTTTATCCTACCAAAAGTGTCAGCTGTGCTCCTTTGCCCACTGCCTTGGATCGTGATATTGTGCAATACACAAGGAATAAAAACAAAGCTACCAACCCTAAATTCTCAGTGCTGGACAACATGGTTCGGGTGCAGAAAGTTGTTTGTGGAAAATTGTAAAGTAACTGCAAGTTTGTGGTATGTTTGTGTGGTAGGTGGTGGTGTTTGCAGGGCTTCACTGGAAGGTGATGTAAGCCTTTTTTTCCCGTGGCTCTGGACTCTGTCTAAAAATTACACATAACATAAAGACACTGACAGTTACACAAAGACACACAGACAGACACTCAAACATTTCGTCTGACAGGGAGGGATAGCAGCAGTGACACTGGACTGAGGAGTAACACAGTGCAGCCCCTCCATGTGATGTGACCTGGGTACCAGTGTTCAATCACAGCGGAAGATAACATTAACAGACAGATAAGGAGGCGGACTCTGGGTACTCGGCACAGAAGTCGCCACCCGTATAGCTACTGCATATCTGTCCCATACCAACTGAAGGTTCACCATCAAAGAACAAACTGCAGCCATAACGTCATGGGGTTGCTGCTTTGGTTACCAACTGACAACAGAGTGGTACTGCAGAGATGGTTTGCTGTTTTCTAAAGATATGTGTTTAAACAGGATTCACTTGTTGACTTGCAAGACTCTAGTGGATGAAGCAAAATCACTCCCTGTTCACTATAAAGTGCACTATAGCCCCTTTTACACAAAGATTCAGCAATACACCGGTTTTGCTTTTCCACACTGAATCAAACAATGGCAGGATAATGCTGCAAAAGAGGCATGATGTATAACTGAGCGGAAATCTCTGGGGCTGAAAATGAAACCAACACTCAAGTGCCAAAAACTGCAGTGCTTTCAACGGCCACTTGAGGCAGGCTTCAGAGGTGAGCCAACCCACATAGACCTCCATGTTAAAGTAAACATGTTTACAGCCTGGTACAAAAAAAGTTTTGGTCTCTATAGCTAATTTAAACATCCATGACAACTGTAGAGTGGGTGAATTTTTATATAACTTATCCGTTTACATTTCATTAAAGCTTAAAGACGGATTTCACCACTGGAAAGTCTTTTCATTAAACTAGGATATCTGTGCAGCAGAAAGGCGCCAACACTTTTGAAAGTGGTGTCACAGTAAGCTAAAACATGTTTCTTAGAAGATTTAAGGAGAGAAATAGGCTCAGAGGCAGAATCTTGGTTTATATTTGATCAGCGCTGCGTAGTTTCACTGTTTGATGCCAGTATTGTCAGTCTGTTTTTACTATACAGGAAACAGTATGGCACCCACTTCCTGTTCACAAACTCTTGCATTGCAATAAAAGCACTGCCTAGTTTTAACCTTTGATTGGAGTTTGGTCTGAGTTTGAGAGAGAGAGAGAGAGAGAGAGAGAGAGAGAGAGAGAGAGGAGTGGGTGTATTTCTTGATCCACCTCTGTGCTCTCTGTGTCTGTGGTGGCGGGCAATATGAAAACGCAGAAGTACAGCCTGTAGATCGAGCAACAGCCCGAAAGCGTATCATCCAACAGAGTTTCGCTGGAGGGGGAGCAGGGAGATCTAGGCACTGGTTCGATGGAGGGAAGTTCACACATTCATTTACACATACTACCCACATGGTTATGACACAAAGCTGGTTGAAAATCGGTGAAGTATCCTTTGGAAGTTATGCATAATTAAGGGCGGACCACTTTGAGTGACAGGCTGTCTGCCCAAAGCATCCTTGTCTTCTCAGTCAGATCCACCCCTCGCTTCTCCATAGCACCAGCCTCTCGTCCAAATACGTTCTGTTCTGGTTGCAAAAAAACGAGAACAAGCCGAACTTGAGGCTCTAAAATGGCAGTCCACAAACCAATGGGTGACGTCCTGGTAGCTCCTTCCATTACTTTTACAATCTATGCATGTGATGCAGAATAGCTACCGCTCCGTCTGGCTCAGTCTTGGCAAGGTGCTGAAAACATCAATGAGTCCAGACTGGTGGAAAAAGAGCTATAATGAAGGTTGAATAGACCGAAAGCTCAACAGTAAAGTGAGACACTGCAACAATATATGCATGTCACACAACAACATCGGCGCTTAGTGTGTGAATGTGTGTAGTACTGCTGTGCCAGCTGTACTTTTACTTTTGTTTTATTTAAATGTCCGAATTCTGGTTGTAAAATGTATCCATTACAGTATAGTGCCCTTTTCACTCACTTTACTGTTAAATGAGGACGAGCATAATGGGCAGAGTGAGACTGTTTAGGTATTAATAGTTAATGTTTGTGTAGCAGTTAGATGAAGGCACAGGTCTCTGAGGAAGTCCAGCAGATATTCACTTTAATACTTGAACACTGTTTGGGATATCACTTTGGTCTGCAACATGTGCCATGTTGATGCAATGTCCGTGTTTTTTGGAACAAACCAGAAACATGTGGTTTCACTACAATGATTTTGAAACAGTGTCACCAATAGATTTTTTTTTTTGACTGTCATCACCGCACTATTCAGATTGGGTCATAGATTGTTTTCGCACAGTGCTTTAAATGCCCTCAGACCTNAGGTCTCTGAGGAAGTCCAGCAGATATTCACTTTAATACTTGAACACTGTTTGGGATATCACTTTGGTCTGCAACATGTGCCATGTTGATGCAATGTCCGTGTTTTTTGGAACGAACCAGAAACATGTGGTTTCACTACAATGATTTTGAAACAGTGTCACCAATAGATTTTTTTTTGACTGTCATCACCGCACTATTCAAATTGGGTCATAGATTGTTTTCGCACAGTGCTTTAAATGCCCTCAGACCTCCGTATTAGTGACAGAGGCCTTAACATTACTGCAACCATTGTTTTCTCTGTAAATCCTCCTCGAGATCCGCTGACCACCAGGGTTGTGAGTGACCCCGGCTCACTTTCTCACACCCCTCGTTTCAAACTGCTGGGCCAATCCCATTACCCAGAGTTCAAATGTTACAGTCACTGCTTTCTTTTTGTTGTTTCTCAATCCTCAAGAGATTCCCCTGACCCTCTGTAATCCATCACTGGAGATCCCCGCTGCCATGGTAACAAGATTAGACCTGTCACAGAGTAATGATGATTGGCTTGAAATTCAGGCGTAGCCCAAGGAGGGGGGGGTGACGGAGTGTAGGGTGTTTGTGTGTTTTGGGTCGTGAGGGGTTTCGCTTCCAATAATCTGGCAAGACACATGGTTGGTCCTGACTTCAGCTGGTGTGTCTTCTGGTTGAAGTTTTTATAAGTGCAAAAAACTTTGATAGAAATTATATTTAGAATTGTTAAGAATTCTCTCATTTGGTCTTAACAAAGACCCTTCGCCAAACCTCCAGCCCTGCAGATCCAGGCTGTGTGAAAGTTGAGCTCACTCACTGGTTCAATGGTGAAATGTCAGCATTATACAAGCACACTGGTGTGTGAAGTGGCAGCCCATACACCTACTGTACTAAAGGGTCTGTAGGCTTTGTGCTAATTGGATAGCCGGTGCTAACAATACCGCAGCTAAATGTCAGAGCTCTCTCAGCACTTCGCCTCCACCTCGGTTGGATCTCCGCGCTCCGTGCAGTACAATTCACTGACAAGTCCATACGTAGCAAAGAGCAGGAATAAAAAAAGCATCAGAAACACTGGAGTGCATCCTCTGGGAGGGTGTGTGTCAGGCTGTAGTGGGAGGTTGTGTGTGTGTGTGTGTGTGTGTGTGTGTGTGTGTGTGATTATAAGATCATTCAGGTCTTTATAATGGTCACTATTTCTTCCGGCTTAGTGAACAACGGATGTCAGTTTCGTGTATATAAATCACATGGTTTCATTTTTCCCAGCCTCTCTTTCCCTAATCACATACTTTTAATACAATTTACTATGTGGACAATTTCACAATGAATTTTCCTGAAATCATTTACGCAGCTATCTGATATTCCCACCAGATCATGGCACCAACAATTACCAAGGAACTGTGTGTAATTACTATTAATCCAGTTCCCCTTAGGCACACACACACACACACTCACACACGCACGCACACACA